>NC_057951.1:6521079-6821079 GCF_018555375.3 Anguilla rostrata | reverse complement strand
GTCTGTAGTTCTTGCACTTGTACTCCTGGGACTGTATTTTCCCGCTGACCTTTGCCCTTATGTTCGCAATGAAACCAGAGTGGGAAATTAATACCAGCCAAAGCTGGTAAATTTTATCTGCGGCTTGTAAGTTTGTCTACGCTACCAGCCACTTAAATACCCATCATCTGGAGGTCCTGTTCTATTCTGAGCATCTGCAAAACTAAAACGTTCTCATAACATTGTGAGAGCATTTTGTGTTAGCCGGATAGTCGTTCTGGGTACGAGCGTCTGCTAAATGTCAGTGAAGGACTGCAGGCTTAAGGGGCCTGCATCGAGTTACCTGTGGGAATTTGAATGCTGATGTCAGACAGCGTCGACAAGTTGCTCCCCCACGTGAAGAATCCATTGCTCACCTGCGCGAGAAAAAGACAACGGGCTAAATGGAGACAACACAACATCCAGCAACGGAAGATTCCAGAGTTCATTCAGCTACGAAGAAAATACAGTACTGTACTGTAAAGCGTATGTATCCAGACAGGGTTTTACTCAGCCCAGTTACCCAGCTGACTCCACTAACCAGGAGCCGGCTCGTGCGTATTAAGAAGGACGTGTGCGGACGAGAAAAACGTTCACGTGCAAACGCTGCAAACACGTCGCAAAACACGTCAAACGAACGTCGCCGAGGCCAGGCGCTAACGGAACGGGCCCGACGAGAAAAGGGGGCTGGACGGCCCACGCGGGTCTGATCGCGGCGAGCGGCCTCCTCGCCCGCGGGGTCGCCGTCCTCCTCGTCGGGCGAGCGAGGGACTCGCCTGGTCGCGTCTGCGGGGACCGGGCAGGAAGTGCAGGAACGGGGAGCGTGTGGGAAAAGAACAATCGAGCGACTGCCGCGCTCGGACATCCTGTCTCGGGGCGGCTGTATATTTTAGGGGCCTGTGGGTAATAAACGCACCCACCCGACGGTTAAACGGGCTTAAAGGGTGACGTCGTTTCTGAGAAGAGCGGGGTGGGGGGGGGGGGAGTGCGTCACCGTGCTCAGTGTGGACGCGACGGGGCGGCTGGAGGGACCGGTCTCGATGGGAACAGACAGTCCTTGACTGCTACTGTCGCGCTGATCTCTGGCAGCTGGACGAGTGCAGTGAGCACGTGGCGTGTGTGTGTGTACGTGTGTGAGTGAGTGTGCATGTGTATCTTTGTGTGTGTGTGTACGTGTGTGAGCGCATGTGTACATGTGTGTGCGTGCGTCTGTGTGTGTGAGTGTGCGTGTGCATGTGCTTGTGTGTGCATGTATGTGCGTGTGTGCATGTGCATGTGTATCTGTGTGTGTGTGTGTGTGTATCTGTGTGTGTGCATGTGTATCTGTGTGTGTGTGTGTGTGTGTGTGTGTGCATGTGTATCTGTGCGTGTGTGCGTGTGCATGTGGATCTGTGTGTGTGTGTATGTGTGTGTGTGTGTATCTGTGTGTGTGTGTGCATGTGTATCTGTGCGTGTGTGCGTGTGCATGTGTGCGACGGGGCCTGAGAACGGGTGCCGGTCGCTGGTGACCCCTGACCTTGACTGCGATGTCCTCGGTCTCGTTGGGCCGCGGTGGCCTGCGGGCCGGCTGCTCGTAGCTGTCCATCTGGTAGCACACGGGCTGCTTCCTGTTTATGGCTTTGGTCTGCGCAGGGGTCAGAGGGGAGAGAGAGGAGAGGGAGCATGTGAGAACAGCAGGACAGGCCCCGCCCCATCCCCCCAGGCCCCGCCCCCATCTCCCCAAGGCCCCCCCCCCCAGGACCCCAGAGAAACAGTCCCCAGGCAGGGGAATCCATTACAGGACATCCACCCCTCCCCTCCCTATACCCCCTTTGGAGTATTCCTCTACATATGTGCCAAACTTGAAAGTTTTCCAACTGGAAAGTAGAAGAATAATAAGAAAACAAACAGAACAAGAACAATAATAATAATAATAATAATGTAGTTGTTTATTTTTATATCATCGTTTGTAGGTTCAGCAACTCGGAGTGCTTGACAGAAACGGAGAGTTGCTGAGACAAGACTGAAACGTTTCCCATCGCGCTCGTCTAAAAGATCATTTCCACGTTCACGGTGCTTTTTTTAGAGCCCTGCAACATGGCGGACGTGTCTGAGACACGACGAGAGCCGACCCCCAGGAAACACCGAGAGAAACCCGACGCACAGCACGGCCGGGGGAAACGCAGCCCGGCAACAAGCCGCGCGTACCGTCTGCGCGCGCAAAAAAACAGCCAGAACTTTTCATCAGGCCGAACGTGGCTTTAGCGAATCTTGGCGCATCGTTCCCGACTCTGACGAGGCTTAAAATAACAACATTTTTGCCTTTTAAAGACGCTGACGTGGATTTGGGCTCGCTTCGAACCCGGCAGCGAAGATTAATCGTGGAGATTACTTCATCCAGGAACGTCCCTGGAGCGAAAAGCAAAACGGAAATGTAGGAACTGACGTGCGATCTGTAGCGCCCCGGTGACTCGGCTGTTTCTGGCTCGGGGGGACTTCACCGCAGACAGATACGGCTCCTCCCGGTGCTGCTTAAGTGGGCCGGCCGGTCTTACTCAGGGGTGTCAGATACCTGTGTGTGGGCCGCTGGCTGGTTTTTTTTTTTCTTCCCAATTAAAGCGGTGATGCGGTGATCTCGCGTCTGAAAACGAAGGGACTTTATCACTCGGCTCATTTGCTGCAAGTTGGTTTCATTTCACGCTCTTTTTGTTGCCGCTTGCTTATGAAACTGATCTGCAGCGAAGCCGTCTCAGCTGAACTCCGACCCCCCAGTCCCAGAGGGTTAGGGCCCGCCGAGAACCCCCCCGAGCTCGGAAGTGTGTTCTTTCCAAACAGGGCTTCACGGAGCACAGCGGAGCTTCCCTGACTGCTGTCTTACCTAATCTGAGGATCCACAGCCTCAGATTTACCCTCGAAAGAAAGCCTGAGAGGTGTCCAGCTCTATAGCAGTGGAGTGATGTATATCTATGTGTGTGTGTGTGTCCTATAGCAGTGGAGTGATGTATGTGTGTGTGTGTGTGTGCGTGCGTGTCCTATAACAGTGCAGTGATGTATATATGTGTGTGTGTCCTATAGCAGTGCAGTGATGTATATATGTGTGTGTGTCCTATAACAGTGCAGTGATGTATATATGTGTGTGTATCTGTCCTATAGCAGTGCAGTGATGTATGTGTGTGTGTGCGTGCGTGCGTGTCCTATAACAGTGCAGTGATGTATATATGTGTGTGTGTGTCCTATAACAGTGCAGTGATGTATATATGTGTGCGTGTGTCCTATACCAGTGCAGTGATGTATGTGTGTGTATGTGTCCTATAGCAGTGCAGTGATGTATATTTGGATGTGGGTCCCGTATGGTGACAGAGGCCCTCAGTACTCACGCCCCCAGAATGCTTCCTGCAGGGTTCCAGTGACACGGGCATATCTCCATTTCTCCAGCTGTCATCTCCAATCTCGTCACTCTGGAGAAATTCGCCCAGCTTCTGCACGCTGGGAACAAACAGATACTCAGCTCCTCACACACCCAGCCAATCACGGCTTCTCACACAACCCTAACCCCCACACCCAGCCAATCATGACCTCTTACACAACCCTAACCCCCACACCCAGCCAATCATGGCCTCTCACACAACCTTAACCCCCACACCCAGCCAATCACAGCCTCTCACACAACCCTAACTCCCACACCCAGCCAATCATGACCTCTTACACAGCCCAAACCCCCACACCCAGCCAATCACGGCTTCTCACACAACCCTAACCCCCACACCCAGCCAATCATGACCTCTTACACAGCCCAAACCCCCACACCCAACCAATCATTGCTCCTCACAGAACCCTAACCCCCACACCTAGCCAGTCGAGGTATCTTGCACACCCAGTCTTCTCACCTGACCAAGGCCTTGACGGCGAACCGGACCACGGTGGAGAGGAGGAAGAGGGGGGTGACCAGGATGTGGAAGAGTGCCAGGGATGCGAAGGCCTCGGCCGGTGTGAGTTTGGAATGGCTGATGTACGCGTGGGTCACGAACGTCTGCGCTCCGCACAACAGAGGCCACCACATCAGCAGTTTAAAACATGAAATCATTTATTGTCCTGAATCATACTCTTACTGTACCATACACTTCTGAATCATACTCCTACTGTACCATACACTTCTGAATCATACTCTTACTGTACCGTACACTTCTGAATCATACTCTTACTGTACCATACACTTCTGAATCATACTCTTACAGTACTGCAACCTTTTAAACATAAATCATTTTGTAGCTATTATCTTGGTTTTCAGTTAATATCCAATAAGTTGTAATTGGTTCATTAAAATTTTTGTTGGATTTATTTTTGTGAATTTTGACTTTTTAGATTTGTCTTTGGCATCTATATACAAAACTTTCCCAAATTTTTCTCTTTAGCAAAAGTGCTGAGACATACGTTTGACCAGTTATGATTCATTTTTAGTTTTTGAGTTTTTTTGTCAATGGGAAGTATTCTGTTTAAAGGAATACTATGCAGGATTCTCTATGCACGCAATCTCAGTCTTTACACACTTGTGCCAAATTCACTCCTCTGCCCCTCTGCCCGCATTTCTTCTTCTAAAATGTGTTCGGGACATTTCTGGGCGTGGTGCTATTTTCTGTGCGGGGAGGGGTGGGTGTGGCTACGGAGCCTGTGTGTGTGATCAGGTTTCAAGCGGACTGTTTTTCGCTAGCTACTGCAATTGCATTACATTACATTACATTACACTACATTACAGGCATTTAGCAGACTCTCTCATAGTATGGCTTTAATGCTTCCTCTTATATATGTGAGAATAAGACAGCCCATGTGGCTTTCCCCCGGTGTTACACCTGTCTGTTCGGTTTATTGGGCAGTCTGAAACGTCTGTGCGTCTCAGGCACACCGCAAGCAGAGTGCAGTTTGCAGTTCTCGCGCTCGGCGCTGAAAATAAACCCGACTTACCGCTAACACCGCAGCTATGGGGATGGCGGCATTCATGAAAACTACGGACGAAGAGAGAGAGAGAGAGAGAGGGAGGGTTATTCAGGTCTGCAAAGGAAGGGGGGGGATGGCGGAGGTGAATCTCTGTTCAGGGTGTGCAAGGCGGCCTCTCACTGGACATGGAGGTGTAGAGAGCGAAGGTCTTCAGGCTGGTGAGCTCCTTGCTCCTGGTCTCCTCCACGCTGTTGCAGAAGATGTTCTCCCAGGCGTACAGCTTCAGCAGCTTGATGCCCCTCAGGATCTCCGTGGTCGTCTTCAGCCGATCCGTGGAGTGGTCCTAAATTTGGGGGGATTGAGGATTTACGCCACTGACCAGGTTTTGGTTTCTGGGACGTTCCTCGAAAGGTCGGGGTAAACATTCCAGATTTGTGCCTTTTAACCGTTTTTCTCGGCTGTCCCTTAAACTGTTTTTTAAGTCACAAGGAGCATCGCAGGGATAGGAAGTTACAGCAGATATTTACGCGTGAAAATACAGTGTAGAAGGTTCTCTTTGCCAGGGTAACAAATTGCAGGAGGGAGGAGTTGGAAGATGGCCATTTTGCAGCTACATGTTCAGTGAGTAAATTTTCTGATTGTTCTGCTACTAGAGGACTCCCAGCAGCAGTTAAAAATACTGGCTATTCGTACTAATTTAATTTGGAGAGTCTGCGACGTTCCGTGAATCTGCCATCTGGAACCGTCTCATACTAGTCACCGAGTGGCCCCTCGAACATGCGCTTTCACGCTAGCCAGCGGGGGGCGCTAGCGCCGTGCTAGCGCGACGCTCACCAGCGTGCTCTTCTGCGCGTCGGCCAGCTTGGTGGCGATGAAGTACTGCACCGGGGCGAGCAGCACGATGACGGCCGCCCCGACCAGGGCGCTGTGCCCCAGCAGGTAGTACAGCAGGATCACACCCATGATGATCTGTGTGGGACACACAGACACACACACAGACAGACGGTCATCTGTCAAACTTACAGTATGACTAATCCTGATCAAATGTACTTATGGACTCTAGATGAACACACAGACACACAGACAGACAGACGGTCATCTGTCAAACTTACAGTATGACTAAACCAGAGAGTCCATCAGAACACGAGGAATGCTAATCCTGATCAAATCTACTTATGGACTCTAGATGAACACACAGACAGACAGACAGCCTTCTGTCCAACTAACAGTAAGACCAACTGAGACCGTCCAACAGGAAACACTGGGAATGCTATTCCTGGTCATCTACTTACGAGCTCTGCCGTGCAGAAGTGGTTAAGTTGGTTCGGGTACAGAACACTGTGTAGAGTCGCACTGCATTACATAGTGCTGTTTTCTGTTGTACGTGCAGCGGAAGTACCTTCATCCTCGTGTTCACTGGAGACAGGCCGCGATTTTAAACATGGCTACTTGCTTTGCCGTCACAGTGCTCACCATCACCGTAACGACAAGGGTTTGCTAAATGTCCATAAGGTAATGTAATGTATTGCAGCGTCTCGGTTAAGGTTGGTACCTGGACTGGCATGGCCCATAGGTTCGGGCAGAGGAAGAGGAACCACATCAGCTGGTTGGTCTCTATGGCAACCAGGTTGTTGATCTGTCCCAGAGTCATCTCGCCCATGGACATGTTGGATGTGGACAGGCGAAGGATCTTGTTGTAGATCATAGCCTGTAAAAGGAAGCAGGAGACGGACTACTCACAGTCTGTTGTAAGCTGTGATTTCTTAGGGCCATGAGATCTGCTGCATTCTGCGCTGTATCACTAAATATCTTAAAGGAGTCTTGGAAGAGGTGGGTTAGTAGGTTCTGGTGGGACACTGAATCAATCAGTCAAACTCTTGCGACATTTAATTTCCATGTTTGAACTTATGCTGGGCTAAATTTTAAATATGGATGAATGGGTGGGGCAGCATGAAAAAATTCTAACCCCTGTCTTAGGACCCCAGATATCACTGAGAGGCTCTTATTGGCTGTGCGTTAAGGCTGTGTGAGAAGCTGTAATTGGCTGGATGGTTGGGTTATATGGGAGGCTGTTATTGGCTGGGTGTTTGGGCTGTGTGGGAGGCTGTTATTGGCTGGGTGTCTGGGTTATATGGGAGGCTGTTATTGGCTGGGTGTTTGGGCTGTGTAGGAGGCTGTTATTGGCTGTGTGTCTGGGTTGTGTGGGAATCTGTAATTGGCTGGGTGTCTGGGTTGTGTTGGGAGGCTGTTATTCGCCGTGTGAGAATCTGTTACTGGCTGAGTGTTTAGACTATCTGAGGACAGCTGCTGGTTTCCATCACATTTCTGTCACAAATTTCAAAAAGATTAAAAACAAAGAGTATCTGAGTTGGCGGCCACGGTCTAAAATGTGTTCGGACCGTCGTGTGTGTTCCCCGATTGGACGGAGGGGGGTCCTCCACTCACCAACAGCGCCCCCCGTAGGTTGATCCCCGTCTCTATGGTGACGTAGTAGGAGGCCTGCAGGAACGTCCGCTGGAGTATCAAGGCCAGGAACAGCAGGACCGCCAGGACATAGGTTCCCTCGAGAAGCTCGTGTGAGGACAGGAAGTAGACCCCAAAATGCATGGCCTGACACAAACCAGGGGAACAAAAGCAAGTCCTTCATTCTGATTTTATTGGTAGGCTAGGGAATGTTGGAGGGACTCTGGGATTCCTGTATTTACATTTGGCGCATTCATAAAATATTAACTGATTTAGGATGTTTTTTTCATGGCTGAAAGATGAGCACCAGGGGACACTCCAAGTTAAGAGCCTGAAGTATGCGTCGAACGGTTTGATTGCACCCGAACTTCTTTGGAACAATAAACGCATTCTGATACCGTTCTTGTCCTCATCTAATAATATTATATCTCTCAACCTAATGTTCTCTGATGCCCTCTGACCCTTCAAATTTTTTTTTTGGGAATGCGTTTTCAGAATTCTATGTCAGTGTTCGAGAACTCCATTGCTTTCAATTACCAGTCGTGTTTATGCCAGCATTATAACATTGAGTTACGAACGCTCTAATCACATGCTTATGATTTCCCACCTTAAAGGGGTTAAGCGTTCTCATCGTGAAAGGCTTGGTCGGGATGGAGGGGATTACATAAGCGGAGCGGAAGACCCAAGGGAAACCGACGATGATGTTCCCCAGAGAGCGATCTGTGTGCTGGGTGAGTCTGCCTGACGGAGTGTGATGTGACGGGGGAATTTTCCACGTCAGACCTGCTCTCTCACTGCCCACCTCCCCCTCGCTATACAGTGGTCTCTTCCAACTCCATACCGGGGGGGGGGGGGGGGGTCACACACCCCAAAACCAGTAGCAACGCCCCATCCAGTAGCCTACAGCTTTGAACAAGTACAGTGAGGGTGCCTCCTCACCATAAGAAGGTCACAATGTGTTGACACATAACCATTAGCACCAACAGATATTAAAATATGAATATGACCGACCCAATACACCACAGGAATATTAGTGTGGGGCTTGCTCGGTGAGCCAAGACCTTAGCCAACAGGTCTGCCGTAGAACTGGAAGAGAACTTGCCAATTTGACCTCTGCGTTTCAACGCAGTTGACGTACACTACAATGTCTGTAGATGTCATGCTTTCTTTCCTGGAACCAATAAAAAGATGCAGATTTAATCGAACAAGGCCAAAACGTGTTATTTTTCAGCCTGTACTGGCGAGCGATGACAAAACAGCCAGAAGGCAACATCAGCAGTACTAAGTCTGACAGCCCCCCAACAACAGCAACGTCAAGGGGGCAGAACCGGGACTGAATTTCTGCCAGTTTGTTGTAATCCCCCCTCCCCCGTGGTCCCTGTGCTGCAGAGAAACAGAACCCAGTTGACCTTACGCAGTAGCTTTCACACAAATGACCCAGCTAACTAGGAAGTTCTGACACAAAACAATGTTCAGGGCATGTCTCGCATGCACTCAATAACCTCTGACAGTTCAGTCATGAAAAAAGCGAGGATGTGCGTGAATAGCCTTTTTTGGAATGTTCCAAATGTACGTATTGAAATTCCAGATTCTAGTCAACCACTTTTACAAAGTTCAATCAAAACAGAACAATGTTTTAGGGCAGTTCCTCGAAAAAACATTTACCCCCATTCTCACGGAACATTCTAGAAACGGAGTGGAACGTTCTAGAGACCCACCTGGGGCCCGGTCCGGTTTGCGGCATTGGTCTGGTTTGTGCTACCCGATTAATGTTTTAGGACAGTTCCTCTAAAAAAAAACATTTACCCGCTATTCTCACGGAACGTTCTAGAAACGGGGTTGGAACGTTCTAGAGACCCACCTGGGGCGCGGTCCGGTTTGCGGCATTGGTCTGGTTTGTGCTACCCGATTAATGTTTTAGGACAGTTCCTCTAAAAAAAAACATTTACCCGCTATTCTCACGGAACGTTCTAGAAACGGGGTTGGAACGTTCTAGAGACCCACCTGGGGCGCGGTCCGGTTTGTGGCGTCGGTCTGGTTGGTGCTGTCCAGGTGCTTGACGATGCCGGAGATGCAGAGTGGCCCGGCGAAGCCCAGCAGGTCGGCCAGGTAGCGGAAGGTGCTGCTGAGGAGAATGGGCCGCCCGAAGGCTCGGTACATGGACTTCCAGATGGAGGGGGCCTTCTCCGGGTCGTCCGCCGTCTGCCCCCCCCCACCCCCGCGAGGACGGCCAACAGTGAACAAACAGCGCGTCGCTCATTCACAAGACGTTCAAGGGTAAGTTTAACCAAAAGACCCACTTTCATTTTCCCCGTCGACCCACAAAGTATATTTGATGGAAAAATCATTATCAATAATAATAATAATAATAATAATAATAATAATTAACTTTATTTGTATAGCACCTTTCATACAAGAAATGCAGCTCAAAGTGCTTTACAATAAAGAAATTACATGCAGCGAGTGCTTCACATGAAAATAGACACAGAATAAAGGAAAAAACATTAGTAAACTGTAAAGCTGAGTGTCTGTTTGAGGCAAGTTCCATGTTAAAAGAAGATGACACTGCACTACCCATAGCCAAGAGAGAGGGACGTGAGTAGCTAGGGCCTCAAAGCTTGTGTGCACGGTTGTTCTGGAATTTTCTACAAGACAGACAGTAATTCATTATTCCCTTCTTGGGCAGGAAAGCGTGGCTTTTTTTTTTTTAGCCACAAGAGAAATGCATTATGGGCGATTGTAGTTTCATTGTAGTTAGGGATTGTAGTTAGCTCTACTGGGCGTTGCAGAGAATTTCTTTTCACCAATTTCAGCTTAAATAATTCTTATGTCTAAAAAAAGTGTATATACCATTGCAACGGTACAACAATAAGGACAGAGGACAACAGTAGGCTGGTAGAGTACTGGTAAAATAATTTTAAAAAACGGTATGGCGGTAGAATTCTAAACTAAACCCCACTCGAGCGAAGCATTCGTTTTGCACGTGTGACATTTTCTACGGCTTAGTCTTACTCCGTTACTGCTTTCACGTGCGGAACATCCCAGGCCGCAAGGTGACCTACGCCGTCCGCAAGGTCGCGTTTTGGGCGGAGTCGGCAAGGTTGCGTTTTGGGCGGAGTCGGCCCCCCCCCTTACCCTCTGCTCCTCGTAGGCGTCCTTCAGCCGCAGGTAGTTGGTGAGCGCCCGCATGGCTATGGGCAGCTTCCCGATCCTCTTCAGCTCGATGGGCCGCTTGTGGGCGCCGATGATCAGGGGGTTCATCCACCAGTAGGTGGCCTTGGAGAGCAGGTTGACGAACGGCTGGAGGAAGCGCACGCCCAGGTCCTGCAGGTCCTCCGGGGGCTTCACCTTCTGGGGGTTGGCGAAGAAGACGTACCTCTGCGGAGGAACACACACACAAGGGGGGCGGTCGTCAACGGGGTGTACGCGCACCAAGACTTCGGCCGCGCAGGTGAGCCAATGGCAAGCGAGCGAGCGAGCCATGGCGGAATAACAAGACTAGGAAACCTAGTATATGGCTGGACCTAACACGCGTGATCCGGCCGACCAATGGTGTAACTTCATAACTCGGCCGACCAATGGTGTAACTTCATCACTCAGTCACTCAGTCACAGACATTCGCGTTCGTAGGGCTGGCCCCGCTGTTGCGGTCCAGCCAAAAAAAAAAACTACGCCGGACCGGATGGGGCCGACGTGACGACGGCGCGGGGAAGCGAGGAGCGCTCACCCTCACTCTGATGACGTTGATCTCCACCGCCATCAGCAGGCCGTACAGCAGGACCAGCAGGGCCGTGATGCAGAAGCGAAGGTGCTCGATCCCCACGCTGTTCTGCGCGTACTTCACCAGCTTGATGGTCTTCGTGACGAAGGCCAAGACCCAGTAAACGAACAATGCTGCCGATTAAAAAATAAATAAAAATAAAAGAAACAACAACGTTAACTTCCACGGTACATTTTCGACAAAATCCCTCGACTCTCTTCGCCACGCTGTCAGCTTGCTTTGGCTTGGAACTGGGCCTGTGAAGCACACCAGAGCAAGACGGCTGATCCAGGATCAGTTTTCACGTTTGGATATTTGCGGGTAAGGTTTGCGATACGGACGAAGGAAGGCCGTCCCTAGATCAGCGCTCCAGTTCTGTGACGTGTCACCGACGTGGACTGAGAAAATGCACAAATGAGCCGTTTGCTCGTCGTACTCACCAAGTAATAATTTGGGGAAGTTGGAGGTTTCGATGTTGTGGTAATACACCAGGGACGTAGTAGCCGCTATGAACCCAATGACTGCCGGGAGGAACAGGTGAAGGTGGTTGCTGACCATTCGCCTGAAAAAATCCAACGTGAAATATTTACCTATTCTGAGCCGGACACTTTTCCTCTTGAAGAATTATTTTGGAAGTCTCTCATCATACTTCATACTCTGAAAGTTCTGTTCCACTGGAAATATTGAAAAATGAATAGCCTTAACAAGATGAAAGAGCATACTGGAAAAGTGAGCACTAATGAGGGTACAGCGGGATTTCACAAGGCCATAAATGGGAGGAGCCAAGCATACGTTATCAAGTGACTGACGGGTTTGGCAATGCCTTTGATTTGTTCTAGCAAGCCAGTGATTGACAGGTCAACTACAGCTCCGCCCATCGCGGAGCTCACGAACACGAAGAGGAGTCTAACCGGGCGAATTATAAGTGAAACATTTCCCTGCAAATGACCGTGGCGCATGAGCTCAGCTCTAAAAAAAAAAAAGCGATTGTTTCCGAGATTCCGTCCGACCCGCGGGGAGCGTGGCGGTCTCGTCCGTGGGGGGGACCCACTTGTTGGAGTCGACGCCCTCGGCGATCTCGCACACGTGCACGAAGAGGAGGGCGAAGGTGAGGATCCAGCGAAGGTTGTGCCCGGGGAAGTGGAGCCAGGTGTTGTGGTGGATCTGAACCTTGGAGCTCTGGCTTCCCCAGCCTGAAGGGGGAGGAGGGGGGGGAGGGGGGGCAGACAGAAAAGCCCAGTCAAACACTATTCCGTGCCCTCCTTTTTGACATCGCTTTCAGAAGGCTGACTGAAACTCCTGGGGAGGACATCCTGCACAGAATTTGCCTGAATCTGGGGACAGGCGAGCCCAGTCAAACACTGTTCCATGCCCTCCTTTTTGACATCGCTTGCTTTCAGAAGGCTGACCGAAACCCCCCCGGATGACGTCCGCGCAGAATTTGCCTGCCCGGGCGGACGTCCCAAACTGGCGCTACACCTGTGACGTTTTCTAACCTCGGCGCCTGTGTGTGAGCTGCGGCGGCAATGTGTTCGGAGCCAAAGCTGAGCCGGCGAGCTGAAATGCACTGGAGTCGCAGGAAGACCTTTCACATGCGGCTTGCAGCCCGCAGGCACCCGATCGACCAGCAGGGGTCGCTAGATGGCGATCAAACGCAGACCCCTAACCACCTGAACGCTCCCATGCCCTCGGGCTACACAACCACCGATCGCGCATCGCCCTGTGGAGCTACCGGCCACAGTGGATTAGATCCGAGACCATGGGGCCCGTCCATGCCAACCAGCAGCCCCACGTTACGGCACGGCTAATGTGTGGATGGGCCCCACGGTCTGGTTTTGAACCCAGACAATGCCAGCATGTTGACTTCTGCTGAGGAAGTCTGTATGGAGCATGAAGCATAAAAGAAACTGAAACAAAAGCAAGGCTAATGCACCAATCTAAACAACAACAAATACAGAGCGCACACCCCAGCTATAGGAAACTTAAAATTCATTCAATTCACGAAAAAAGTTAATTGACTTTTCAATTAATGAACTGAATCAGTCATAAGTCATAAGTCTAATTAACGAGCTCGCAATTGCTCTGTCCTTTTGAGAAACAAGTCACATCAAAACAGAGGTTTGCAATTTTATATACGTCATATTTTAGTGCTGCAGCAAAAATTTGAGAAGGGCATCGAAGACGGTGGCTATGAATAAACCCGTTTTGTTTTTTTTTGCGGAGTTAAACTGAAGTTGTCATTTCGACGCGAAGGGAAATTTAGTCGTAGGAAATGACTCTGGGCTTTCTCACAGTGCTTATCCAAACATCATGAAAGCTTCCACCGGGAAGCGCCAATTAAGGGGTCCCCAAGGGAGCGCGCGGGGGGTGGGGGTGGGGTGGGGGGGCACGGGTCGGGGTTATTCCCATCGAGTATGGGAAGCGCGGGCTTTCGGGTTCCAGCGGAAGCCGCTGATGGAACAAGGAAAAGTACATCCAGCCCCGCGGCGGTCGGGGGGGGGGGGGGGTATTTCTCGAAACAGGATTACGGAGATAGCTGGATCACTGCGCTCAGTAAAACCCGGAAAAGCTGTTCTCCTTAACTCAGCTCGGCAGAGGCAACTGACTGCACAAAGGAGACGACGCGGGGTGGGGGGGGGGGGGGGGCGCGGGTGAAACGAAACCCACTTGTACTTGCGACTATACAGGTGCTTACATATTTGCCAGAGACAGACCCAAGGCATGTACTGTGTACATATGTGAAATGGTGCAAGTCTTGAAAGGTGCCTGTGTTGCAAATTATTGTTATCAAAAGGGTGCTACCATTGTCAGTCTGGATGAAGTCACCAAATAAGCACCAAAATTAAGAAATAGTGCAAGAGAATTCAACGCAGACATTGACAGGTATTTTAATATGATCACTACATGATTAATAACCATTAACACGGGGAAATGAGGTGTGTGGACTCTTAAACCCATCACTGAAATTAAACCAGGCACACAGTAAAATGTCCAGTGTTAATTCAACACTGTGTTAATTCATTCAACCCAACCCAGTGTTAATTCATTCAACCCACTGGGATTTAGTTGAATTTACAGTGTTAGGGTTGACTTAACATTGCACAGTAAAATGTCCAAAGGCCTAAAACTGGATGTTGATTTAGAGCAAACCACGAAAAAACCAAACGGTACTTCTGAGGCTGATGGTTTGGCACCCTTGTTCTACGCACCGATGAAGAGGATGGGGAAGGTGATGAAGAGGAGGAAGACGTGGGGGACCAGATTGAGAGCATCCACGAAGCAGCCGTTGTTCAGGACGCCGCCCTCCACGCTGTAGGAGTTCTTCTGGTCACTTCCGCAGAAGGCCATGGTGCCGGATCGATACTGAGAAAATCTTGGGCCAGACCGGCAGAAAGGACCAAATCTCAGTTAACACAAACGCTGTGGAATGTTAGGGAACTGTTCAGATTAGATTCCTGTACGGCTGTGAGAATATTATGATGAAAACTTCATTCTCGCAAGCTCTGCAAAAATCACAGAAAAAAAAAACAGTGCAGACATATCTCACATAACTGGTACTGGTAACATCCCTTAATGGTTGTGAGTTAGTAATGAGAAAAAATATGGAGACTACATATCACTGGCATATTCCAAACCTAGTGAAAGACAGATTTCTTGAATTCATTTACTTGTCCAGATTATATAGGCAACTTGCATTGTTTTTCACAAAAATAACAGCATCGAATAACCCCCTAAAAACCGTCCTGCAGTGTTTCGTGATTTTACAAATAATGTTCACGGGACAATAATGAAAGTCGACAAATTTACGTATTCAGAACATTTACGCAATCCCTATGATAATCCTGGTCACCGATAAATTGTTTGCGGGGTAATTATGTCCAGTTATTGTGATTTGGATAAAACAATGCACTGTCTCTCATCCCGTGTTGCATTGTGGGTATGGCATGTCACAAACAATCAGATGACCCAGTCTGCATTCCATCTTTGAGCAACTCTTTACCAATTTGTTAACCGGTTGCTTAAGTAATATAGGAATTATTAATTATATATAATTTATCTGTCATATTATGCAGTTCATATTTGACAAGGAAATTATTAGGACTTCTGCACATGCATAATTCAATTGAAATTACCAGTAAGTGTTTTTAAGAACAAGAACAGATCTACATCTATTGTGAAGACATGGCGTTACAGTTAACAGACAAGATAAATCACGTAACCAAAACGTCAAGATCAGTGAATTTCTAATTTCCCTTGTTCAGTAAATGTAGGATGTGTAAGTGCAATGATGTTCTGACGTGGTGTCATACAAACTTAGAAAAGGTAGCAGCGGCACAAAACGACTATGATGCTGTGCTTTCCCCCAAATAAAGACGTCTCCTTTTTTCCGCGTTTGGGTCATGGTCACATCGACACTGTTTGTCCTTGACTCTTGCGACCTCCCTAACCTTATTAATAAATTAGGAGTGAGCTGCGCTATTCGGGCTTCTGACTACACAAACGCTATGTATGGTGAAAACACATGCTGTAGTTCTGCTTCTTCACATGCGATTGTGTTTTTAATGTCCACTGTTTCCTGTAACTGGTAATCCCATACCTTTGTTTGGAATGTTTTGTTTTTTTTATATGGATACTCATATTAATATATTTTCTTTGTAGTTATTTATCTGTTTATTTATTTTGAAACCTAGCCTAGCAATATTACAGCCATTGCGTACACAGCTAAACATAAAAGAACTTAATATGGTCATAAGATACCTAAACAATCTCCCTTGTGTGAAACAGTCCTCGCATTTGCTTCTGCTGGCTAGGCTACTATTATTAGTTCACAAAGTATCCTAAAAGTTGGCAGATAAATATGTCAGTTTTTCCTCCAACATTTTCTTCGTTTGAAGGTTGTTTTAAACAAGTATTGCCCAGAGTCGTTTATATAGTTAGACACGATATTTAAAAGATCTAAAAATAAATACATAAATAAGTCATTTTAAAAATCACAGGTATTACTGCCGGCACAACTCAAATCAAAATAGATCAATTCATCACAGACTCCTTTCCACTGCCAGCGGAACAAAAGAAACGACATAACGCAGAACATGGAATATGAATCTCTAATAATGGCTTACCTCGGCAAAGTATGGTTATGGACTCAGCTTCATTCCTGGAGCCGGGTTTTTAGAGAGTGTGATCAGACGGAGTATAATGGAAGCGGATTATTTTTAGCTGTGAGTTCTCAGCGGCACATGGTGCTGCCTCCTATCGGATTTCCAAACTTGTCAAAGCCAGGAGCGTCAAAAACTGCCCGGAGCATGGGGTGTCTCATCCTGCCAAAAACCCGCTGGCGAGGACAGAAAAATGCTGTCACTAGCATACTAATGATGATGATAATAATAATAATAATAATAATAATAATAGTTAAAAAAAACAATACCTTCCTAATTTTATTATCGTAACCACAGCTAATGATGATTAATTTTGTAAAAATCAATTGTTGTAATTTTCAGTATTATGTAGGCTATGATACCCTTTAGCCCAAGAACGAACGATCGGTGATATAGGCTACATATTTAACGAATAGGAATAACGTGCATTATCATAATTCAATAGCCGATTCATGTTTTTTTTCCTCCACATTTATGCTCTCATTAAGGCTTCTGTTTTCTGTAGGCTAAGTCTTGGTGTGAAATGTATAAATCAGATGGGAATTCTCGGTAGAAATCCGCACCACACACAGCACCCGCCATTGGTAACTGGTATTACTGTTATGCCTTCAGTCATTCGACAAGACATGAAAACGGTGGCATGCTGTATTGATGGGGCAGCTTTACAATAGCTGTTCATTGACAGCACATTAGCTATGTAAAGCAGCGTGATATATGCAGATTGTGCGCGTCTCCATATCTCACGTCAATGCGAGGTCCCTGCGCTAACGCAGTCGTCACTCGAAACGCGGTTTGTTGCAGTGCAATAAAATACTACCCCACATTCCGTGACCCACTTACCTATATGTAACGGGTCCAGAATCCCTCTTCGTCCATTCCTTCGTGTTTACTCCCTTGTTCTAAGATATAGTCCCAAACGCTGTTATCACGTTAATAAGACATGACATTGGTGTAGAACTACAATGCTCTGGAATGCGGACGCCCGGACGCGCACAGGGCAGACCGGAGAGCTCTCGTAGTTACAACTACACAGTTTGCGGCAGCTATACGTGCCATGGCGCGCGACATGGAATCGTGCGGCTTTCAGATGATATTAATCGCGTTTTATACACCACGCATAGCCCATACCTAGCTAGGTTATAGATAAAGGGACACGGTTTGTGCCGAGATTTTAATACATTTGCATTCGAATACATCTAGTTCGAACGGCTTTCATGTACTTGATCCACTTACATTAATCTGAAGTCAATTTTTAGTAAAACAGTGTGCCGAATACACTACGTTTTATGATTACACATTGGAATTCTGTGATGAATTAAGCTTGGCTTTACTTGGCATTGCAGATATTTGACCGCATATTAGACGTGCCGGGTGTATTGATGGGTGATATAGCCTACCGTGGGAACGTGTGCGTAAGCAATAGCTTACATTACATCTACAAGGGCGCTTCACGGTGCTCTCATGTCTCCAGTGTTCTCATAACGCGCCGTGCAGTTGGAATATTATTCTAGAGAGAAATGTATCACTCGGGACTGAATTCATATTTTGCGCGTTCACTTAATTTTCTATATTGTTCAATAAACATTTAATAAAGGGACAGTCTTCTCCTTGCTTCCCCGCCAGTCTACAGTGGTTTATGCGTTCATCTGAAAGTCTACATGTGGCGACAAAATTGTCAATAGAAATCTAATGCTGGCAGAGGGCCGTAATCATACAGGCATGTGTCTTTTTGTAATAGTTTGTGTCGGGAATTTAGATGTGTTCTCGTGTCACGTTAAGTGTTCCTTGCGCAAAAGCTACCCGACAACAAAAGTTGCCCGTTATTGTGTTTAATTGTTTTCTGTGTAGTTGTTCATTTCTGTTCTTCCTTGTGCAGTAAACGAACTGGAGTTAGGCGAGCATGCATTTGGGTGGGCAACATGATATCCGTGAAACGTTGGTAAAGACATTTGGCAGGATTCAATCAACATCTGTGCTTAATTTTACATAACAATTTAAAGCAAATCCCAATATTATTACTTTTTCTTCGTTAACAGAGATTGGGAACTTCGGTGATGGCTTAAACCAGTCTTTTTTTAACCGTATGTAGCAGTCAAAAACATCTCTAATGATCAGATTTAGGCCCGGCATTCAGTTTTTTTCCCCTTCCACACGGAGCATCGCATCCTCGCTCTGTCGTCATTCCACACGCGCAGGCCACAGTTCGGTTCACGACTCGTCAAACGAAGCCGCTTCGCTGGTCTCACACACTGGCGCGAAGTGAAGCGCTCCAGTTAGGCAGGTCGCTGGAACATTTATGAGTAACCTGACGCTGGCGCATAGCTTAACCCCCACAAGCCTTTTGGCGCTGAGCCTCGATCAAAGAAACAAACATTCCCACGTCTCTCCCGAAGCCCTGTCCCGCCCTGCCTCGCTATCCGTGCCTCTCCAGCCGGATTCACTCCTTTTCCCCTTTCATGCCCTGGCTCGAGAGAAGCGACTCTCCGCCATCTTTGCACCAGCTTGACTTTCTTGACGACTGTGCGCGGACAGCGTTTTGTGTTTGATGCCTGATTCTCAATGCCAAAGGCTGACATTTTTCAGGCTTCCCCCCAGAGGCCGTAGACCCGGCTGAAGATAATTAGTTCACCTGCTACATGCATGTGTGACCGTTCTGGTAAAAGAAAAGGCATCTGGTATTGCATTTCTCAAATGCAGAACTATGAACAGCAATCATTTTGCTGAAGTGGGTGGAAAGACACTTTGTGAAAATGACTCCTTCTCCCTCTGCAAGGCCTCACAGCGGGAACTGGGCTTTCCGTTAGCAGGGTCACATGACTGCACTTTTGTTCACAGGGTCATGTGACCTCACGTCACATTTCTTCACAAGTAGACACTATCCAGAAGACAGTATCCCCCCTTCTGAGTCTGAGAACCACATAAACATGTACAGCTGGGTACCCATCATTTACTTGAGAAAGGGGTGGGAACAGTGATGCGTAATTCAAACCCTTTTACCAAATGGACACTGACACCTATCTGGTGGGGATGGGGGGTGATATGTGGTGGGAGTGTGGGGTGATATGTATGTGGTGGGGGTGGGGCTGATGTTTAACCCCTGTCTAAAGGGTGGGTGTGTGTATGAGAGAGAGACAGTGGGTATGTGTGTGTGAGTGGTAGTGGTGTGTGTGTGTGTATGAGAGAGAAAGAGAGAGTGTGTGTGTGTGAGTGGTAGTGGTGTGTGTGTGTGTGAGAGAGAGACCCTGTGGAAGTTCTCTGGGGAAGGGGGGTTAGGGTGAGGAAGTGGCTCATGTGGCTGGTCAGAGGGCCCCCTCTCCAGGTCTGGGCCTGGGACAGCGGGTAGGGGTATGGGGAGTCAGCCCCTTACCAAAGTCCCATGTGCCTGTCGGACAGGAATTGAAATGAGAACCACTGATCCCCATGCAAATCGCTCCTTTACGGTGTGCACCACCAATACGGAATCAGGGAAAAATGAAAAGGGAGACATCGCAAGCAGGCTTCCTAGTTTCCAAAGCATAAAGTCTGAAAAATGAATTGTGGGATTGGGACGCGGTGACGCGGCCTACCGAGCCTGACACGTCTTCCTCGACGCCGTGCGCACGTGCGTTTGTCGCCGCGTTCACGCGGTAACCACATCAGGGACGAAGGGCCCTGCGCTTTGACTGAAACGGGGGTTCAGCGATTCGGTGTATTTTTTCCGCGCGCCGCCTTCGAGGCCCCGGAGGGCGGCCAGCTGCTGCCGGTTTCCACGGTGACCCTTGCCGGGAAAAAAAAGGCCGGAGGGTTTCTTCGGAGGGGCTCTTGGGGCTTTCTGGCTCCCGGCGTGAGAAAGTTCAGCCGGCCGCCGAGCCCCTCGCGCAGGAAGCACCCCCCCCCCCCCCCGTACGCAGTGCGTCAAATGCCAGCACGAAAAGCGTCCCCCCCCTCTCCTTTCTCCCCCTCTCCCCAGGGTAAACATCGGTTTCTGTCTGACCCGATACCCATAACCTAGAGAAGACCACAGAGCTCTGCATCTTATCCAGACTGCTGTGTTACTCTCCCTCTGTAGTCAGAGCTCTTTGTAGTTGGGGCCCTCTGTAGTCTGGCCCTATGTAGTTGGGACTGTATGTAGTCAAGGCCCTTTACGATTGGGGGCTTTTTTAGTCTGGCCCTATGTAGTTGGGGCCCTATAGAATTGGGGGCTTTTTAGTTGGGGGCTTGGGACCCTATGTAGTTGCGGCCCTATGTAGTCAGGGCCCTCTACCTGTACTGCCGGGTCATTTCTACCGTCTGTTCTGGCCCCCTAGTGATGCAGTGAGCTTCCCATTACAGTCAGGACTGCAGAATCCCTGCCCATCTTCTGACACATGAAGACCCTCATCTTCACACTGCACAATGGCTCCGCAGAGCCCCTTTCACTATCCTTTCTTTCTGGAAAGAACTTCTATTCTTTCCTTTCTGGAAAATGCTATAGGAAACAGCTGCACAGGTTATCTGCCTAGCAGTACTTTCTTTTGCTGCAATTCAAATTCTTGTTTCTAGGGTTCATTTTGCACATGTCGATTATTAATGGACCTTCTGTGCCGTTTTGGTGATACTGCACTTTCATATTCCTAACATTGGTGTTTTCCACTTCTATCACAGTAACTGTGATGTGACACCGCCCCCTGTTGGAATGTTTGATGTACTGGCTCTTCTCTACATTACATTACATTACATTACAGGCATTTAGCAGACGCTCTTATCCAGAGCGACTTACACAATTTTTTACAAAGCATTTTTACATTGTATCCATTTATACAGCTGGATATATACTGAAGCAATGCAGGTTAAGTACCTTGCTCAAGGGTACAACGGCAGTGTCCTTACCCGGGAATCGAACCTGCGACCTTTCGGTTACAAGTCTAGTTCCTTACCCACTGTGCTACACTCCGTCCATAAAAGGGACCGTGGTCGTGTAGCACTGTTTCAGCAACTACAGCTGCACTAAGCACTTCACAATCAATGCCTCTCGTTCACCCGTTCACACACACACACACACACACACACACACACACACACACACACACACACACACACACACACACACACACACACACACACACACACACACACACACACACACACACACACACACACACCAGCGGCGAAAGGCAGCCGTGCAAGGCGCCAACCAGCTCGTCGGGAGCAATTAGGGGTTAGGTGTCTCGCTCAAGGACACTGTTACACATTTTTACCCAGAGGGCACAGGGATCGTACCAGCAACGGCTCTGATTTACAGATGACTGATTGCTCTACCTCCCGGGCTAATGTCTCATCCTCACCTCTCAGTGGTAGAGAGATCTTCCCCAATCAATCAGGAAGGCAGATTCGCTGGCTGTCTTCCACAAGTTTCTACTCAAAACTCACCTTTTCAGGTTATACCTTAGTGCTTCTGACTTTAAAAAAAAAAAAAAGAACCCTTCTCTCCATTCAGCTTACAGGTGTTGACATGTACACCTTGACAGTGGCACTTACATGATTGCAACGGTGCCAATACCTGATGCTTTTTACTTACCATATGAAATGCACTGTTGAAAGTCACTTTGGGGGGGAAAAAGCATCTGCAAAATCATCAAATTGATACTTTTCAGCTAAAAATCACCGCTCCACCTCACACTTGTATCAGGTAATGCATTTACCTCACAGCTGAAATCCTTGATTTACCTCACAGCTGAAATCCTTGATTTACCTCACAGCTGAAATCCTTGATTTACCTCACAGCTGAAATCATGGAGCCACACTTTGCTCTCAAAATGTTCGGTGCTAAAGGTGTGGTAAGGAGTAAAGTTCCGTTCAGTTCCGTTTTATTTGCACGGCGTTTTTCCACATCGCAAAGACACTTTACAGAATAACAGGAAGCTGTAAAGCCGAGAGACTGGGCATTAACCCAGATAAAGAGGTCAAAACCAACTCCCTGGTGGGAAGAACTCTCGCGAGGAACCCGGGTGTACACACGCGCGTCATTCACCATGAAGAACACAGCCTCTTCTTTAATGAAGGATTTTGACAAGTGGCAGTTGTGGAAGGACATTGTAAATGAGTTTAAAATGTATTGGATTGTGCTGCTTGGTGGAACCTATTATTCAATATCAGTCAGCCATGTACAACTCTATTTTGGTCCACGAACTGTGTGAACTGAGTGTGACTGACAAGATTGGGAAAATTAAGTGGAGACCAATGACTATAAAACAAACAGAACCTTCGGATAGGGTTGCATTTGTAGACTTAAAGTGATGACAATGAGAAATTATATCAAGTAGAATCTCTGACATTATCTGGGCAAAACGCAATTACGTGGCATCTACTGGGGTACAATATAAATTAGATTTGTCACCTGTAACGTGACATACCTTTGTTTCAAACTGGTGGCCAGGGAAAGGATGCGAGATAACTTTAATTACAATACGACTGATCTTCACGGTTGATGGGATTTAATTGAAATCTGACGACGCCGAACGGTCGCGCCAAATTAATTCAGGGGATTTTGCGAGAGAGATCAAATGCTTTATCGTTGTTTTTGACTCCTCTTTGCCTCCCCGGTTCTGCCTTTAATTCCCGAACTTCTAAATCGGTTTAGCCAACGGCTCGGTGTCATCGGGCCGCATGTGCTTGCAGAGGCAGATACTTTGAGCGTTGGAGATCCACGGACGCTGAAACTTGCGCTTTGCGTAATGCGTGTATAGGCTTTACGCAAAGCTTTTACGCATGGCTGCCCTGACTTTACTATTTACAGGTTCAACCCTGGGGGTTGTTCGTTTTCTTTTCACCGACAGTAACACAAGGCGGTCCATTATGAGAAGGCAATAAAGTATCTAGAAGTTTTTTTAGCCCGGTTGGAAAATGAACATAATGCAGTAGTAACCTATTCCTGAACACCGGATAAGAGGTTATCACACGTAGATTTGCTCTGCTATTGTTCCTGCCTATTGTTAAAAATAAGTTGCATGAGGAGTTTCAAATTCATCTGAATGAGCACGAATGAGTCTTGTTGAAAATGTTCCCAGTTCTACTTTCCACTCCATCTCGATTTCGTGTGTTAACGGTAAAATGTGTAAACACCTGATAATGTCACATTTAAATGAAGGGATTTAGCAGTCTCTTAATTCAAGACTCCTAAAGAGAGAGGAGCTCTCTCTGTCTTTCTCTCAAAACTGTCCTGGGTCATGTTTGGTGACATTTGTGAGGCAAAAATAGAGCATGGCAGATGGCCGTAAAATGGCAGCAGCCCAAGGTGGCCGGCACAGATCCCATCCACCACGCACCCAATCAGACCCCTTGGTTATCACACATTTCCTGCAATTACTCACTGCCACTTCCCGTTACAAACAGCATGCTGATTTTTTATCACATGCCCAATTCTATTATCAGGTGAAAACCAAGCAATCTCAACACCTGCCTGTCTGCCATTGCCCAAACCGGCACCTGCAGCAGCCCTCGCGCAGAGCTCTCCCCCTTCATCAGTTCTCTTACTTGCCACTTGCTTCTTTCTTATGTGGAATCTTTACTTCGTGCTCTATACGTCACACTTCAAATGCGAAGTAAGCGACCTTTTAATAAGGCCTGACCTATTTATCAGAGGATACTCATTCTCGATTTGGATGATAAAAGACGAAGGTATTTCACATTTAATCTTGAATGGAGATCTCAAATTCAAATCCTGGAGGGTTTTGCGAAAATAACGTTGTTGTTTTTTTTGTTTTGTTTTTGACGTCTGATGTGGAGTATACATTTTCTTTACTCTTTCCATTTGGCTGTATGGAAGAATTTTAGTTGTGTGGTCCAAATCAATAGTCGGATTTTCTGAACAAAAGTACCAGTTAAGGTTGAGTGGTGTACTAGGGTGAGGTCACTCAGCCATTAAATTCAACGCCCTTTTGTTGACAAATGCATCACATTTATTCTAACAGCAGAGGACGCTGCAGCCATACACCGCGATTGTGAACGAACACGTGTAGGTACAACTGAACTCTTCGCGACTAGTAAGCACCAAGGCCAACACCCAAAATCAGGGAACGTCAATGCTTTTTCTGAAATATGTGGTACAAATGGTTTTGCGATTGACCGTTTCTATTTCTTTATTGAACCCTCAATGGTAGATGTGAAAAGTGTGAAGCCTCCTATATTGAACCATTTTACCAAACGGACCTTGCACTTGGCAGGGTTTCTAAAAGAGGCACAGAGTAGCCTTTTGAACCCGTTCTTCTGGGAATGTATTTCAGTTTTCCCGCATGACATTTTTAAAAAATTTTCCCAGATCGGGTAATCTAAGGGAACGGATCAAAATGGTTTTGATACTCTTCTTGGTAATGGTAACACAGTGTATTTTCAAGTAATCCCCGCCTGTCCCTGATACTGTCTCTGCTTAAAGCGAGGTTCTTTCACCATCTTCCGAATTTCACGCTGTCCTGGCTCTGCAAGACAATGAATCTTACCTGCAAGCACAAAAACAGGCTCCATTCTGAGCTGCATGAGAGCCCAGACCGCATTTGGCTACACATTGCGAGTAACCTATTTGAACATATTTCTTCTCAGAGAAATATAGGCCCTACGTGACCTGTTTCCACATTGATCATTCCGACCGTGCTGGTCTTCTCTTAAGCTGTGTGTTGCCTACTGGTTTGTTCAGGACAAAAACACGCTTCTGTTACTGCCGAAACAAACTGCTTTCGGTCTGTTCCTACGCTGAAATGCAAGTTCTCCCAAATGAACGAGCTGTTGTTGCCGGTAGCACAGTTTCAAGTTCAAAATATATGACAGTGAAAATACGTGAGTTGTAGTTTTATTTTCAGAGTCACCCAATTATGAGCATGCAGGAGCCAATACTCCCGGAAGAAGGTTAAAAAAAGGGAGAAAAAAATAAAACATTCGAAATATATTTATCATTTACACCACGATATGTGAAATTTTGATCAAATTTATTTTGTCATATGAAAACATGAAAGTAAAGCATAATATTAATTATTATTATTGATAAATGTATAGATATGCCAACATGCGTGTTGGCTTATTTTGCATATTAAATGTTTAAGTGATATTTTTACTTTCTTCATTAATATTATATAATCTTTGCACTAGACGTATTAATGTGCCTGCGTAAGAGCTGCTCCGCTGTTTCCATTCCCAATCGGTCAGCTCTTCCCGCGTGGAGCCATTACTCTTGGCGCCAGTGCATTTGCTACATCTGAAATGCACGTGGTTTTCCAGAATACCAGGTACCACCGTCCCATGCCAAAATAAGTCACAATAAAATATTTATTTTTATTTTTAAAAACCCATTATTTCCAGTCGTTGCATCATTGTAGGGAAATAAACCGTAGGCGAGTCTACTTGCACATATATATGTATCTGCTCCCTATAATTAAAACTGATCAAATTGAACGGGGCAATATCTATGCTTTCTGCGCTGGTGCCTAAGAATAGATACTCCAACGAAGCGGCCCTAATCTCGGGTTTATCATAAATATGCAATGGATTAAAATTAATTCAGCGCAAAACCTACGAACGGGAAAAGGCTACACTTATAGCGATTCCTGCGGTGAACTGAATTCGCCGCTGGAGGGAACCTACATTCCTTATTTTCGGTTTAAGAGGGTTGGGCCGAGGTGTAAGTTGCAGGCTAGTTTGCTGTTTCGCTGTTGTTTCGTGTCGTTCCCGATCCTAGATGTAAACCGATCCCCGCTAGAGTCAACCTTTTGTACTGAGAAGGGGGAGGAGAATAATATCCCCCTTTCTTTTTCCTTCTTTCCTCTGGCTCTATCGTTCTCCTTCGTCGCAATTTTTTTTCAGAATTTCCTGTTTGAAATGTTCAAAGCGGATATGACCGGATCACACAGGTGTGTCCTCAACTGAAGCACAATTTACTACGGAAACACACCTGGCTTAATCATGTGATTTGGTACCTGGGCGTGGAGAAAATATTAAGCTGTTTTTTTGCCGTGGGATTTTTTTGTTCTAAGTTGTTCGTGTAGCTTCCCGGCGTTTCATGGAATGGTCTTTTTTTTATATCTCATCTTTCTGGCTTAGGGGAGTGAGTGAGTAAGATGTGAACTTTTTCTCGCGTCGAGGATCGTGGATATATTTCGCTTTTGTTGTGTAACGGGGAAACGAAATTTGGATTACTTGAGTGTGTTCAACCGCTGTGCTTTCAAGGTGAGTTGAAATGTTTTTTGGTCGATGCCAGTTTAAAGTTGAACGGGCACATGGAGATCTGTGTGAATAAACCGGTATATGCCACGTTTGCTACAAGATGTATTGTTCAAAGCCGAATTTATGGTCGTTTCGTTGGATAAGTTAGACACTAAAATTGTGTAGATTCATACGTCGATGCGGTGAATTATAGGTTAGTGTAGCATACTTCCGTGGAATAGCCTACCGCGCCGCTGCAGTTTCGCCTTTGCAATCCATGGGATGCAGACGACTAGCCGGATGTTTTGTTCGGTTGACACTTCGGACAAAACTTTGCTTTTTGCAAACACGTTTGCTGTTTTTAAATAAAACATCAAACGTATTTACAAACATTACAAATATTTGCAAATGTGCTCCCTTGGATCACTGATAACAATCTTCCCAAGGCGACGTGGTGGGAATGTTGTATTTTCTTATCCATTTCGAGTATCTAGTTGGCATGCATAGTCGTTCAAATATGGATAGCGTGGTTGTCGGTTTAAGAATGATAGTCGGTTACAGCAGCGACTGGAACCACCAAAAAACAATTGTTTACACTTTGTATGTGAAAATGTGTGAAATTCAAATTATTGATGCAGTCTGGTTATGCTTTTATATCGATATGCTTCAGTGTTGAAATGTATGTGGCATATTGCATACCTGAAAATGAAAGTACGGAAGAAAACGCGAGAGATTTCCTAGAAAAATATGCATGTGGATCTCGTCAGGAAATGATCATTGCCCATACATACTATATTAAAGTGACTATTGGTGTTTTGCTTGGGCTACTTTGTAACCAATTTTGAAAGCCGCCTAAGGTCTAGCCAAACTGTAACGTTGCTTGACGCGTAGCGTTTTGTCTACGACTGAGTGTTATCTGGGCTGTTGAAATGTCGCTATATTACTTAATGTTGGGTGCTCACAGACCGCAAATGTAGCCCAACGACATCGGAGGGAGTAAATTCAAACCGACTTTTCGTTGCCTACACTACATTTAATTTAGTGACACGTGATTTTGTGTGACGGGGCTGTTTTACATTGACTCCCCTTGGCTCAGGTGTCATTAATAATCCAGAATGAAATGCAGGACGGTTTAATAATTCAAGAATATAACCTGTATACAAGTAAACAAGCTACAACCGAGAGAACGTCATTTTATGCCTGTAGACTGTTGGCGAGTAGCCCGATTCGCACTTTGTTTTGCCTTCGTGCAGACACCGAGACAGTGGCCCTATTCATGAGGGTCCCGGATCACTTGATCAACGCTGTCATTCCGGTACCCCTCTGTCCCTGGATCTGTTCACGGCGCTCACTGTAAAGCCTTGTTTCCTTTCTCAGTTGCATTTTGCATACCCCGGTTCCCATTAAGCCGCAGCGTACTGAAAGACGAGCCTTCTCCCCGGTGGATTATGCTCGTTAAATTACGCTGAACGGGAGTCCTCGCCACGGCGTTGAAATGGAAAAGAATTGTATCGCTACTCCGCTGCCTGGACGACGCGGAAGCGGGACGGGAGCTTCGTTTTGAGTCCTCAAACTCTAGTTTGAACAAGGCCAGGTTTCTGAAAGAGCCATCTGTTCGTCGGGCTGAATGCACGCAACTTAAAACCAGCCCCAGTTCCATCCGCTAATTCACCATTCGGTGTTTATCTTTCTTTCTGAATAAATAGAGATGGAGCCGCTTCCTTATCTCCACAGTAAAGCATTGTAAATTATTCTTCTCCTAGGCTATTTTTCCACTCTGCTAGAATACACCCTCATCTCTCTACAGATGTTCTTTTATGACAGTTTTGAAATGGGGTACTTTCCTTCCATTGACAGATTAGCTGCAATGTAGTCTACAAGTTAAATGGAAAGCCGTCTGCTGATCCAGCTGATTTAGGGCTAGTGGTTTAGTGAATGTTTCTTGGTTCCTAAAACCGTAGAGTAGAGATTATCCTTCTACACAAAACAAGAAGAACAAATACATTTTTTAAATCTCTTGGTAGGCCTATACACGGGCTTGTTTGCAGTCTTAAGACTTGAACTTCAGCGGTGAGTCATCAATGGTGTTTGAATTTGTATGGGTCAACTTTGGAATGACTTGGCACTTGGTTTTTAAAAAATCTATTTTGGACCACGAAAATTCTGTATTGCGAGGATGAGGAACTTCCCGTTGGTTTTCTGCAAGCTTTCATTTTCCGCTTAACACCGCATTTGTTCCCTCTGTGATTCAGGATGCCCTTTTTTTAGTTCGCTAGCCGATATGTACATAAGATATTTGTGAGGTGAACAGAATTATCAGATTAGTAGGCCTCTAAGCAGTTCCTGTATAGTTCATTCATAACAGCTACATAATGTATTTTTCAGAAGGCAAGGATTTACTGTCTGATCTTATCTGATGCTGTGTTGGATTTGGCATCCGTACAACTCCCCCCATTTAAAGGCAAATTCCATCACCCTTAGTTACATCTGTATGTTGCTGTGTATTATTATGAGACTAATCTAACTGATTATTAATTTAAATGGATTTATTATAAAACACAGTTTATTAAAACTCTCTCTCTCCGGAACACCTCTTTACTTCAGTCCACGTTCCAGATTAGGGTGGGATCTGGTTTTTACTCAGTACAGTAATCCAGCTAACTCAGTAATCCTGCTTCCTGAAACAGGGTCCGGCTAGTGGGCATGTTTATTTTGATTTTGAAAAAGGAAACGGGGGACAACGCGTGGCCTTCCATAATGTAAGTGTAAAAAGGGAGGGTGTCTGATCGTTTTCCTTGGGGGGGACAGAACAGCTGGGAATATATTAAACGGGCAGTTTTTGACTTTTTTTCGGGAGTGGAACGCTCCGGAGCCGAAGAAAGGGCAGGCCCCGGGGCGGGGCTCTTGGGCGAACGCCCTTCACGTTTTTTTTTTTTTTTTTTTTACGGCCCGATTTAACTCTGCGGTCCGAGCGCCGGGCGGCACGGCTAGCCTCGCCTTTTCACGTCGGGAGAAAAGGGGGGGGGGGAACCGCCTCCCGAAATCCTCGCGCCGGGATTATTTCTGATTACCCTTCCCCCGCGACGGAGCGGAATATTCAGACGCGCTGTTTCGCGCTGATAGGCGTCAGCGTGATGCCGATCGCCTTTGGCACTTTGCCGAGGGCCGTTCATTTTCCAATTGCAACTGGACCGCGGCCAGGTGTGGTGTTAGCAGGGGTTGCGGGGGGGTGGGGGTGGTGGGTGGTGGGTGGGTGGGTGGGTGGGGCAGATGCAGGAGGGGTCGTTGCCCTGGCAGCAGCTGGCAGTGAAGGTCAGCCAACCCGGGAGGGCGGAGGTAACAGACCGGGTGTGAAGGAGAGCAGAGCAGAGCAGAGAAGAACACTAAAACACGCGCATGCACACTCATACACACGCAGCATGCGCGTGCGCTCGCACACGCATGCTCACACACTTGCGCACACACACGCACGCTCCTGTATGCATACACACAGACATAAATGTACTGTAAGCGTGCACAGACGCCAACAAACACACATTTACATAAAACACAGCGCGCGCACACACACAGAGAGACACTTGAGCGCACACGGGTGTCACGTGTGCCCTTTTCAAAACGGTTCCTCTGACTCAAACTCGGGCGAAATGGTGGGAATCCCCAGGGTGCAGTGCTGCCGGTGCGGTTGGATGCTTCATGCATGACAACACAGGCAAAAAACAAAAAAAAACTTTTAATGCATCCGAGCTTCTGAGGGTAGGTGCATAAAGACGTTTCCGCTTGTCTGCAATTGAAAATTGGCCGTTAATTCGATTTGTGTACCCGGGGGGAGGGGGGAAGGGTTTATCTTTCGCATCACTCTCAAGTGCAGGTAGATAGACATAACCACATCACAAAGACAGACTCTTTGTGATGTGGTTATAAGTCTTGCAGCAAGGAAAATTTCATATGAATTATTTCCACCTAAGACCTTTGACTGTGTGGGTGTAATTGCGTATTGACCATGCATACACGCATACGTATAGACATTCAGCGCATGCTAGGCAGCTAGCCCAGGGACACTCAAATCTGGCCCTCGAGGACAGCAGTGCTGCTGGGTTTCATTCCTCCTCTCTAATCAGGGACTGATTTAAACCTGGGACACCAGGTGAGTTAAACCTCTGGCCAATCAGCAGTGTTAATCGGTCAATTAACCATCCAATAGGGAAAAAAAAGAAACCCGGTAGTGGTTTGTTAGGCTGAATGGCCTGTTCTCCTCATTGTGTTGTGCAGTGTTGTGTTTGTACTACTGGCCTCAAGGGCCATATGTGAGTATCCTTGACGTAGCGATGTGCGATTAAGTGTGCGATGCCAGACCTGGCTCATGACAGTCCCCAGACCAGCATGCGTCAATGCAACCACACTAAAGCAGTAGTGAAACTTAACTACGCTAACCGTGTACCAAGGCGTACATTATAACCGAATGAAACATTGCATTTACATTGCACTTTTCCTGAGTGTCCACTAAAAGCCCTTCTTTCAAAATGGCTGCCGGGTGCCTTATTTGACGAAGGCACCACACTGTGGTGCGTGGGCGTCCCCCGCCCTCTCGGGTCGAAATCCGGACCGCGCCAGCGCCACCTGTGGCCGGCAGCTCCATGACATGGCGCGGGGAGTTCTGCAGGTCCGCGGCCACTCACTTCACTTGACTTCATTTGAATTTTTTTTTTTTTTTTGATTTATGCTTTTTTAAAAATCAGGGATATGGGAATATGAGGCTCGATGATTTGCTGTATTTTATATGCAGGTCTTGGTCAGGATTAGGTCGTGAGAATAACCCTTCTCTTGAGGACAACGAAGCTCTAATTTCGAATCTAATCTAATCTAAAATGGTTTGATTTTGCATTCGTAACCTGAAGAGAAGGTGCTGTGGAGTAGCAGTGCGTGGATCGCTGCTCCTCGATCGCTGCCCTTTCACCAAACCCGCTCTCGGCAGAGCCGGTGCAGTGCTGAGGCTAGCCTCCAGCCGGCCAGCCCCGCCAGCCTCGCCCCGCACCCCGCCAGCCTCGCCCCGCACCCCGCGGCGTCTGAGCGCGTCCGGAGCCAGGAGCGAGCGAGGAGCCCTGGCGGAGTCTCGCCTCCGCGGTCCCCGTCCCCCGGCTCCCGAAGGAGCGATGATGTCACGCGTTCAGCTGCGATGAGTCACCCGCAGGAATGTCTCCAGAAGCCCCGGCCAGCTGGGCGTCCCGATCCAACGGCGCCTCGCGTAAACACGGAGGGAGGGAGGGAGAGAGGGAGGGGGAGAGAGAGAAAAGGAGAGAGAGAGGGAGAAAAGGAGAGAGAGAGTCTGTGTGTGCGTGTGTGTGTGTGTGAGAGAGTTAGTGTTTTTGTATGTGAGGCATAGTTAGTGTGTGGCAGTTAGTCCTACGTTGCGAGGCCCGGCCGTGTCTGTTGGCCTGTTGGCTCTCTGCTCCGCCTCGCCCTTTTTTGCTCTGTTTGAAATTCAACCAGGGCCGTTTCCTACAACCCAGTGTTTACCGCAGCTCTCAACCAGCCAGCGGCGGCTTTTCAAAGAAAAAAAACCGCCCTTTGTGACCTCACAGGCTGATTCACCTTCCCACAATGCACATTCAGGATGACCGTGCTGCTGGCCCGTGTTGCTTCTACGGTCTCACACTTTCATATTTTAGCCCGTGTTTTCGTATTTTGCTCGTAGTTTGGCTCTTTTCCACCGCCCAGACTTTTAATTACAGTAATTAGCTGTAGCCAGGGAACAGGAGCACTGTCACAGTAATTCAGAGATTACTGCCGCGTCGGAGCGTTCGCGCAAAACAAACGGGCAAACGGAACCTCCCCCAGTCGCAGCGGGGTGTCCACACATCGCCTGTCAGGTTTGAGAGACAGATCCGGGGATTCAAGATGTCCGCCTGCCGTAATTATCGTCCGCGAATGGTTCAAACGGGACTGAACTTTTTTTTTATAGGGAAGCAAAGTTTTTTTCGTTTGTCCGCATTTCCTCTCCGACGGCAGACGGTCAACCTCAGTTTCACTTCTGCGTTCGTAACGTGCGTCTTTCTGCCATTTTGAGGGAAATCGCCCCACATGGAGCCGGTTTGTTTTTTTTGGGGCGGAAAGCCCCCTTTTCCCCCCGTCTCTCCCCGGGAGACCCGCACGGCTGACAGGCTTGTGAATGGGAACGAAACGTACCATTTATCCTGCGTAACTTAAAAAAAAAAAAAACAAACTCACACATTACAAATGGGCACCCAATGTGGGGCTGAACGTGTCCAAAATCCCACCGTAATTTGGAATGTCCAATTATCTGCGGCTTGCAGCCGCGTTCGTGCGCGAACCCCACTGCAGATTCGGGTGGGGGGTGGGGGTACCGGTCCTCCTCCACAACGGCCGGCGTCTACAGCTGCTGCTTTTCGCACCGCTCGCTCGTTTTTCTCAGAGGTGTTGGCGCAATCTCGAAAGACGGGACTTCCAGAAAAACATTTTTTTTCTCCCCCTCTGCTGAAGCCCAAGTATTCGGGTCCCGAGGACAGAAGACAGAAGAATCTCGCCCCATTGGTTCAGAGGCATGTTTGGTCATGAGAGGTGGCTGTGTTTGAAAGCAGCTGGAAAGACACCGCAGGCCCCCAGAGGGGACGTTTGCACGCTCGAGCACCCCCCCCCCCCCCCCCAGAAAGGCAGATACTCCCCAGCCAACCTATTACAACGCGCACGTATCCGTGGTGACGGTGACAGGGACCGCTCTTGCAGGGACGAGGCTGTCGGTCGCTTGGCCACTCCTCCCAGGGGAGGAGCCTCTTGCTCACAGAACGCAACGTATTGCCAAAAAACATTTTTGATCCTTTGTACCAGTTTTTTCTTTTTTTTTTTTTTTGTCAGGAGAGATTTTCAACACACTTGCAGATTAAACGGCTCTTTGAGTGTTTGCTGGCATCTGACGTGTGAAAATACTCACCTTGTCTTTAGTCTTTGTTTTTTTAAATTGAAAAACAACCCTTGATATTGGCGGTTAAATCCACACTTTGGTCCTTGATGGTAAACCCTAGGAGTGGAGGAGCACGTATTCTCTGTGTAGCCTCTTAGCGTGGACTTTGGTGCTTCCAAGCTTTCTTTTTCTCGTAGCTCTAGATCAGGGGTGTTGAACTGAATTCCCAGGGGGCCACAGCATCAGCATGTTTTTGTGGTTTCCTTTCATCAGCTGTCAATCAAGGCCTCGAGAACATGGTGTGTGTATTCTTTAGCCAGCCAATGACTTGTAATGAATCGTTGGTGGAAATAATTAGCCAACCAAAGACTTGTAATGAATTGTTGGTGGATTCTTTAACCAATCAATGACTTGAGTGAATCACTGGTGCTGAAAATACCTTAAAGATGACCCTGCAACCCCTCAGCACTGTCTGATTCCTCCCAGCGCAATGAGACCTGGGCAAACTTGCTTTAATTGTTTTCGTTTTAATTGCAGATCAATTTGATTGAGTTAAATAAAAGCAAATTGGCTGGCTTTTCTAATGAGCAGTGAGGATGATCGATTCTTTGCCTGACCCCAACCCCCCCCCCCCCCCCCCCGGCCCGTGTTGCTAGTCCTCCAAGGCCCCCCCCCACCCTTCCCACCTGCCTTGGGGGGGTTCCAGACAGCACTGTGGATCCATGAATTCCTCATAACACGATCTGTCATCGGATCAATAATTTAATTCCATCAGTGAGTGAGAGGGCCTGGATCCAATCTCACCTGCTCCTCCAGTCTGACCCTCCTTAACAAGGTGGGAGTGTCCTTGGGTGTGTGTGTGTGCGCGCGCGTGTGTGTGTTTGGGTGCGCGCGTTCGTGTTCGGGCATGTTTGGTTGTGTGTGTGTGTGTGTGTGTGTGTCTGATCTGGGGCCCCATGTCTGAGCTGGCACAAAGGGCCACAGCCTCTCCCCTCTCGCTGTTCGGGCCCGTCCTGCTGTTTGTTCTTTGTCAGATCTTTAACGGTTGGGCCTTTCATCTCCGACGAGGGTTGTAGTAAAGTTTTGCCAAATTCCTTTTTCTTTTTTCTTGGACTACGCATCATATTGACTACACGTCAGACACCCGGCTAACACAAAGCGTTCTCTCAACGTTGCCGCCGTGTAGCCGCAATGCTATAGTTCTACATGATATTCCACTGACATTGTGAGGACATTTGGTGTTAGCTGGGTGTACGCAGTGTTTGACCTGAAAGCAAACCGCTCCCTGTGCTGCCGCTGGCCTCCGTGCTGTTGTCCTCAGAGCTCCCCTTAAATCCCCCCCTCCCCCCCTCCCTCTTTCTGGATCTTTCTCCTGAGAAACGCTGCACGCAGACCGGGCGGAATGCCGCTGTTTGCCTACCTGTGGACTTCGCCTCTCTCGCTGCCCTGCCCGCTCCGCAGAGTTAAACATTACCCGGAGCGTGCCAACCCACGCTCTCTCTCTCTCTCTCTCTCTCTCATATGGCAAGGTACAGGTTCACGGGGCCGCTGCTTCAGGCCTTAAAAACGAGAAACCGATTGCGACTACGCCGTCATTTTCTTCTCTGTCGACGATACGTAAAGACTCTGAAACGTGGTCCGTGTTTTGTTCGTAAAAATGAATAAATTTCAGTTTTTTAAGTGACAGTTTTAGGCTTTATACATTACTTGCATCTTGCAGTGCATTTACCTTGCGTTTACCCTACATTACCTTTGGGTGTGTTTAGCGGAAGCTCGTATCCGGAGGTACTGTACCAGCGTGAGAGCGTCAGGAAGTACTGCTTCGAGTTGCGTTTTTTTTTGCCGCGTTTGATGGTCGACTTAATGGCTTTCTTGGTTTGAATTCAGTGACTCGTTTCCCCCACTTACCGGTCTTTCCACGACCCCCCCTCCTCTGAACTGGCGGCCCGAAGGCTCCTGAAGGGCGTGTCCGGCGCGGTTTACGGGCTGTGCGAGCCGGCATTTAGACGGAGCGCCGTGGAAAGGAAGCGCTAATCGGCGCTACTCCGATGGATATAGCCGTGACCTTTGAACCCGAGAGGATGTGAGGGTTCAACTCGTACTGTGTTCACTGTTTCCCAAAGAAGGGCGGTGGCGGTGGTGGTGGTGTGGGCTGGGGGGGGGGGGGTGTGTTTGCACTGGCCACAGCATCCTCTTATCTCTTTCTTTTCTAAAATTTACTGTGGTTATTAAAGAGCATGAGGTATACAAGCGGTCTCGTCCTGAACCAACGGTGACACCTGCTATTCAGGAGGATAGCATTGTTGCTGTGGTAACAGTTTGCAATGTCTCTTGTCGCTTTGATGTGGACAGTTCAGTTTTAGAGTGTTACAAACCTGTAGTTTTGCGAAGAGTTAGCTAGCTGCCGCACGCTTGAATCGCAAACCTTTGGTCTAAACTAGTCTTTAGATTGCATGGAATGTAAAACAGTCTACTGGTGAAATATATAACAATATAACTATGCTTAAACGACCTGTTCAGCCGTCCACTGCAGTGAACACCATAACCAGACATGAACATCCAAGCTATCGATATTCAGCAGCAATCTCCTGGATGGATTTTTACCACTAAATACAAAAAATAGTTTAAAAAAATTTGCCAAAAAATGGCAGCACCTCCCTGCTTGTACTGTGTCGCTATGGCAGCACCTCCCTGCTTGTACAGTGTTGCTATGGCCTACTTAGGTTTAAGCTGGAATGATGTATTTTTTCCATGCTGCTTTTTTGCAGCTGTGTGTGTGTGTGTGTGTGTGTGTGTGTGTGTGTGTGTGTGTGTGTGTGTGTGTGTGTGTGTGTGTGTGTGTGTGTGTGTGTGTGTGTGTGTTGGTGTATTGTACTATGGGCTGTGGTCATGCTGTGAGCTCTCACTACCTGTCTCTTTTGGGGAACTTCACTCCTTGGTTTGGTGTGATTCTTCCACGGTTCCTTTTTATATTCTCGTCCAACCATTCCTGACTGTGTGTCTGTTTCTCTGCTTTATTTTTTTACCCTACAAAACAAGAACTGCCGTCTTTAAAAATGAAGCTGAGCAGAAGACGTAAAAGACGACAGGCGGCCGGTATCATGCTGATGTTTCCCCCCCCCGTCCCCGGGAGTCTGAGAACCCCGGCAGAGGAGCCAATTAAAGACGGGCTGGGTCCCCGCGCCGCGCCCTAATTAATGCGGGATCTGAGCCACGAGAGCCAATCAGGGGTCCTGTCCTCGGTTCCCTTTTATTTTTTTGGCACTGGTTTGAGGGACGACACCGACTGCGGCAAGGCCGAAACACGCCCCCCCCCCCCGTCCGTCCGGCGCTCGCCAGCATTTCCTTTCTCCTTCTCTAATCCGCACCCGTGCCACCGCCTGCCCCCGGTGGAAAGGGAAACTGTTTACACAGGGTGCCATTTTGGCTCGACGGCGGGGGGGACCTGCTTCGGTCTCTTCGGATTTCACGAGCGGGATGACTAAAGGAAAGCTTGCGTTTAGAGTTGAGCGTGGATGTGGGTCAGCGCACCCCCCCCCCCCCCACACTAACGGCCACCTTTCCTATCTCCCTATTCCAATTACAGTCTTCACTGAGGCGTTGAAGGTGAACCCCCTCGTCAAAGGCGTTCAGTTCGTCAGGTTTTATCTTTTGTTCCTTAACGTCTTCGGTTATAAATATGGCGAACCCTCTCGTCCGAGGGGCCACTTGAGCCGCGTCGCTAGTTTGTCGGCCATTTTGGCTCCCCGGGCCGCCGTGGCGGGTCTCGGTTTAACAAGTGGGCGAGGAAACTCTGCGACGTGCCGGGGTTGGGCAAGTTAAACCTTCAATCGTCATGCCGCGGAGCTCTGAGATAAGAGCCGCCAGCCTTCCCGTCTGGGGGTGGCCAGATTGGTCCGCCAGGTTGGGCCGCCAGGTTTCGGCGGTCGCGCCTGCCAGAGAGAGAGAGCTTGGCGGCCTTCGGGTTCCGAGCCGGTTGGTCCGCGCGGCGCTTCACTGACCTGTCGCCCCTTGCCTGTTAGCGGGAGACACGGAACTGAAAGGGGAACTTCGCTTGAAAGCAGAACGTCCTGAGCACGGTGCTCGCCGCGTTCCGCAGACGGCGATAAGAGATGGATAAACTACTCCTGATGAGTAAAGCCCATCGGCGGTCCTGCTCTCAGAAACCTTTTCTATTTATACAAATTCAGAATCGGTCAAATGTGACGTGTGGCTCTACCATCAGTGGGCAGTTGTCCATCAGTCTGGTTTTTCTAAACACTGTGTAAATTTGTACACACCCGTTTTCTTTTTTTTGCCTCAAGCTCCCATAGGTCTTAGTCACTGATGACTATGAGATGTTTGTCAAAGGCTTGATGGGAATTGTATTACAGGGGGAAAATGGGAAAACCAGGTTTACCGAGCACAACAGGGTTTAAAAAACATTTGATATGTATTACTACCACAGGAAGCTAATTACATATTAATTTCATGAAATGGGACTGGGAATGAAATTTTATCCATTAATTTTTTTTTTTTGCCTAAGATGTGAATGGATTCTTAAATCTCTTAAATCCGGCCTTGTAGAATGTTTCGAAAGCACATATCGGAATTGCTCAACACCTGCACTTCAGGAAGGTCACTGCAGCAATCCAGCAATCAAAATCAACTTTGTCTGTCATTACCGTGCTTCCCTTTTTCTGTCTGCGTCTTTAAACGGGTTGACGTGTGTACGAGTTGCGCTGGCATGAGTGGGAGGAGGACTGTACATGCGCAGCTGAACGGGCCGGCCGCACGCACCCTCCCGACCAGCGGGGGGCGCTCTGACATCCCGGAGGACTGCAAATCCGGCAGACTGTAAGAAACGGTGCATCTAAAAAATAAAAAAAACGAAAGTAAGTTGAGCGCCACGGCGCTCTCCGCGGCTACATTAGCGATTCGGCTCCCATCGCTCCCAAATTACAGCGGGAGCATTGGTATTCAGAGGGCTCGTCGACAGGAGAACAGAAGCCCGGCGAAGGCTCCGATTAGCGGCTCGAAGCCTCGGTGCGCCCAGCTGAACGATTTATCTTGGCCTGCCGCTCAGAGCCTGCCGACTTATCAGAAAAGTTCAGGTCAACGTACGTTAAATTTGATCTTTATGGTGCTGAGTTTTGTGAGAAGTGCATGCAAGTAAATGTTATTCAAGTAAACTGAGTTATTATTATTATTATCAGATATGTGCTGAGTAATAACACGGTAAAATAAATGTTTTCATAATTCTCCTGTTGGGGAGGAAGCCCAGCTGTCCCTGGCGTGCTGCAACCTGCAGCAGTCGCTCTGTAGGAACAGCAGATGGTTTGCAGGAGAGAGATAAATAAATAAAATCACTGCTTAACGCTTTAGCGTTTCTTCTAAGACTGACCTGTCGGCTTCGAAGCTTAAAACCCTGTGGACCCACGAGCCAGGCGAGCCACGGTCCAGCCTGTCTAAATGGGCACCGGAGTCGCTAAATGGCATAAACGGGCTCCCCCGCCCAAAAAAAGCGTGCCAGTACTTTCTGCCATATTGAATTTTTCAAGCTACAGTTTTTAGACTCAGCGAAAGCTCCTCCTCCCCACGCAGCCCCCCCCCTACCCACCCCTGTCATCAATCTCCCTGTGTGTTTTTCGCCGGATGAGCAAAGGAATTTGGATTTCGGAGTTTTGAGCCGCTCTGCGTTTGGAGTAGGTGTGGTGCGGGGCGCGTTGGACGCCTGCCCTTAATTCCGGTTTTTCTGCCGAGCGTTCGCCCAGAAGCCCCCCGTTTTGACCCGAGCTCCGCCCTGTCCCGGTTACCGAGCGGTCTGCCGCGACCCAGCAGCCGCGTTCCTCCTGTCCCAGCGTGGATGCTACGTGATGGGACTTGTCTTTCATTAACCCCCCTCACCACCCGCCCCTCACGTCAGCTACATGTGCTAAGACAGGCCTGGGCTGCTTAGCCCCTGAGTGGAGCTCTCTCACACACACACACACATACACACACTCTCTCTCTCTCTCTATCTTCACTCTGTTTCTTTTTTTGTTCTGTCTCTGTCTCCCTTTTTCACTCTGTCTCATTCTCTGTCTTTGTTGCTTTTTCCTTCCATCCCCCACCTCTCTCTCTCTCTCTCTCTCTCTCTCTCCCCCACCCCTCTCTCTCTCTCTCTTTCTTGCTGATCCCAGTTGCTTCGGATAATTTGTTTTTGTTCTTGTTGGGTTTCTGAAGATTTGGTGTGTTGACACTGTAATTTGCGGTGTGGACAACATTTCTGAGGTGTTTTACTGTGCATTTTGTGCCTTGAGGGTGGTTTAAGGTGTGGCTTTGACTTTGACTTTGTTTTTTTAATTCTGTTTAAGGTATTTACATTTATTTAAATCATTTCTGTATGCTCTGCAATTCTGTTTTAAGTAATGTGTTGATTGGTAAAAAGGTTTTTTAGAATTGTTTTTACTAAGAAATGTAGAGCAATGTTAAAATGAGGATTTTTCTCTGTTTCTCACAGTCACTACCAGTTCAATTTCAGCTTGCTTTATTGGCAAGATAAAATTATATGAATTTTGCCAGAACATAGACCTATAAAAGCACAATACAATGGGGCAATATTCAGATTCAGAACATAAATATCACACGTTATGAAATGACAAAATGCAAAATCTCTCTCTCTCTGGTGCGTTTATCAGGTTAAATCGTCGGTTTGGGTGCTTTATTATGACATACAGAAAGTATGTGTACGTGTACGTGTCATCGAAGCTGTAACCAGTGAAACAGGAATGCAAAACAATGTCTCGCTTGTTTCCAAATGCCTTTTCCTAACGCCGGAATAATTTTAATAATGATCAGGTAAACAATGAAATTAGGTTAATAATAAGCCTCTCTCTCTCTCCCTCTCTCTCACTTTCTCCCTCTCTCTCTCACTCTCTGTCACACACACACACACAGCTTCATAAACACAAGGCCCATGGCCAGGTTCATAAACGGCCGGCTGGTGGAGTGAAATAGTTCCCCCCCCCCCCCCTTACAGTGCTTGGTAACGAATCAGAAGGTATTATGGGTCTGCCAGCTCCTTTTCCTGAAAAACACTTCTCTCCTCCCCCCACACCCCACACACACAAGAGTGTGCCAGCCTTCCCCGGGAGCCGACCCCGGCCCAGAAGGCCCGCCTCCAGAGAGTGGTTCTGGCCCGAGTCGGAGCCGGAGCCAGAGCCCCCGCCAGTGCCCAATACGGTTGCCCGCCAGATACCCTACTCCGCCTGAGCCAATAGAGCGCGGCCGTGTTGACACGGTAACGTTACATAGCAACGGCCCACAGATTTCCCCTCCTGTTGTTCCACATGGCAACTCGTAACTTCTAAAATGTGAACCCTAAGTAGGGACACTCAAATCTGGCCCCTCAGGGCCAGCAGTGCTGCTGGCTTTCAGTCCACCCCTCTAATCAGGATTGATTTAAACCTGGTGCAGCAGGTGTGTAATCTCTGGCCAATCAGTGGCGTTATTGGACCATGGACTATCAGGCAGAAGGGAACCAGCAGTACTGCTTACCTCGAGGCTCAGGTTTGTCCCGCTGTCCTATAATCATAAAGCATGGTGAACTGGTGTCCGGCGCAGGTTCCTTTAATGCGCTAGTTTTTTTTCCCCTTTCACCAATTGACTTGGTTTTATTGGCTGATAAGGGTTGTCAATCTAGCTGAAACTTGGCACACAGTGACATTGGCACGTGGTTTCTGAACGCAAATGAGCAAAATGTGAGTTTCCCAGTATTTACGGTGAATTTTTGTTGCGTCTTGACGAGAGCGTCTCAGTGATCTTGGCGTTGGCGTAGCGACGCTCGTGGTGAATTCATGTGTTTTCTCCAGTGGGGCATCACAACCTGTTGCTCCCTGAGAGTGGTCACCGTGCTCCGTATGCTAGCGCTGCACCCGGGCGCGACCGGTAGTCTGCTACCTACCGGAACCTTCTGTCATTAGCACGGTTAGCCGGTAGAACCTACGCTTTCCCTCACCTGCTGTAGCAGCTATGCTAACGCTTACGCTCTCTCTGCCTGCTGTTGCAGTTTCTCTAATGCTAACGCTTGCCCTCCCTCCCTTGCTGCAGCTATGCTAACAATTTCCCTCCCTGCCCTGCTGTTGCAGCTACGCTAATGCTAACGCTAATGCTTTCCCTCCCTCACCTGATGTAGCAGCTACGCTAATTCTAACGCCCTCTCTGCCTGCTGTTGTGGCTATGCTAATGCTAACGCCCTCTCTGCCTGCTGTTGTGGCTATGCTAATGCTAACGCTTTCCCTGCCTGCTGTTGCAGCTACGCTAACGCTCGCCTTCCCTGGAAGCCCTTCAGAGCGTCTCCGTGTCAAATGATTCCGTACCTGAGCTCATTAAGTGTCTCGGAGAGAATTGGAAATCGATGGTGCGTGCCGGGGCGCGAGAACTTAATCTTAATTTAATTTTCCCTTGCCCATATCTCCTTGCACGTCTTTCCCCGCCTTCCCCGGTCTGGAACGAGACCGATTCGCCCGGGACATCGGCGAAGGCCGACCGGGCCGCCTTCTCGAAACGACCCAAAGCCGCAACTCGCCCCCGCGGTAGTGTTGTTGAGTCCGCCGCCCGTAGTCGTAGGCAACTTCACATTTGAATCACTGTGGATGTGTCTTCTCCGGATCTCTTGGGCGGTATAAATTTGGAAACTGAGGTATGGAGTGAGCGTTGGAGGCTGACGGGGAAGTGGTGGTGGTGGAGGGTGGGGGTGGAGGAGGGTAGCGGTGAACGCAGTGCTGAGAATGGTCTGCTGCACTGAGCCTGTTTAATGAGAAGCACCTTCTCCATATACTTCAGATAATTGCTCTGCCCTCTACCTCCGCTTCTCTATTTTCACTGTTTCTCCCTCTGTCTCTTTCCATTTATTTCTCTTCCTCTCTCTTTCTCTCTCTTTCTCTCTCTCTCTCTCCTCCTCTCACTGCTCTGGCTCTCTGCTCCCTCGCTCCTTCTCTCCATCTCCCCATCTCCTCAATCCTTTTTCTCCATCCTTCCTACCCTCTCTTCCACCTGAGCGTCTCAACTCGACACTCTTCTCTGCTCTCTCACCTCTCTCTCTCTCGCTCGGCCCTCTGTAACCGCCCGGTCTGTGATGTCCCATGTGAACACGGGCACACACACACACACACACACACACACACACTGTCTGCATGTGGGTACTACATGCTCAACAGCTTTCCTCAAAATTTTCGAACAGGCCCCCTTAAAACGTTTGAATTTTTATCAGATCGGTACGGCCGCACGCACGCTTTGACTAATTAGGTCTCCCAAACACCCGCCGTTAGCGCTGAAACCGGGAGGTGGCTTCGTGTGTCCTCCTGGAGAGCTGGTTCTGTCCTCCTCGGAGAGGCTGGTTCTTGTCCTCCTCGGAGAGGCTGGTTCGTGTCCTCCGCGGAGAGGCTGGTTCGTGTCCTCCTCGGAGAGGCTGGTCCGTGTCCTCCTCGGAGAGGCTGGTCCGTGTCCTCCTCGGAGAGGCTGGTCCGTGTCCTCCTCGGAGAGGCTGGTCCGTGTCCTCCTCGGAGAGGCTGGTCCGTGCCCAGACGCGTAACGGCCCTCCTAACGCCCGGGGGAATGGCGGTAAAGCTGCGGCCAGGCGAAGTCGGGAAAGCGCGGATTCGCCGCGCGTTTCAGGGTCCGGCGCGAGACGCGGGGAGGGGCTGGCGGACGCGGCGTTAATGAGGCCGGGGGTCGGCCCCGCCGCGGCGGTAACTGCTCCGGGTTCAGGCTTCAGCTTCGATTTGAAGAGTCTGGCAGCAGCAGCTCTGATCCACTCAAAGCCCTCAGCACCACCTGTTTACTGCGCGCGCACACACACACACACACACTCACCCAACACACACACACACACACTCACTCACTCACATACTCACACTTTCTCACACACACACACACACTCTCACTCACATACTTGCACAGCCACACACACTCTCACACCCACGCTCACTCACACGCACTTACTCATACTCACACACACACACTCTCACTTTCACTCTCTCACACATACACACACGTACACTCACACACACACACTCCCCCATCCCACTCTTTTTCTCTCTCTCTTGTGCTCTATCCCTCTCCCTCTTTATCAAATTCATATGCTTTATTGATGCTGGGACGACATGCATATTGCCAATATAAAGCTTATTTAAATGTTGACTACATTTCACAGTAATAATAAAAATGATAATGTAATATGAATGACAGTGATTTTAATAACAATCACGTGAACAGAATAGGATTCTCTCTCTCCCCAGCACGGCCCCTCCCTCTCCTGCTCCATCGGGAACGTTTTGGCAGGGTTGTGTTCCTTCGGCTCTCCGACAGAGCAAGTCCGCTTCCAGCGCCACATCTGGTGGGGCGGGGGGCAGCGGGGGTTGAGTGGGGGGGGCGGGAGTCGTAATTAGCCGAACGCTCGTTCCCCAGGCTGAGGTCATTCCGCCGTTGGCCAAAATCTCGGCGTTGGGCCGATGCACAAGTTTATGTAAAACACATTTGCCAATACAACCCAATACACTGTGCATCCCTAGCTTTCGCTTTTATTTTAGGGGTCCATTAATACTGCAGGATATTCTTGGTTAAGTACTGTACTGAAGGCACCTGGGAATTGAACCCGTGACCGCCAATGTGATTTGGCTGTTTTCGCAACCCCAGGCCCCCCCCCTCCTCCCCCCGGAATGTGGTTCACAGTGCATTCAGACTGCTTTTTGGTACAGTAGTCCCCCCCCCTTATCGTGGACTCCGAAGGTCAGGATGTAACCTTGTAAGCGACAGAGTGTCCGATCGCCTCTGCTCCGCAATCGTGTTCCCCTAAGCGGCCCTCGCCCCGCCCTCGTTTGGCTCCGTACCAAGTCGCCAAAGCTATCGAGCTACCGGTGGCGAGTTTTAAAGAAAAAAAAAGAAAACGTCAACCCCAGTGGCGTTTAAGAAGGAACGAGCCGTTTCATCAAACAGGTTCAGTTCCCTGGTAGGACACTGCCGCTGCACCCTTGAGCAAGGTACTTAACCTGCATTGCTTCAGTGCATATCCAGCTGTATAAATGGATGCAATGTGCATGCTATGTAAAAGAGCGTCTGCTTAATGCATGTTATGTAATTTAATATTTAGCTCTGTGTAGCGATTGTATGTAAAAGGATGTAGTCTGTGTAAGTCGCCCTGGGTAAAGGCTCTGGGTGTGGTTCCAGAGCAGTGGAACCCCCTGCTAGTCCCCAGGCCCCGCCTACTCTCCCAGTCTAGAGGGGATCCACCTAGAGCAGAGCTATTCGCTGAGCTGAGCTGGGTTGGGCTGGACTGGACTGGGTCCAGCCTTCAGTCATCGGGCGGCAGTACCTCATCGGGGGGGGCACCCATAATCCCCCCCCCCCCCCCCCCCCTTTTCCTGGCCTCCAGCTCTGGGGCGTGGCTGCTCAATGCTGGCAGTTTAGGGTTCACACATCTGCTCTTCAACGGGCGTGCCCCGTTCCCTGGAGCCCCTCCGGAGAGCCGGCAGGCAAGACCAGGCCTAGCGCCCCCACGGTAAATCAGATGAGCTCAGCTTTATGACGCGCTGGCTAGCGGAGGAAAATCTCCCAGAAGCACTCGGATACTGTGCACCGGCCTTTTCGCACGGGGCGGTTCGGACGTGCTCCCCCGCTGGTCCACCAATAACCAGCGGTCGCCTGGCCGTATCCCAGCAGGCCGAGCGCCGGGGAGGAAGCGAACGCAGTCTGAGCGCGTTCGCCAGCTTCAGACCCGGAGCGTAAATGTTCCCAGAAGCAGGCGCGCGGGGGTTGGTGTCTGATTGTGCTTGCTCGGCAGCGACGCGACGCGCTTGTTTAGATTCAGGGGATTCTGCTCTCGCTCTCTCTCTCTCCTCTCCCAGCCCTGCTAATCAGCCATCTGTATGCATGAGCCTCTCGGCGTATTAGTCTGTTTATGGAAAGTTAGCTAAAGGGCAGTGTGCACTCTCACGCAGGAAGGCTGTTGCACTGCAGTGCTTTTACCTCCAGCACGGATGTGCATGCGTGCACGCACGGACACACACACACACACACTCACACACACACACACACACACACTCACACACACACACACACACACACACACTCACACACACACACACACACACGCGCAGGGACCACAAAACACAACACGGTGAACATCGCGTAGAATAAAGAAATACCCTAAATGCAAAAAGAGAAGAAATGGAGAGGAAAAAAATGAGTGCTGCCAGGATGCCAAAAACTGTTTTAAAAAAATTTTTTAATCAAGGCCGAAGAAGATAAGCTTTCCGCGAACGAGCGCGGTCAGCCGGGGGCGAAACACCGCGGAGGAAACGGCTATCGCGCCCTTCGAGGCGACCGCAGGAAGTCGTTGAGCAGAAACAGGAAGCAGGTGCTCGCTCGCTGCGCTGCTGGCTGTAGGGAGACAGACCGCGTGGAGCGAGGCGATAGACCGCCCCCGCGGTTCGCTGGCTGTGTGATGCGCGGACAGCGACCGGCGTCCGCGTGCTGTCGGCACGGTCCGCGCGGTGGTGCCGCCAGGCCTTCGCTCAGGCCCAAAAAGTCGTGGGAATTTGTAGATCATTTTAAGGAGGTAAACGCAGGCAGTAATCGGTGGGTCTTGGCATTTAATACTCAGCTGTTAGCAAAGTCGTTTTTTTAACTGTGCTGTAGCTGTGCAGGGCAATTCTTTTTTTCATGATAAAGTCCTCACAGCGTATACTACTCCCAAGATGGAGTCCAGACACTGTATACTGCTTCAAAGATAAACTTGTTTATTAATATCGTGAATGTGAAGCTTTGAGCTACATGCTCTTCAAAGTTTGAAAATAATACAATTAATACCCGCGTCGCTTCCTGTGGTGCTAGGATATCAGACCTTGCATCTACAAAAAATACCAATATACGATATTAATACAGCATAACACACGGTTGTGTCGTGAGTACCGTAACAGCAGAGACTATGCCGTTTCAGGCCTCTGGTGGCGGTTGACCCTACCGTAAGGTCGACGTTGGTCACGGTTTTTTCGCGCTTATTTATTTTGCGGAAAACGATGATGGCGGACTGCGGGTCGGAGATTAACGCTGGAGCGTTAGACTAAGATCTGAGACTCCCCGTGTCACCGTGGTGATAGTCATACAGCCGATTTTTAAATTTTCTGCTCGGTGGGTCCGGAAACCCATCCCAGGTTTCCATTAGCCGAACAGTTTGACATTTCCACGCCGACGGGTCGGACCGTGAACCGCGAAAAAGCCTTATCAGGCATCTCAGTCGGGGCCCTCCTACACCTTGGTAATCCGGTCATTTCATTCATGAATGCCCTCCGGCGATGTTTTTTTTGGGGGGGGGGACTGGAACGCATCCATGTGGGTGATTATCCGGTCCCGCTCCCCCACCTCCCGACCCCCGGGGGGCGCCACGCATAGACCGGCACCCCTGCTGGGGAGCGAACGCGCCCTTCGCTCCGGGGGGCCGCGGCTCATTACGGCTCGCATCGCGTCCGCCGGGGCAGAGCCACAGAGCCGTAAAATGGCCGCCGTAGCCCCAGAAACACGAAGAGCGCGACACCGCCAAGAAAGGGCGTACCGATAACCGGGCTACGTGCCAAGCCTGCCCAACCGCCCTAGTGCCGCTCGGCCCCCCCTACTGGCCAGGTGAGGGAACAGCACAGGAGTTGGGTGCGCGCCATATCCGTCGGCCTGGAGTCTCCCCCCGTTCGTCTTTCTCTCGGTCCCCCCAACGAAATCACGGCGGCTTTGAATTAAACATGCGCCGCACCTCTCGCTCCGGGCGTGATGGACGTTCCAGCTTATTGCAGTCGCAGGAAATGACTGTTTAGCGGGCCCGTTTACGGGGAGATATTGAATTCATTTGATTTATAATAAAACCGCCATTATTCTCCGCGGTGACTGGCAGGAGCGGCGGGCGGCGGACGGGGGCAATATCGCTTCCGCCGTCTGCCTGTCTTCGGCGGCGGAAAAGATTGGTCTCTCATATTATTTTCCTTTGTGCCGAGAAGATATAGATATCTGTTGAATGGAGTAATGAAGAAAAGCTGGGCTTTATTGTTCCGTGAGACAGAATTATGTTCGCAGGTGAGGAAAAATCTTAATCTGGCTGCCGCTGGACGGAGTGCAGTTTCCAGTGGTCACTGCCGCAAAGGATGGTAGTCATTCTTGCTACCAGTTCTTGGTAGTACATTCTCACACCCACTCCCCCCGCCCCCTAGACCCCATCCCAACTCCCCACTTTCATGGCTGGACTTCGTAGTGGTGTAGATAAGGAATGCAGATAAGGAAGCTTGAGAGTGGTAGATTTTGAGAAGAAGGCAGAACTCTGTTTCTGTTAAAATGGGGGGGGGAGAGTCTGGACCCTTCGTCCCGCGCTGGGTAAAAGCAGCTCCCCTCCGGTGCCTGCATCCAGAGCTCACTTCTAGTTCGGAGAACGGCCAGCCACGCGATCGGACCGCCGACAGGTCCATTTGTCCGCGGGGGGTCGGAAGGGCAGGGGTTTACCATTTTAAGGAGCCAGTCGGGACAGGAAATGGGGAGCTACCGCTTTGAAGTCCCTCCAGAGTCGCACTGATCCACAGAAGCCCCACCCACCCCACTATAGAGAGGGCTCTCTCTCTCTCTGTCTCTGTCTTGCTCTCTTTCTGTCTCTCTCTCTCTCTCTCTCTTGCTCTCTTTCTGTCTCGCTCTCTCTCTCTCTCTTTCTCTCTCTCTCTCTCTTTCTCTCTCTCTCTCTCTTTCTCTCTCTTTCTCTCTCTCTCTTTCTCTCTCTGTCTCTCTCTCTCCGTGTGCGCGCGTGTGTGTGTAGAGCTAGCGGCCGTTACGCAAACACAAGCAGGCGTGCGGCCGCACGGTCAGCAGACCCCCGTCATCCCTCCGCCTTCCTGAGAGGAAAGTTCCGGACCGTCGTAGCCTCAGCGTGGGTAATGGCCTTTTTCTCCGAAAGGGGAAGTCAGCTGCACGATGTTCTCCCACAGAAGTGCTCCCCCCCCCCCCCCCTCCGCCTCCGCCCCCCTGCCCCTCCCCCCCCCCCCCCCCCCGCCCATCGCTCTTTCGTGTCAGGAGTCTTTAAAGCGGGGCGGAATTTAATTGGGTCGCAGCTTAGGGGCTACGCCGCTAGCTCCCCCAACTCCTCGCCGTTGCCACGGAAGCGTCCCCTGGTGACGCCGCTCGGGCCCGGTGCTACGGCAAACCAGAAACAACCTGCCTGAAACGCTTTTTACCGGATAATGTGTTCCCACATAAAGCGCCAGCCGCTAGCTAGCACCAGTGCTAGTGACCAGTCCTTTAGCACAGGCCGAAACCTCTATCCCTCAAATTAAGCACTATAGCTTCGGGTTTTTGGTTTTTAAAAGAAAAACTTTGGAGTGTATTTAATCAGCATTTTTCCTCTTACTTTGATTTACAACTCAACGCGAGCATTATATTTTTTCTTCACAAACTCAACAGTTTTTGAGCTTGCTTCAGAGATTGTTGAACTCGCCGAACCGTGTTCGAGAAAACAATGATGCTTGCCTATAATCGTTAGTCAAAGTTGATTGAATCCTGTCCTTTGCTCTGAAATCTGTCGGGGAGGGCTAACGGTAGGGTGAAATATCATAATTATAGTAATTATTGAATGCGGTAATGGCCTTAGCCATCATGTGGTGTATTACTTTTCTTCTAATCTTTTTCTCTTTAATAAATTGACCCGCTCCTCCACAGACAGGGCTGCAGTGTGTGTGTGCTGCCCTGTGAATGACCCGCTCCTGCACAGACAGGGCTGCAGTGTGTGTGTGCTGCCCTGTGAATGACCCGCTCCTGCACAGACAGGGCTGCAGTGTGTGTGTGCTGCCCTGTGAATGACCCGCTCCTGCACAGACAGGGCTGCAGTGTGTGTGTGCTGCCCTGTGAATGACCCGCTCCTGCACAGACAGGGCTGCAGTGTGTGTGTGCTGCCCTGTGAATGACCCGCTCCTGCACAGACAGGGCTGCAGTGTGTGTGTGCTGCCCTGTGAATGAGCTGGAGAGACAGGGAGATCTCACTTTCTATCCCTCTCCCACTCGCTCACTGACATCTGTCCATCCTCCTGCTCTCTCTCACTGTTCCTCTGTTTTCCACTCTCTGACACTCGCTCTGTCTTTTCACGCTCCCTCTCTCCCACGTCCCTCTCCCTCTCTCTCTCCGGTCTCTGGAGCCATCGTGTTTACCAGGGTGGCGGAGGGTGGCAGCGCCAGCTGTCTCCACGGGCAACACTGCGACGCCTCCTCAGAGTTTCGACCACCTGGCTATTTGTCCTCCTCCAATTCGCTGTTTGTCCATTCACTCTGAACCCCCTCTCGGGTTTGTTTTCACGGACGGCATCACCTATTCCCAACTCTGTCTCTGGTAACTGCCTCCACTAGCATCCTCCACTAGCCGCCTGGGCTAACTGGGCGGGGCATTCTCAACAGAGAGAAACATGTTCCTAATGGACCTACCCTGGTTAAATAAAGACCTAAAACTCCCTCTGCCAACCGCCTCCGCTAACCGCGGCACCAAGGTCAGGAAGAGGCCGGCCGCTGTACCTCGACGCGGTCTGCTAACCGCTGCCCAGGCAGTTTTACCCCTGACCAACCTCCCCCCCCCGCCCCCAGAGCCCAACCACTCCTGGAGGAAAATCAGAGGAGGGGGGAGAAACAGAAGCGTTTTTGCGTTGCCGTTAGTTTCCCTCCGGTTCCTCCAGAAAACTCGGTCGCGCATTAGCGAAAATAAACAAGCGCGTTTGCAACGGCAGGCCGACCCGCTTTCGCTCCAGGACGTTTCGAAACGCACTGTTTCAAAATGTTTTCTGAGTTTGCCATCTGTACTCTTATACCTCGCCATTGAAACGGGCGATTTGAGGCGAGGGATTTCTCCACTGGCGAGCGGCGGGGTGGGGGGGTGGGGGCGTTTCTAAGGCAAGAAGTGAAGGGAGGGAAGATCTCTGAAAGAGAAGATTCCTCTCATCTCCTCTCTCTGTGAGAGCCATCTGGCACAGTCTCCTCTCCTGCAGGCGTGAAACGAGCGTTTCTCTTGTGTTTGCATGCCTGTGAAATCGCGGTTTGGAACGCCCCAGTCGTACTCTGCGTTGGCCGTCGTTGCCGTGCCCCCCCCCCCCCCCCCAATCGATTCGGGAGCGTGCTTCGCACTTTGGGGGTAGCCAGATCCCAGGACCATGGCGCTCACTCAAAAAAACAAAACAAAAAAAAACGTCCTAACAGGACGAGCCGCCCCAAACAAAATGGCTTCCTGCATTCCTGCGAGCCGCTTTCGGAATGGAATCTCTTCCTGGGCCAAGGAGTCGTCGTTGAGCTCTGGACCCGAGTCTGGGGCTGTGTGGAGAACAGAACAAGGGCCAGTACGAGGTTGGGTGAGCTCAAACCGGGCCCGAGACCCGCCCTTCTTTAGGACCGCCCAAACCTTTTAGATTTTTTGTGGGCGGTGGCTTAAAAAGTTGCGCTGCGAAAGCTTGGCTCGGATGGTGGAACCTTCCGGTGGCTTAAACTCCAGGAGCACTTACCTGCTTAAAGAAGCAGTCCGCTAATACTACTTAAACTGAAGTGGAAATATATATATGAAAATATATTGAATGGAACGTGTTCAGTAAATATATTCAAATTATGCTATCGAGCTATTGTGATACTTAAAAATATTTGTGAAAATATATTTTAAAATTTTCATCTTTCAGATATTGCAGTGTATGAGTGTGCTGGTGTGATTTATATTTTCAAAAAACAATCCCACTTATGAAGACTGTGTGATGTAACAACACTAAAGAAGTGACTCTTTGAGTTGTAAAGTTCATGCGCTTGGCCAGAGGTAATTAGCGGCAGCTGCATTTATCTTTGTCCGCTGAAAAGAATGAAGCGATAACCTTGGCTTTGAGAGATCAATGCTGCTGTATAATTCATGCGCCGCTCGGGCTCTGTTCTCATGCAGAGCGCACGGGGGGAGGGTCCGCCGCGACTACGGAAGATCACAGCGCCGCCCGTCCCCCGAACGACGCTAAAATGCTAATCGGTCCCGGCAAACGGCGAGGGAGAGAGAGAGGGGGAGGGGTCGTCGGACGTTTGAGACCGGGGCCCCGACGTGCCCAAAAGCGGCTTGCGGCGATCGGGTGCCCCCCCCCCCCACCCCCCGGCCGGCCGCGGTTCCCCGTCGGCGTGGCAACGGAGGTTAAACCCTGGATTCACGGGCGCGTTCCGTGTTTAATTCCGTAAAAAGCGGATCGTTTTTTTTCCTGTCGAGAAACGATCTGACGAATGGCGGCACGCCGGCCCTCCCGTCTCTCTCCGCGGGCGGCGTCTCGATCTGCCGCCGCGGCGGCGAAGCGGAACTGCCTCCTGGTCCCGTTGACGGATTTTCTCTGTCTCCCGTGGAGCGGATCTCGGGTGTGAGAAGGCTTTGAGAAGTTTCGCGAAAACCCCGCTCGAGGTTTCCTCGGTGAGAGAGGATGAGAGAACCCAGGCCTCTCCCGAAACGAAATTCTTGGATTTCATTTCGGGTACTTATTTCGACGCACGAATTAAATCGAGTGACTTGTCGCTTTGCATTAAGCCGTGAACGGGGGACCGTAGAACGGTGGGAGAAGCCAGTCTCCTGTTGCCATGGGAGCGGGGGTTATTATTATTGACTTGGAGGCGGCTGCGGTTGTGCTTCCAAATCATCTAGGCGCTTGTTTCTAGAACGTTCACAACAGGCCTTGGAAAAGGGACAGCTCGTTGTGGGTCTTTGGTGTGGACTACAGGCTTTTGTGTTGGAGTGTTTGAGTGTGGATAGATCAGCTTCTTACCCTGGTTGACTTGTAGCGCTCCACCAGCGCGGAGTCTATGGCTTTCCCTCCACAAACAAAGCCCCTCCTGCCTTTTTTTGCGAGGCCAACCGTTTTTTTTTTAAATAACGCCAGAATTTGGAACGTTCATTTGAACATCTGACGCAAAGGCTTTGCATTCTGGGAGCATTTTTATTTCTGCTCCGCGCAGAGGGTCGTCCTACCGCGCTCCCCGCGCTGCACGGGCGCCTCCGCCGGTCGCCAAGGTGCCCCGGGGTACGCGGGTGCGGAAATGCTCGCGCGCGCCCGCTTCCTTAAGAGGCGGGTTTGGGGACCGTGGTGACGGCGCGTCCTGGCTCTCGCCCGGCCCTGTGTGCGAGCGGAGAGAGAGAGAGATCAGCATTCCCAGACACGTCTCAACACATCTGCTTCTCGTTGGAGGAGCTCAGAGGGCCAGGTTCTGGGAATTGGTGGAGCACAAGCCGAAACACGAGCGATGCAAAGACCCGTAACCCAGAGCGCGCGCACACGCACACGCACACAGACACAGGCACACACAAGCGTCCGCGCACACGCACACGCACACGCGCACACACACACACACACACACACACACTCACTCTCTCTCTCTCACACGTGCACAGGCACACACACACAGGAACACACATGCACGCACAGGCACACGCATACTCACACACACATGCGCACACGCACAGGCGCACACACACACGCACACACAAGCGTGCACACACACACTATATCTCTCTCCCATGCACACAGGCACATGCATACTCACACACATATGCACACACGCACAGGCACACACACACACACACACACACACACACACACACACACACACACTCACTCTCTCTCAAACACACACAGATGCACACGCGTGCGCACACATACAAACAGGGGCCTCAGAGAGCTGGCCATTTCCCACAATGCCCCAGCAAAGCCCCCCGGCAGTGTTCCACGTGCCGAATGAATTACTCCCCTCTGGGGGGGAAAAAAAAAAAAGGTGGCTAGCGGAGGCTGGGCTCTTCAGCTCTGGCGGAGCGGGGCGGTGCGTGTTTAGCATCCGCTGTAGCAAACGCCGTTTTGTTCATTTTACCGTCGAGCGCGAAAGAGCAGAGAGAACGGAGCACTAAAAGAGAGCGCTACAGAGGCGGGGGAAAAAAAACTCTTCTTATTCTCCGCGTCGCGACGATTTAAAAGCGAAAATTTTGCGGCTATCGGGCACGATAGCGGCGGGGCGGGAGGGCGCCGGGGGGCGAAGGTAAACCCCCCCCCCGAGGCAGCGTGCGCGGGGGTACCGTTTCGCCATCGTGTACCTACCTTTCCTGACCTCCATTAGATTTCGCAAAATTACATCTGTGGGTTTGACCCAGAACAAAACATGGCTTCCTTTTCATATTGTCGTACTTTGCTCTCTCCATTCTCTGTTCTGTGACCTTTTCACTTTACTGTAATTGCAACGATTATCTGTACACGTCTGAGTAAAAAAAGCTGATCCTTAACCCTTTACGGTGTGACATCACAAATATGTGATTAGAATGTTCTTAACTGAGCATTCTAATGCTGATGTCACAATCACTGCTTGGTAACAAAGCAATGGAGTTCTAGAACACTGACTTTAAAATAAAAATTTTTTAAAAATCTACTCTTCAAAGGGTTATTTGCATCATACCATGTGAGGGTTTTTTTATGGTAATGAGGGGAATTTGAAAGGCTGGAAAATGCAGGTGATTGGGCCTCATGTTTGCGTCCCGTGGCCACACTGCTGTGGAGGAACTGGTGGCCAGAAAAGCGACCTCCCTCTCTCTCTCTCTCTCTCTGTTCCGCGACTCCACCTCTGTCGCTTGGCTGCAGCCGAGAGGAAACTCTAGCTGTTCTTCTGAAAAAAGGGCTTTTTATTTATCCCTGAGAGAGATTTCAGGGGGACCAGGTCTTAGAGGGGATTTTGGGGAGCTTTGCATGGCTGAGACTGCGCTGCTTGCAGGATCAGGGGGAGAGAAAGAGAGAGATATGAGCAGTCTAGAAACAGAAAGCAGAAGAAAGAAAGGGGGAGAGAGATAGAGAGAGAGAGAGAGAGCTGGTGGAGCAGTCTATGAACCGAAAGCAGTGCGTTGGGGAATTCCTCTTGGGACTCTGGCGCTCTCTCTCTCTTTGACAACCCCGCCTGCGCTGCTCCTGTTTAAAAAAAAAAAAAAAAAAAGTCGCGCACTCCTCCCTCGGTGAAACCGGACACCGGAACGCGGCGCCACACCCCGCCCGCCTCAAAGAAGCGTATCCGGCGTCAGTTAGAGCTCCGCCCCGCCTTTCGCGAGCTGACGAGCTCACAAGCCGGCCCCTACTTTAGAGGGCATTACGAGCTAAAGCTTGACGGCGCAGAATGCTTCCATTAGCGTGAACGCCGTCCCAGCGGAGCAGGGCTTGTCTCTCCCTGCTCCTGCCCAGACTTCGCTTCCCAAACCTGGACGGGAGCTCGAGTGGCGCCCGATACGCCGAAGGCTGTCTTACACGTGCACGTCTGCCCTGCTACGCCCCCGAGTGATTTATCACACGGAAAAGACATTTCCTCCAAGGTGTCGTCTTCAGAAATGTTGTTTTTGTAATGTGTTACTTGGGAGCGTAATGGAGTGTGTCACTGTGTCTTCCTCTTTTTTATGATTTCTGCCTGATAGTCAGCACCTTGCCATATTTTTGAGTGCGTGTCCTCCATCCCTATAAATTAAATATGTACCTTAAAATGCCGTTTAGTTCAGGCTTTGATGATTTTAATGTCCCGGCCTATTATTGTCCATTTATCTTTCGGTCCTGAAGATAAACGAGAAACAACATCTAATGTCAGGTATCCAGCTGGAGACGGCGGTGTAAAACGCATTGAACGCGGCCCCCGTGCGCACAGGCTGCGAATGCGATCGCTCGTCTTGGATGGGAAACGATGTAGCCCGCAGGCGTCTTGTGCGTTGGAACGATCCCTGACGAAAACGTCTAAAAAAAAAAAAAAAAGGCATCTTTTTAAAAAAAATAAATAAATAAAATTTTTTAAAAATGAGGAGGAAATCGTAGAGTCGGTGGTTGGTGAGGGAGAGTTGTTTTCCCAGCCCGTCTCGGCGATCAAAGCGGCTTGCGTTGTTTTTAGGGACGTCGAGGGGACGGTGAAGGCCTGGTCGCCCCGGGCCGTTGTCGTCATGGTAATCACCCTGCAGGCGCTTATTTGCCTGTGGCAGAACCCCGCCAACGATCGGCAGGTTGAGCTGGAAGTACGGAAGCGCGGGCTTCCGAGTGACATCGGCTGTGGGGAAGGGGGGGGGAGGCAGGCAGCCCGTCATTTCTAAGAGCCTTCTCGTCAAGGGCATTCTGCTGAGATTCACAGAAATGAAATGGAATTCATCTCTGCGTTGCACAACCAAACGTTGCACAACGCCCAGTGAGCAGCTGGAGTTTGCCCACACTGCAGGCACTCTGTCTTTATGCAACTTGGAAGTATTGCATTAGGCTTTGGAGTACCCCTAGGGTCAGGCCTTGGCCCGTTTCCAATGTAAGATGACTGGCAGCACTGGCAAAGGGATTCTCTCCCCCTGTACCCCAACAGCAGCAAAAACGACCATGTTTGAGGCATAGCAGGTGACACAGTGCCCGAGGGTAACACTCCTAGACCAGTGAGCGGATATGAGGAAATTATTTCGTTTGACCGGTGCCCTACCGTGACTCTCACATTGCATTACGCGTAGAGTAATAAGTGTGCATTCTAAAACACTGGCCGCGTTGTAAATGCGTAGCCAGCAAGCCACTTCGCAGTCGGCGACCCCCCCTGCCGCCCACAGCCAAAGGGTGAATCCAAACCCTTTCCCATGAGAAAACCGCAGAAAGCCCTCAGATTTGCTCATATTTAGCCATATTCGCGCCTTAACGGGGCAGCAAGAGCTTTCCAGGCCGCGCCGCTCTGCCGTTGGACTGACTGCCTGCCGGTGTGGCGGGAGCGCGCCGAATTTCGCCCTTACGTCGACTGGCGGGCTTTATAGGACGTTAAGGGGATTAGGGGAAACTTCTCCGAGCATCTCCTCTAATCCACTGGCCCTTCCTGATCAAAGGGCTCCGAGCCGGCTCCAAGTTTGAGTTCATTTTCTCGTCCCCCTCTCCCCCCCTCTCCTCCTTTCCTGCTCTCCTGCTCTTTAAAGCTGCTGCTGCTGAGGGCTGCGAAATTAAACGATTCTCTCCATCTTTGAGGCTGAAAATGGTAGGTGGGTGGGAGGGAGGGAGAGAGAGAGAGAGAGAGGAGAGAGATATGGGTTCCCCCCTTGAGCCTTGTTTGTTACGAGGTTTCTTCCTACTACATCTGCCACAGGGATTTTTCCGTGCCACTGTTGCTTGTCTGTGAAGTGTATTGTGACAATTGTTTGTGAAATGTGCTACATAAAGAAATGTTGATTGATTGAAAAGCAAAAATAAAAAATAATGTCCTGACTGTCACTCATTAAAATGGAGGGGGGGGGGAGGACTTCAACTGTTCAGATGGAGATTAACCAGTAAATGTGACAAACTTGGACAATGTGAAATTTCTCTAATCATATCCCCCTTTTAAAAAGAGCTTTCTCAGCCAATCTAACACTGCATAAATGCATGGAGGTCAGCCTGTGTCTCCTGAGGAATGTTGGACCAAGGTATTTTGCATGCAGGTCTTAGTCTTGTCAGATATTAATTCAGTCACAAGGTCATTGGACGGGCACAGTCAGGTGTGACTGAAACTCTTGAGAGTTCACCACTTGTTTTAACAGGGCCAATCTGATTCCTCGAGTAGAGGTTAGGACTCTTTATTTGTCTTTCATCGCAGTGATTCATTTCCTGTCAGACTGCTGACTCATACGAACCTGCTAATCCAAATGCATTGAGTTTGGACAGATGAAGCCAAGATGGAGTTTGTGCTTTTAATTAGGCTTCCTCTGTTCTTGTTTTCTAAAACCTTAAACATATCGCCCACAGGGAAATGAGTCATGCCCACCAGGAACTGAATGTAGTGAACGAGGGTTCCAGGAAATTTGTTTTAGTCGGCCGATGTACGGCTTGGGTGATTTTGAGGATTAGCATTGTGCTAGCCGTAGAACTCATGGCCGCTCGACAACATGAGGGGTTTCGAAAGAATGTTGTGTCCGTATGGAATCTTTTTGAATAACAGCAGCCAACCATCCCGTTTTGTGACAGGCCATTTTATAAGTGTACCAGTTTAGGCCTGAGGTTAGAAGAAAACAGATATGCTGTATTTGGGGGAAAACATGGATGCTGACAAGAATGCCAAACTGGAGGACAAGATGAAAGGAAACAGAGAGAATTTGATGAAATATTATTTATAGAATTGTCTTACCGTGATGGCATTCTTTGTCAAGGAAATCATACACAATAACTTTCAAAACCGTCTGGCCTATTCGGTACTGTGATTAGCATGTAGCGTGTAGCATTAGTGCATAGCAGCTCAAGCATTAGGTTAGGTCTGACAGGCATGGCTTTTAATAAATCCCAACAGAACATCTGCGGACACACTCTTCACAGACGACACGGTGTGCATTAAAGCAGAGGCTTCCTTATTTGGAATGAGTGGACTGAGTGCCAACAGATACGAGTCTCTAGAGACCAGCCTGGCCTTTAGACTCTGTCAGCCTATCAGCCAATGCCCTTCCCTCACTTCCTGATATTGAGAGGGTAATAAAGAAAACAGACTCCAGTAGGAATACAAGCGTGCTGAAGTTTCCAAGGCAAGATAAAGCCTTGTCCTTTTGTGGCCAGTTTTTTTCCGCTGTTGACAGAAGTGGGCGTGGGGAAAGGGTAGTGGCAGGGGAAGTTCCAGAGGTAGCGGCAGGGGTAGTTTCAGAAGCAGTGGCCTGGGGCAGTTTTAGCTTCTGAGGCAGGGGGCTGGTACATTAGCAGGGGCAGTTTCTGAAGCAGTGGCTGGGGCAGGGGCAGTTTCAGAAGCAGTGGCGAGGGCAGTTTGAGTGGCAGGGGCTGTGGCAGTGGCGGGAGGGGGCTCTTCTCAGGCTCTGTTTGGGGACCCCAGTGCCCTCAGGCTCCTTCAGCTCTCAGGGGCTGGAGCAGACAGACCAGAGATCAGAGCGCCGGGCTGGAAAAAAGCGCCTCTTTTATCAGCGAACGCCAGGAGCGATGGCGGGTCTCCGAGCCCTCCCCTCTCTCTGGTGCGCCCGGGGGAGCGCTCGGGGGAGGTTACTGCAGTTCGGTCAGGAGGGGGTGGGGGCGTGGGGTTGGGGGCGGTCTTGCATCTCGGTTATTAAAAGCCCAGATCGTTAAGGGCGATGGCAGGGAGGCTAAGATGCTTTTTGATCATCGGGAGGAAATTAAATCTTCCAATCTCGCGATGACGCTGAAGGGGGGCGGGTGGAATTAAAGGCCTCTGACACGGGGCCTTCTGTTCTTCCCTCTCTCCTGTCGTTCAGTCTTTCTCTGTCATTCTCTCTCTCTCTCTCTCTCTCTCTCTCTCTCTCTCTCAATGGTCTCTGACTGGTCTCTGCTCCTGGGCAGAAGTCCAGAGCGCCGCTTCCTGGTCGTCGGACTGCCCTAATGAATCAGCTGCTGGAGCTCGTTAGCGACCGTGCGAGCCGTCCGTTTCAGCGGCAGTTCCGTTAACGAGGAAATGGCTTCCAAAACATCCGCGCTGTCGCGCAGCGGTGTTCAGACCCGGTCCTGGGGGACTCCTTGCCCGCGCTGGTTTCAGTTCCCACCGCAAGCACGATCCCGGAAATTTTTTAAAGAGCTTGTTCATTTTTCTCAATTGCGCTTTTCGTGTTTCGAGAGATTATTTAGCCCCTCAAGCCACATTATGACAGAAGTAGCAGTGCGTGGCATGACAAATAAAATTCCTGCGTTCTTATTGTGCTTACTGTGCTATATTGAAAACGATTGCATTAACCCTCCTGTTCTGTTCATTTTTTAGGTACAGCAAAAATGTTCCCGGGTCAATCCCCATACAGGGGGTTTGCAATACTGAATGAACCATTCATTTAAATGTTGATTACACTAATTAAGGCCAGTAGAAGAGTTTCATACTGAAAATATTTAGTATTTCCTAGATTTTCAAACTTTAAAAAGGGTCAATTTGACCCGCAACATAACAGGAGGGTTAAAAGAGGCAAAACCTTTTTTCTCTCATCAAATTAAAGTCTGAGGTCAATCGATAGGCCCTGTAATTGGGGAAATTCTGGAAACCTGGTCACTAAAGCTATCAGATTGGTAGATGGTGTAATGTTTGAACCAAAGACAGAACAAATGATAATGAGCCAGACCTCGCTTTGTGTTAATGAGTGTGAAGGCAAAACTGTGAAGGAAATTAAACGCATGTTCGACACCTTAAATTGAGCGAGAGATCGGCTGCGCCTCGATGCAGCAGACACAGGGGTCCCCGGGGAAGGGTTTGTGAAACAGTGCTGAGGTATACGGAGATCCAGAGAGCCCTTCCTCTGTTTCATCTGCACTTGGTCGTTTGCAGAAGGCGAAGCCTTGCTCCCTTTGTTTCAGGATCAAAGAGTTTGCCGGAGGTGTTTTAGGACAGGGGACACAAATTAGTTTTTTTTTTTTTCCCGCAGTCGTCGGGCTGCCTGTCGCCCCCAAGAAAAGCGGAGCGAGCCGCTCGTTTGTTCGCCGTGAGCATTTCGAGGGCGAAGCCGGCGCGGCCGTCATCTCGCTCGCCCTCCAATCCCTCGCCCCGGTTCGTTTCCCAAACTCCGCCTCCGTGAGCGGCGGGTCCGCGTCGGGGTGGTTGAGCGCCCCCCCGTTCCCCGGAGCGGCCCGGCTGTCTTCCTCACAGAGGGTTATTAAAACGCCCTTCAGCTATTTGGGCGTCACCTGGTGGTGACATCCCTTGAGTTCGTCTCCGTGGAAACTTGATTGACCTTGGAAACTCGATTGACCTTTGAAACTCATGCACTTCCTGTGTGGATGACCCATGAAGGAGACTGGGAGAACTTTATTAGGTTCACACTGACTCGGTAACACCTTCTGTCCTGCAAGATTTGGTTGACCCACCCAACTGTAAAATGGTGTGTAGACATTATGCAGAATGTTTGAGTACATCTGGGACGCCTTCAGACCAAAGATGATGATGATGATGATGGCAACAATAATGGTGATTGCTATGTTGCGCTAAAGAGCTGGAGGTAATTATAGCGAGAGAATAGGCCAGAGGATATTCGACTGCCGTTTCAGCAGAGTCAAGCTATTTCTAGCAGGCGACGTGAGCATAATTGCAAAAAAAAAAAAAAAAAACAACTTCTAAAATGGTTGTTCAGCTGTATTCAGAACGTGTTGTTGCCCAGAAATTACTTTTATATTCCTCAGCGGCGTCATGCATTTTAAAAATGTATATTCCATGGAGGAAATCTCTCGCTCCATCTCCCTCTCTCTCTCTCTCTCTCACAAACACTCGCTGTGTCTCTCATCTCTGTCTCGCTCTCTCACAGTCATTTGAACTGAGAGCTATTTATTCTCTCTCTCTCTGTCTGACCTGGATTAAGGGGTGTTGTGCGTTTCTGGTTCGTATTTCCCGCCTTGCTTCCCGCCATTGCCAGGCAGCCGTCTCAGGGAGCAGCAGAGTGCAAACATTGACAAGAAGCATTATGAGCAGCATAAAAGAGCATACAAAACACGTAAGCACAGACAAGTGTGTTCTCTGGCTTTGTATTAAAAAGCCTTCACCGCCCCAGTGCCAGCCGCTGTGTATCCGTCAGGTCATCCCCATCGTCTCTGAACAACAGAATAACTGTCTGGGTCAAGTGAAGACAGATGATGTATATATTTTTAAAAACCTCAGAGAGTGTACTCGTCGTCGAACGCCATCGAAGGCTAGCTCTGCGCGACGTGTTGCTCTCGGCGGCCGCGCCTCGCCCTCCCAATCGCGCGGCCGCCGCTTACCCAGAAGCCTTTGCCAGTCCAAGCGTGCAGTCATCTCTTATAACCGTACCCAGGTGTGCTTTATTAAACATTAAAACACAAAAAAAAACAAACAATTAAAACCCCCTGGATAGTTTTTAAACCGTGACATGACTAAGCGACGAAAGCTAGCTTTTTAAGTGCGATTCGAAGCGCCGCCGTCGTCTTAGTGTAAAGACGAAATCCTCAGAGCGACGACCTCTGGATCAGCGTCGGCGAGCTTTTTTCTCATTCAAGTTTAATTGGGTGTGCGCTAGCCCCCCCCCCCGGTGTGCGGGGATACTATTAATTAGGGGTTTTCGGCGAGGACAATTAAAATGATGCAGTGGCCCCGTTTTAGCAGGCTGCGTATTTAATGGAGGTAATTAGGAAACGTGTCACCTGTGAAAGTCCTTTTTATCTATTTATATCTCAATCGCGGCCTCCAGCTCCGGGGCTGTTGTTCATTTAATACGGGGGTGGGGGGGGTCTTTAGATCGCGATGCATAAAGGCAGCGTAGCCGTGGCAGGTTTAGTTTGACCCGCGAAAGCCTCTTTTTTGGAGGGGGAGGGGGAGGGGGAGGGGGAGGGGGGGGAACGGCCATTTTTAATCGCGGCGGAGAACACGGGCGATGGTCGCCGCCGCCGCTTCCTCCAGGATCGCTGGAGGGGTGCCCCGCACGCGCTCAGACTCCCCAATTTCGCTCCCTTTCTGACTCCAGAGGCCTTTCTGACTTCAACGGTTTTTGTTTTGGGGGAGGGACCAGCAGAAATGAAAGATCTTGTTTCCCCTTCTAGTGCCGTGACTTGTTTACTTTAGCGATCGTGCTCCCGTTTGGCCCTCCAGTCAGTAGCACTGCTGGTTCCCCCCCCCACCCCGACGGAAAATCAATTGACGAACGGCACCGATTGGCCAGAGATCCCGCTCACCCAGGTCTAAATCTGTCCCTGATTGGACAGGTCGAATGAAAAGCTGCAGCGCTGCCGGCCTCCGGGGCTAAACTGGGCTGTATCTTCCTCCGTAGGGTTACCCTTTCAGCACAGAGGATTCTGCACTGAACCAGGCATGCGGAACCGCCAGAGGACCCGAAAATAAATAAATAAAAAAAACTGTGCGAGCTTCGAGGAGCCCCCAAAGACCCATAAATAAATAAAGAAATAAAAATGGCTTTAGTTCTGAGAGGTCCTGTGAGGACCACCCTGCAGGAGGAGATCTGAGGGGCTCTCTCCAGCGGTGGAGCCACGCATCCCCTCGGGTTTGCGGTCGCCTCCGTTCGTCTTCAGCGAGAGCCGATTCCTTGCGTCCGCAAGGCATAGCTGGGATAGCTGGCGACGGGACGCCAAGTCTGCACCGCAAAGCGACCGGGAAGGACGGGGGACGGGGGGGGGGGGGACTTGACGCGATGAACCAATCAGACTAACGATCCAACGTGCGAATTGCGATCTTGAGGGAATCGCAAAAAAAAAAGAAAAAAAAAAGAGGTTGTCTACTCGAGAGCCGCAGGACCTGTTGCGGTCTACGTGCAGCCGTTTCACAAACGCCCTCTCGGCTCAGTGGCATAGACACAGCGCAGGTTAAATCGTCTCAGCCCGTGAGGTGTGTAATAGATTACCCCCTCTCTGTCTTGCTCATGAATTGTTAATTCTGAAGCGTGGCGCTGTTTGTTAATGGAGATTTTAGCGGAGCGCGCGTCACCGGGCGTCGAAACGATGGCGGGACTTGACGCGGTCGAGTTCGCAGACCCCCGGTTTCCTTCGTCTTCCCCCGACACGTTCACGAACGAGCCGTTGACTTTTACGAGCGTGGAGCCGTTCGACTGTGTCCAAAAAAAAACCCCTTTAAAATGTCTCTGGTAAACGCCCACCGACCGCTTGCGTTTAGGAACCCTTGGTTTACTCCGAGCGAGTCCTCCAGTGAGTGTTGCTGAGGACCGTTAACGGATTACATGCATAACACATCACCGATAAAGGAGGTGCAATGATACGTTTGACACTACCCTCACCTGTACGATGCGGCCAGATTTTAAGACTCTGAACTAGATTTTAAGACTCAGGACTGGATGAGCATTGCGTCCCAGGTGCCGTTTGGGTGGAAGGACCGGCGATGGAGCAGCTTGCCTATAGAGTGGGCCAGAGAGATGGGACAGGGGCCTTGGGGGGGGGGTCTGTGTGTGTGTTGGTGCATGTTTGTGTATTTGCACACCAGTGAGTTTTTTTGTTTTGTTTTTCTGAGTGCGTGTGCGCGAGTGTGAGTGCGCAGGTTTGTTTGTGTGTATCCATGCGGTTGAGTTCCGTTCTGCGCGTGTGCCTTTGGACTGAGGCGGACTCGCTTTCACGTCTTCCCAGCGTCGTTGTCCGCGCCCGAAAGAGGCCTCCGTTGCCAGGCAGCGCCGGGCGCGCCCCCCTTCCCCTCAGTCGGCGGGGGCCTCGCTCCCGTCGAGAAGCGGCACTCCTCGGCCGCTAATGGAGTCGTTTAAGGGGCGAATTGAAAAGGGGGCGAGAGACGCTCGCCCGGGGAGAACGGGCCGTAAATGAAATGAGGTTTGCGTAAAAGCTGGGAATACGAGGGCACTTATGTGCAAATCAGAAGCGAAAGTGAAACGGCACGGGGCTCGTACGGCAGATTTACAATCCCCCCCCCCCCTCCCCCCCCCTCCACTGCTCCACGGGGAAGAGAGGTTAACCTAATAAGGAGCGGATGAAAGCGCGCACCTGGTCTGTTTAAAGAAGGGGGTCAGTGAGCGAGCAGGACGATGTGGTGTTGCCACCTGCTGTGTGTATGTGTGTGTGTGTACGCCTATGTACTTACTGCTTATGTTGTGTGTGAGCCCATGTGCGTGTTAATGTAAACACATTCCACTTTGAGTGTGTGTGTGTGAATATTAGCGTGCGTATGTGTGTAAGTGAGTGTGTGTGCATGCGTGTGTGTGGCAGTGTAGTATAATGGGTAAGGAGCTGGTCTTGTAACCTGAAGGTCCCAGGTTCAAATCCCATGTTGGACACTGTCGTTGTACCCTTGAGCGAGTACCCCAGAGGTAGAAAGTTTTCAGTCATTTGAGAGACTGACTTTGTGGAATTGACAAGATTCCAAAGTAATTTAATCTGCAGTTTTTGAAAACGAAGGCAACTAGTGACACCACATTTGTCTCCCCGTGAAATATATTCATTGCGCTTGGTGCACTGAAATAATTTAAGGTGTGTGAAATTGTTTGGGTTGTAGGAATGGGGTCTACTTCTGTTGCTCTGTGAGAAGCCCTAACCCTCCCTCTCTCCCTCCCTCCCTCCCTGCAGACATGGCGAGGTGGCTCCCCGCTGCCCTGCTGCTGACGTGCTTGTGCGCCAGTCGCTGCCACGTGGAACCCCCACCGGAGTTCACGTCCGACACCCACATAAGCAACGCCGTGCGGGACCCCCGGACGGGCCGCGTCTACCTGGGCGCCGTCGACGCCGTCTACCAGCTGGACGCCGAGCTCCAGCCGCAGCGGAAGGCGGAGACAGGCCCGCGGCCGGACAGCCCCGGCTGCACCCCGCCCATCTCCCTGAACTGCGCAGACCCCAAGCTGACACACAACGTCAACAAGCTGCTGCTGGTCCACGAGTCCAACGGCTCGCTGGTGGTCTGCGGGACCCTCTTCAAGGGCCTCTGCTCCCTGCTCAACCTCAGCAACGTGGCGGAGCAGGTCTACTACAACGACGGCAAGGGCGAGAAGACCTACGTGGCCAGCACCGAGGCCGCCGTGTCGGTGGTGGGCGTCATGTCCAACGTCACCAAGGAGGGCGAGGACTTGCCCGTGTTCCTGGTGGGGAAGGGCTACGGCGGCCCGGACATCAACAGGCTGATCAGCACCCGCATCCTGCAGGACTACCGCGAGTGGGTGGTGTTCGAGAACATCGTGGAGGCGCCCGCCCTGCAGGCCATGCCCAAGTACCTGCACAACTTCCGGCACGCCTTCGCGGATGGCGGCTACATCTACTTCCTGCTCTCCCGCACCACGGGCGGCACCGACAACAAGAACTTCACCTTCGTGGCGCGCCTGTGCGAGAGCGACGCGAAGTACTACTCCTACACAGAGCTGCAGCTGGACTGCGGCCCCGGCAACGCCTACAGCAAGGTGCGCGCGGCCTACGTGGCGACGCCCGGCGCGGAGCTGGCCCGCCAGCTCTCCCTGGAGCACGGCCCGGTGACGCCCGACGACAAGGTCCTGTTCGCCGTCTTCGGCGGCGACGAGGACGGCGCCGGCTCGGCCCTCTGCATGTACCCCCTGAAGGCCGTCAATAAGTATGTGCGGAACATCATCCACGCCTGCTACGAAAACAAAGGGATGATCGGCTCCGACGTGGCCGTCTACCCGCCTTACATCAGCCCCCGCACGGACATCTGCACGACATCTAATGTAAGTTAGACCCGCGAGCGCTCGCGCTGGCCTGGCATGTGTAAAGCAACGATTCTAAGCAACGTATCTAAGCAACAGAAAAAAGAAGGGCACACTAGCAAGTGTTAGCTAGTGTGCTAGCTGGATTGTTCCTTACTGTATTGGATTGTATTTTGTGTCGTATCATAGAAGAATTTGTGATATTGCCAAACGTTGAACCGTTGCCTCGTCGGCCTGTTATCCTCCGTAGTTGGTTTGTGCTTTAAAATGGTTATTTTGGCGAGGTTATGACTTTGGAAAACAGGAGGCTTGTTTGCCTTTGCCCGTGAAAGAGGGATGCTTTGCTGTTATTTAGGCATCATTTAACGGTAACTCAATCTGATAAAACCTGAAGTCAGTTTACTGGTTACTCATTCCCTTTAATGCTATCGGTAACAAATTGAGCTTGAGCATTAAAGACTTGGTGGCTCTTTCATACTTGTACTATGAAACGTACTGTGAACATAAATGTAAGCATTAGTATTCAAATACACACATACTGTTGCCTAGGTAGTCGTAAAACATACGTTTTTGAGCAAAGAAGCGGCATCAAATGATTTTTTTCTCAGTTTATGTTCTGTTCATTTGCAAGATGCATTGGATGCATGCATCAGCATAAATCCATTGTTAAGTGTCTTGGTTGGCATATTTATTGTTCATAAAGTTGATGAGGAAGGAAGATTTTCTTCCTGTGTAGCACATTAACATGTTATGACAGTGTCCCTGTATACCATGTTAGCATGTTGCGCACAAGGTTTCTGAGGTTAATGAGTGTCCCTCTGTTGCACGTTAGCATGTTGCGCACAAGGTTTCTGATGTAATGACTGACTGTGTCCCTGTGTAGCACGGTAGCATGTTTTACCTCTCTCTGGTTTTTGCCTCTCAGCCCGGCCTGGCTGACGACTTCCCGTGCGGCGCAGACTTCCTGACGTCCCCGCTGGCCGGCACGAAGATATCAGCCTTGCGCGCCACGGCCGTGCACGAGAAGAAGGTCCAGCTGACCGCCGTGGCCATCGCAGTGGAGGAGGAGCACACCGTGGCCTTCCTGGGCACCAGCAAAGGAGAGGTGTACAGGGTGAGAGGAGGGGGTACAGGGTGAGAGGAGAGGGTATGGCATGGGGGGTACAGGTGAGAGGAGGGTGTGCAGGGGTTACAACACAGCAGAGAGGGGGGGTACAGGGTGAGAGGAGGGTATGGCATGGCGGGGGTACAGGTGAGGGGAGTGTGTACAACACAGCAGAGAGAGAGGGGGGTACAGGGTGAGAGGAGGGGGTATAGCATGGCAGAGAGAGGGGGATACAGGGTGAAAGGAGAAGTCGAAGGAGAATGAAACAGGAAGTTTTTTTTTCAATTTTAGTTTTAAAAACTTTGTGAAAACTTAAAATGGATTTGTTTCAAAGGAAGCCACTTAAAGCTTTAGAACTGACATCTACATATTTCCTCCCAAAGGCTGTCTGAACTCCCGATGCGTTTCTGCTCGTGATGAACAGCTGGTGCATGCCTCCCCCTCTTCTCCTCGTTGATGCTTTTTTGTCTCTCCCCTCTAGGTGCATTTATCCAGCCCCCCTGTCGAGTATGGCCCGGATCTCGGAGACAGCTCCGGCAGCAAAGTGAACAAAGACCTCTTCTTTGACACGAGCAGCGACCATCTTTACATCACCACCGAGAAGAAGGTGCAGTTCCGCTCTGCACGTCCAGTAAACGCAATGAATTTAATAGTGTAATGGCACATTGACTGTAACATGGCACAGGGTGTGTAACAGCACAGTGAGTGTAACATGGCACAGTGTGTGTAACATGGAACAGCGAGTGTAACATGGCACAGTGAGTGTAACATGGTGCAGAGTGTAACATGGCACAGTGTGTGTAACAGCACAGTGAGTGTAACATGGTGCAGAGTGTAACATGGCACAGTGTGTGTAACATGGTGCAGAGTGTAACATGGCACAGTTACTATAATGGTCGTGCCTCTGTGTTGGTGGCAGATCAGCAAAGTGGCGGTGCAGGCGTGTGGCCAGCAGACCTCCTGCGAGGCTTGCATAGGTCAGAAGGACCCATACTGCGGCTGGTGCGTGCTGGAGGGCAGGTGAGCACAGCCGACCTGCCTGGGGGGGGGGGGGGGGGTCAGGAACCACCGACCAGGAGACACGAGGAAACCAAACCGATGGCTGATGGGTAAAAGCAGTACCTGATGGGTCAAAGCAGTGGTTCATGGGTAAAAGCAGAGGCTGTCGGGTAAAAGCAGCAGCTGTTGGGTAAAAACAGTGGCTGATGGGTATTCTGATGGGTACCCCCCCCCCCCACAGATGCAGCCGGAAGCGGGACTGCAAGGGGGCGGCGGTGCAGAATGGCTGGCTGTGGAGCCCGGGGGGGCACTGCGTGAAGATCGAATCCTTCAGCCCCCCCAGCATCAGTTGCAGGAAGACCCAGCAGGTAGGTGTCCCCCCCCCGCCCCCCCACGGCACACTCATTTAACCTTGAGCTTGCTCCTAAAGCAGGAACACTTACACTCCCCAGCCTTTCGATTCACCCCGGCCAGTCCTAATTAATCAAGCGCCTACCCTGAGCTCCGCTCGCGACTACTGAGTCGACACGTCACTCCTCCATGTTAATTGCATCAATCTGGAGCTGACCTGAGAACGTTACTCGCAGCCCCGTGGCCGTTTACAGGCCTCCCGGCTGACCTAAAACGTTCTCCCGATGTCGCTGCCACGTTGCGGCAATGTTACAGCACCGACGGAACATTCCGAGTGTTTTTTTTTTTTTTTTTTTTTGTTTCCGGCTGGGCTGTGAAAGCAGGAAAACGAGCAGGCGGTTTTTCCTCTGTGTGAGCAGGTGGAGATCAGCATCCCTTCCCTCCCCAGCGTCCCGGAGCCCGACAAGCTGCACTGTCGGTTCGGCTCTTTCTTCACCAGCAACGGGCTGATGGAGGGGTCAAAGGTCGTCTGCGCTCTGCCCGATCCAAGCCAGCTCCCACCCACCCCCGGCAAACAAGGTGAACTTCGTTTTTTTGTTTTTTGCCAAGCTCACACACATTCCCATAGCCAATCACAGATCTTACATGTGATCAGCCCACAAAAAAAAAAAAAAACACTTTGCGTTGGTTTGCAAGATGAGGTTCAGCACAAGTGTTGATTGAATCCAGGTGAGCTAACCGGCGCTAATTTAACACGGGTAGGGTAGGTCAGGTGGAGTCTGGATATCCGCCACCCCCCCGCGCCTTCTTGGGCGCGTTGTGACCCGTCCCCCCTGGTTTCTGGCCCATAGATTTCGTGGCGGTCCCAGTGACCATCACAGTGAACCAGTCAGTGGAGGTGGCCGCCGGGGAGTTCAAGTTCTACAACTGCAGCGCCACGGCCAGGAGGGCGGAGAACATTCCGTGAGTAGAGCCTCCGTGGGAACGACCGGCGTCCCAACACACGCCCAAGAAAACAAACGCGGGAAACGAAAACAAAAAACGAACACAAACAACCTCGCCTCTTAGCTCCAGCTTCTGTAATTGAATGTGCCTTGCTTTGTGGAGCCGTGATTTTTTTAACCAAACAGGAAATTGCTTGACTCTTCTGTTCATTAATCAGGAGAGGAAAGGTGGTTGTTTTTCTTGTTTTTACTCTTTAAGAGTTGGTGGAAGGAGCTGATGAATGGGTAATGTTCATCAGAAGCGACGGGGAGATATTTCATTCTGAAAATATGCACACATCCTGTTAGGGCGCTGCTGTAGTGCAGTGGTTCTCCAAACTCGGTCCTGATGGCCCCCTGTGTATGCTGGTCCTGAGGGCATTCAAAAAAGAAAAAAAAATTACACACAGTTCAAAATACTGTGTGGCAAATACCCTGAATCCCCTGGGGCCTCATTGGCTGGTTTGTTTGTGTTGGCCTCCTCATTGGCCAGTTTGTTGGTGCCAGCCTCCTCATTGGCCGATTTGCTTGTGTCCTCAGGTGCACGTCCTGCGTGTCCAGTGAGTGGGGCTGTCAATGGGACACACTGACCCACACCTGCACCGACGGCGACCTTTCAGCAGGGGGCGCTCACATCATCGAACACCAGCAGGTAAACCAACCTCACCATTTGGTACGCCCCTCCCCCGTTTTAAAAACAGAGGATCTCACCCCCCTGCCTCCCCCCACAGGCCCAGAGCTGTCCGCGTTTCGAGAACCCGGACCCCAGCCTCATTCCCGTGGGTTTCAAAACACCCATCCACTTCACAGGAGTGAACCTGGAGGTGAGAGACGTCACCGTTTGCGGTCGTTTTTGGAGAGAGCACGCGCGTTTTTGCCACCGATTTAAACCGTGCTCTCCTCCGCCCCTCCCTGTCCAGAATAAAGCGCTGGTGATCGGCACGGACCTGATGAAGCACGAGGAGGAAGTCATCGTGCTGGAGGCGGGCTCTCAGTTCAAGTTCGACGGGTACGAGGTCAGTATCGCGCCTCGGTTCTCTTTCCCGCGCGGAGGGCACCCGGGTCAGTGCCCCCACCCACAACCCCTCCTTCTCCAAAAACCAAGCGGGAAACCCTCTCGAACTCCACCGGGCCGTTTTGACCCAAGCTTGCCCTACCTGGGCTGTCCGGTAGTGCTGAGGGTGATTTAAAGCCCCCTTTTTGCCAGAAGGCCCGGGCTGCATTCAGGTTCTCTCTCTCCTGTTCTCCTACCCAGTTCGACTACGACAAAGCCCAGACGGTGGACGTGCTGTTCTACGTGAAGGACCGGGACACGGATAAGAAGATCGACAGCATGCTGAACGGTAAGGTCCGAACCCACCCGTGGGAAGTCACGGCTGTCCAAAAGAGGGGCGAGAGGTCGAAATGTTCAAGGTTTTTTTGTTTTTTTTTGCCTACTTCCCATTTGCTGTTTGCCCTGCAGAACACCCACCTCATGTCTGTTGTTTGTCCAGAGATGCTCACTTCCTGTCCACTGTGTGTGCGCTGCCAGCACGCCCACTTACTGTCCACTGTACGTACTGATCCGCACCCCCCCCCCCCTCCCCAGTCACCCTGTATAACTGCTCCCGGGACCGGGAGGACTGCAGCCTGTGTAAGAACGCCGAGCCGGAGTACGGGTGCGTGTGGTGCGCCGGAACCAGGACCTGCGTCTACAGCCAACTCTGCGCGGAGGAGGCCCCGGTGTGCCCTGACCCAACCATCGCCGAGGTGAGTCTCTTAGCCGTATATCACCCAGGTGAGTCTGTTAGCCGTAAATTACCCAGATGAGTCTGTTAGCTGTACATTACCCAGATGAGTCTGTTAGCCCTACCATCACCCAGGTGAGTCTGTTAGCCTTACCATCACCCAGGTGAAACTGTTAGCCCTGCATCACCCAGGTGAGTCTGTTAGCCTTACCATCACCCAGGTGAAACTGTTAGCCCTGCATCACCCAGGTTAGTCTGTTAGCCTTACCATCACCCAGGTGAATGTTAAGCCTTACCATCACCCAGGTAAATCTGTTAGCCCTACATTACCCAGGTGAGTCTGTTAATCGTACATCACCCAGGTGAGTCTGTTAGCCGTACGTCACCCAGGTGAGTCTGTCAGTCCTACATCATGGAAGTCTACTCCCGTCAAGTCAACTGGCAAATTCAGCAAACTCTCAGAGATTCAGCTCGATCCCATAGACTTCCAATTACCAGATGTACCAGTTTGAATTAATCCAGACGATGAATTATCCTAGCAAAATGAATTGTACTGTTGCTAAACAAATTGCTCTGTCGTAAACCTGCTCCAAACATCACGTCCCCCAGGTCATCCCCAGCTACGGCCCTCTGAAAGGGGGCATTCTAGTGACCATCAAAGGGTCTAACCTGGGCATCAAAAAGGAAGATATCAAGAGCATCACCGTGGCCGGGGTGCCCTGCTCTCACCAGCTGGACAGATACTCCGTCTCCACCAGGTACCGCCACGGTTAGCTCTCCTGTGATCACAGATTAAAGAGCAGCTATAGCACAGTTAGTACTGATCTGTGCCCTGTCTCTAAAGATCAGGTACAGCACAGTTAGCGCTAGTTTGTGAGCTCACTCTAAAGATCAGGTACAGCTGTCTTTCATTTTGTTCTTCACGCTCTGTCTCTCTCTCTTTCTCTCTCTTTCTCCCCCCCTCCCCAGTGTGGTGTGTGAAGTGGGCCCGGTGGACACCCCCGACACCGTCACAGGGGAGGTGAAGGTGGAGGTGGAGGGGGGGAAGACTGGGACGTCTACGGTCCAATTCACCTACAGGGTAAAGAGACTGTCTCACTTGCAAAACAAAAAAACAAGATTACAAATGGAAGCATTTGCTCCGCTCTGAACATGTACTTGCATTGTTTATAGTTTCACCCTGCAATTCATGTCAAGTCTTGTGGATGGTTTGCATTAAATGTATAGTGGTGCTGTGGGGATCCGTTATTGGGAATTAAAGGTGTAGCGTGTAAGTTTGTTGTTAGAACACTTTTGTTCATATTTGGTGAAATTTCCTTCACGTCCTGACAGATATCAATACATTTAAAGGATAAAATCCAGTCTCTCTGACTGCCCCAGGCTCTGAAATCAGCCACTCCAAATTTCACCATGCCTGAATCTTAACGACCAATCAGGACAGCTCTCTGCCCTGCCTCCGGTTTTGCGTTCACAGCACTGCCAGAGAAAACAGGGTGAGCGGGGCTACACAGATAACATCACATTGGCTGAAAAAGCCAAACATACAAAAAGCTGTGTGTTTTTTGGTCCCCACGGACCAGAACTGACTTTACCCAGAGATGGCGGTTGTATGTGATTGGTCAAGTCAGAATGAGAACCAGTTTTATGATGTCATCTGCCCAGGACCCCAAGCCTGAAGCGGTTCATCCGACAAAAGGTCCGAAAGACGGCGGGACAGTGATCACCATTTCAGGCACCGACCTAGACACAGCCGCCAAGGAGGACCTCCGCATCACTGTGGGGGAAGTGGTCTGCTCTGTGTGAGTATGACAATGTAACCTATGGGGGCCGGACTAGGCAGTTAAAGTAGGTCTGTACTCCTGTAGGACTTATCTGTGAGCAACACACGAAAGACTAGGTCCAACACAGGTAGCGCACAGGAAAGACCAGGTACAGCACAGATAGCGCACAGTATAGACCAGGTACAGCACAGATAGCATACAGTATAGACCAGGTACAGCACAGTTACCGCTCAGTAAAGACCAGGTACAGCACAGATAGCATACAGTATAGACCAGGTACAGCACAGTTACCGCTCAGTAAAGACCAGGTACAGGACAGTTAGCACTTGTCTGGGAGCAGGGATCTGAAACTCCTATCGTGTTGGTTTTGGCAGTGTTCTTTCAATGGGCAGCCAATGTTCTCCATTAGCACAGCTAATCTACATTAGCACTTTAGCGATGTTGCCTCTATGCTCGCTAGTCTGGGACTGTTGTTAACCAGGCTTGGTGCTACAGTTCATACAAGCCAGGTGCATTTATGTTTTCCCTGTGGTGCAAGTTACTCCGGATTAGAACGTCTGCTCATGTTGCGTTGGTCCTGGAACTTTGGCGCCTTTAGCCAATCAATCGCTGAGACTCACCAGAGATCTGAAAACACTATGGGCTTTCAGGACTGGAGTCTGACATCCCTGTTATAGAGGAAGCTTTCCATTACCAGCTCATCTGCATCTGTTTCTCTGGGAGGGAGAGGCGGCTTCAGATCCTAATTAGGGACGTGTCATATGGGAATTCTGGGCCAATATCAATAACCACTCAGTCTACGCCCCCACCTGGTTCACATTAAAGCACCGACGCAATCTAAAGCTAGGATTCCGTATTCTTGGAAGAAGCAGGTCAGCGTAGACGTCAAACCACTTAGGAAGGATGATCGTTAACAAATTGCATTTGTTTAACAAAAATGATTTCAATTTGCTGATTAAGCAGAGACCAGGAGTCTAGAGCGCATACCTAGCTCCTGTAAATTAGGTTTAGAGACTAGAATTAAATAAGTCAGCGTGTACTCTTCCAAAAATAAATGTTTCTGTTCCATCTAAAGTTAACTTTAGCTTTTTTTTAAATAAAGTTTGATATGTAGTGAACACAAGTCACAATGCAAATGTAAAATAAAAATAGGTTACAGACAGCCTTGGGGCTGTACTCTCAAGAAAAGAGTTTACTTATTTCGGAATCAGAGTTTCCTGTCTCCATTGCTAAGAGAGCGCGGTGCTCACCAGCTGTGAAAACTGAAATAAAACGAGGGGGCTTGAACCCCTGAACGGGCACAAGACCGTACGTGCATCTGCCCGAGTTAGGTGAGCAACCGAGCCAGACATGACTAATGGCACTCCGAGACCATCGAGCGCTAAGTGCACCATCGCTGAAGCTCTAAATGAAGCCCAACTTACGCCGGCCAGGAGCCATAAAACAACTCACAGATCTCAGCAGCCGGCGTCCATATAAAACCATAATGCCTGCTGTAACAATCCTGAAGGAGGACAGGCGGGTGATTTGTGGGAACGTCAGGGCAGTGCCGAGCTTCCCGTCCACGGAAATCCCTCCTAACCCCCCCCCCCCCCCCTCCCCGTCGGTGCACTGCAACACAGGGCGGCAGCACAGTGTAACGGTCTGGGCCTGTAACTCAAGGGTTGCAGGTTTGTATCCAAGCTGGGGCACTGTGTTTGTACTTAACCTGAATTGCTTGAGTGAAAACGCTGTGCTGTATAATGGATTGCATGTACTGTGTAAAGGGGTTGTTCTAGCCCTGTGGCCTTTTCTAAATTCTAATTCAGCGTTCTAGAATTCCACTGCTTTCAGTTACCAGCAACGACTGTGACATCAGCATTAGAATGTTCAGTTAAGAACATTCTAATCCCGCATTTGTGACCTCACGCCTTAAAGGGGTTAAGCGCTCCTTCGCCTTTGCAGGGAGTCGTTCGGGAGTGACATCACGTGCAGGGTGGGCAAATACATGGATTCGACGGTGCCCTCCGGCCTGCTGACCGTTACGGCAAAGTACGGAAAGAATACCAGCGTGAAGGTCCCCGAGGCCTTCCAGTTCTACCCGAACCCCAAAGTGGTGGGCCATCATCCCACGAGCAGCTTCGTATGGTCAGTCAATGCTTTATACTCGCACCTTACCCGTCTTCCTTTGCCGAGCTTGTTTAAGACTCAACATCTTTACAAAAATAAGAGCCCGTCAAAAAAAATGGTGCCCGTCAAACGTATTTAACTTGAAGTTGGATACAAGCCTTTGAGCTGATGGCTCATCCTGTTAAGGCACCGTTCCGGTGCATGGACGGGCCCCAAGGTCTCATATCCAATCCAGATACCAGATAAAGTACTTTTTTTTTTTTTTGCTGTGAAAAAGTTTGGGAACCCCTGAGGGTTAGTCCAAGTTTTCACACATCCGCAGACTTTAAATGTCATCGCGTCTTCTGTTAAATCCAAACAAAATATCTGACCATTTTAGAGTCGGAATCCAACTCTAAGCCCTGCTGGATTATTGTGACAAGATCTGGAGAAAGCTCTCAGTAGGATTATTTTATTACTGTTATCTTGGATTAATATCTGATGTTTTACGTCTACAGTGTGTGAAGATATGGGCCACCCTAAAGGAGATGCAAAGTTTTTCCTCTTTAATGATGTCGTCTTTCTGCTCGCAGCGGGGGAAGAACGATCGTGGTGACCGGAACGGGGTTCGACCTCATCCAGAGGGCGTCCATGGTGGTCCGTCACTCAGCCGACGAGTGCTCGAGTCCGCCTAACCCAACCAAGGTTGGTGACCGCATGCCGCACCCACACCCGTCTTGGGGTACGCCAGTTTCCGGGTGTTTTACAAGTTGCCGTCAACTCGTCCACGTTTGACCGTGGCATTAGATTTATGTTTCAGGCAGATACCCTGAGACATCAAAGACAAGCAAATTTACACAAACTAAAGAGCAATGATCTTTAATGAAACTGCAATTCTGTCTGTGATCGATACCCTAACTCAGGGGCGTCGAGTCAAGTCCTGGGGGGGGGGGGGGGGGGGCACAGTGTCTGCAGGTATTTGTGGGCTTCCTGTCAGTCAACAGCCAATTAAAACCATGAGAAAAGACATGTGGAGCCAATCAATGACTTGAAATGAATCGCTGGTGCAGAAAAGTGCCAAAGACCAGTAGGCACTGCAGCCCTCCAGGACTGGAGCCTGACCCCTGTAGCCCTACGGTAGGGCAACCCAAACCTGTGCCTGTAGAGTTTCCATTTCAACCCTAATTTGGCACACCTGATTCTACTAATTAGCCGCTTGGCGAGATTTTTAGCTGTTGAATGAGGTGTGCTTTGTTAGGGTTGGAGTGAAAGCCTACAGGATGGTAGATCTCCAGGAACAGGGTTGGGCAACCCCGGTCTAAGACATGTCAAACCAGTAAATGTAGACCAACCACCAGGGGTGGCTAACCTTGGGCCTGGGGAGCCGCAGGGTCTGTTGGTTTTTGTTTTCACCTTAAATACAGCAATGATTTAGACTAAAGAAACCAGTTGAAGCAGTACAACTATGTAGTCCACTGCTTTGACTGATAAATTAATTGCCAAGAAAAAACAAAAACCAGCAGGCCTGGGCTGGCCCCCTCCTGACCGCGGGCTGTGTACGAGGCGAGAGATTAACGTGGACGCTTTCCTGACCCAGACTCCCCAGGAGTTTGTGGAGGAGGCCCTGAGAAAAAACAACACGGCGCTGTACTTCCACTCGCCGGCGGTGGACTCCGCCAAGTGCCTGAGGGCCTACGTGGCCCTGGACAACGTGCAGGCCCCCCTGGAGTCCTTCAGCTACCACCCCAACCCCCATTTCGACGACATCACCAAGAGGGTCATCACGGAGAACAGCATCATCTCAGTCACTGTGAGCACGTCGCGCCTCCTAAACACCACCACCCTCCCCCCCGGGTGTCACATCCATTACCAAAATGGGCACGTCCCCACTACGCCAGCACTGTCTGTGTCGCACTGACGATGGTGTGCATCTCTATATTGCCCCCACGCAGATAATGCACTGGTAATCCTGTCTGGCCATTAAACATAAATAATTTACCAGATTAATAAACCACTTATTCAGTACAGTGTCATTGTGGTTAGTGGATTCACATCGCAACCCAGTGATATCTGTGAAAGATGGCGATTTGGTTATGATAACCACGGTAACCGCCCGGTCGTCCTGCCGTTCCCACCCCAGGGCCGGGGTTTCACGGACGCCATGACCCGCGAGGAGGCGCAGGCGTTCGTGGGAGACGCGCTGTGCCCGGTGACCTCCCTGCAGAAAGACCGGCTGTTCCTGGACCCGCCCCCCACGCCGCCCAAAGCCAAATCCAACCGGCCCAAGAGGGACACCAGCGAGGAGCTGGAGCTGATGGTGAGAGACCCATCTGTAGGAGAGCCAGAGCACAGTCAGGCCTCTATAACAACTATAACAATATCAATGTCCATAACACTAAATAATAATAATAATAATATCTATAACAACAATAATAACAATAACAGTATCAACAATGGCAATAACAGTAATAAAAATATCTATAACAGTAATAATAACCATAACTATCAACAACAGCAATAACAATATCAACAATAGCAGTAACAGTAATAATAATATCCATAACAGTAATTACTAAAAAATATCAACAATAGCAATGACAATAACTGTAATAATATCAATAATAACAGTGACAATAATAACAATAACATAACAGTAATAATAATATCAATATCAGGAATAATAGCAATAAAATAATTATAATACTACTTCATTTACTTAAAAAATAATCATATTTTTGAAAGCTCTTTATTTTGGAGATAGAGTAATGAACTCTAAATGATAAATGCCTTCCCCCCCCCCCCCTCCCTTCTCTCAATTCCAGATTAAGTTTGGGAAGGGAGAGTGGGTGGTGGGCTCGGTCGAGTACGAGAAGAAGTACGAGGCGCCCCTGGCCATCATCATCCCCGCCATCATCATCCCCATGGTGCTGATCATCGCCGTGTCCATCTACTGCTACAGGTGAAAGGACTGCGTTTCCCAGCATGCAGTTCTCCTCAGCGGGGAGCTCCCCTGCAACACCAGCTCACCAGCAGCCATGTTGTGCGTTTTGCCCCCACGCAGGAGGAAGAGCCAGCAGGCGGAGAGGGAGTACGAGAAGGTGAAGAACCAGCTGGAGAACCTGGAGGAGAGCGTGCGTGACCGCTGCAAGAAGGAGTTCACAGGTCCGCCTCCACGGACGCGTCACACCGTCCCTATTCAGCACTTAACATGGCCGCCAGCCAGTCAATGATGTTGGTTACCCAACAGCACACACGCTAAAGTGTACACTATCACTCAAGTGGTCAAGTGGGTAGTTCCCTTCCTGGAGGCCTGGTCTGTTTGGTTTAATTGAGTAATTAGGGTGGCACGGCGGCACAGTGGGTAGCACGGTTGCCTCAAAGCGAGAAGACTCTCCCCGTGTTTGCGTGGGTGCTTCAGTTTCCTCCCTCAGTCCTAAGACAGGCCAGTTAGGTTAATTGTAGAGTCTAAATTGCCCTTGGGTATGAGTGTGTGAGTGTGTGTGCCCTGTGATGGACTGGCGACCTGTCCAGGCTGTATTCCTGCCTCTCATCCAAAGCATGCTGGGATAGGCTCCAGCACCATCTGCGGAATAAGTGGATTAAAAAATGGATTGATAATTGACCAATTAGCTCTTTACACTAAGCTGGTTCACCAACAGACCACAGTATATTTCATACTGGAGCACAAGAAAAAGGCTTGTAGGCTTATGTGTACATTTAGTAAGTGTCAGATCATATAAATAATAACTAAAAAAAAAAATCCATAAGTCTATTGCCCACTCCTTGCCCCACTGCTGGCATGGCTGGTGGAAATGAGATTGTTAACCCTTTCAGATCTGATGATTGAGATGGAGGACCACACCAGCGACCTGAGCGAGGCCCGGATCCCCTTCCTGGACTTCAAGACCTACACGGACCGGGTCTTCTTCCTGCCGTCCAAGGACGGCGCCAACGACGTAATGATCACGGGCAAGGTGGACATCCCCGAGGCCCGGCGGGCCACGGTGACCCAGGCCCTCAACCAGTTCTCCAACCTCCTCAACAGCAAGACCTTCCTCATCAACGTAGGCCCCGCCTCTCTCTCTAAACTCGCACCCGCCCACTCGCTCGCTCCTCTCCACGGAGGTGGGCTGTCTTAATCGTAATGGCTGTGGAGTTAATATTAGGGTTATGCTTAGGCTAATGCCCTGTTATTCAAATCACGGCCTCGAGGTCCAAGAACTGCTGGTTTTCCACCCTCCCTTTACCTGGGGAGTCAGGTGCGAAGACAGTCTGTCCAATCAGTAGCACTAATTGTTAAGTTAATGACCTGGGGGAAAAGAAAACCAAGGCCGGACTTGGATCCGAGGTCTAGATCTGAGTATCCACATGCTAACGAGACACACCTCTTCCTTTGCCCATTAAAGAGGGCTACTGATGCTGACCGTGTAGATTAATATTTGTTTTACAAACCTGTGATTTAAAGGCAGTGAGGTTAACATTCACATTGCAAACCAATGATTTAAGGCCCAGTCGTATAATGGTCTTATGGCAAACCAATGATTTAAGGCCAGTCATATAACATTGTTACCGCAAGCCAATGATTTAAGGCCAGTAGGCTAATATTCACATTGTGCACCAATTGTTTATAAGCAATAAAGATGATGTTCACGTTTTGAAAGCCTGTGTTTAAAAAACAAAAAACGAACGAGCTGAAAGCAGTCGTTTGCTTTGACCGTACTTTTTACCGAGCGGAGCGGTCGTTTTGAGTGACGCCTGTCGTCCGTGCGCTCAGTTTATCCGCACCCTGGAGGGGCGCCCGGACTTCAACGCCCGGGAGAAGGTGTACTTCGCCTCCCTGCTGACGGTGGCCCTGCACGGGAAGCTGGAGTACTACACCGACATCATGAGGACCCTGCTGCTGGAGCTGATGGACCAGTACGTCCACAGCAAGAACCCCAAGCTCATGCTCCGCAGGTCAGTCACAGCGAGAACCCCAAACTCACGTCACACAAGAACCCCAAACTCATGCTCTGCAGGTCAGTCACAGCGAGAACCCCAAACTCACGTCACACAAGAACCCCAAACTCATGCTCCACAGGTCAGTCACAGCGAGAACCCCAAACTCATGCTCCGCAGGTCGGTCACAGCTAGAACCCCAAAGTCACATCACATTAAGAACCTGAAACGCACAAGTCACGCAAGAACGCTCAAATGAGTGCTCTCTGCTACGAATGGCAGTTGATTCAGTTCTTTCTGCTACATTTGGCAGTTGATTCAGTTCTTTCTGCTGCGATTGGCAGTTGATTCAGTGTTCTCTGCTGCGATTGGCGGTTGGTGGTGACAGGCTGTGCTCCTTTGCCCCCTCCTCTTGGCTGTAGGTCAGAGACAGTGGTGGAGAGGATGCTGTGCAACTGGATGTCCATCTGTCTCTACCAGTTCCTGAAGGTACCGTAACGCTAGCTTTCTCTTGCAGTTTGGTCCCTGTTCCTCTGGAGACTTGTTCTTCAGCAAGCCTTTTCTGTGCGGTAGAGTTTCTTTTCCTTTTTAGGACGTATCTTGTGTTCTTTCAGCAGCTTTAAAAAAAAAAAAAAAATCAGAGCCCAGCGAACATTGAAGGTAATCTGTTTTGATGTCATTTGGAGAGTGGTGGCAGTTTATCGATTTTGCAATGAGAACCCTATAAAAGACTGGTGAAAAATGTTACACCATGTTACATATGACATGGCTTTTACGGAAAACCGTAAATCTAAATTTTATGGTCAACCTCTGGAGTGATTCGATGAAGTACCTCTGTGATTTGAGGCCATGCCATTTTGAGAAAACAGTGGCTGTGAGTGAGCTTTGTGACTGAGGCTGTGCTGTTCTGGTATAACCGAGTGACTGTCAGCGAGTTTTGCAGTACAACTGAGTGTCTGTGAGTGAGCTCTGTGATATAGCCTGTGCTGTTGCGATATAGCTGAGTGACTGAGTGAGCTCTGTGATATAGCCTGTGCTGTAGCGATATGACTGGGTGACTGTGAGTGAGCTCTGTGATATAGCCTGTGCTGTTGCGATATGACTGGGTGACTGTGAGTGAGCTCTGTGATATAGCCTGTGCTATTGCGATATAACTGGGTGACTGTGAGCGAGCTCTGTGATATAGCCTGTGCTGTTGCGATATGACTGGGTGACTGTGAGTGAGCTCTGTGATATAGCCTGTGCTGTTGCGATATGAGTTGGTGACTGTGAGTGAGCTGTGACAGGCTGTGCTGTGTGCACTGTAGGACTCTGCCGGGGAGCCCCTGTACAAGCTGTTCAAGGCCATTAAGCACCAGGTGGAGAAGGGCCCCGTGGACGCGGTGGTGAAGAAGGCCAAGTACACCCTGAACGACACGGGCCTGCTGGGGGACGACGTGGAGTACTGCACGCTGGTACGCCCTGGGACCTGGGCCATCCACACTCACACCCTAACCTTACACTTCTGAACTACATGCAGATCACACTGCGTTAACCACATCCCATGAGAGGTCCATGTTTTTTGTCATAATGAAGCCAAAAGATTCAAAGGTTTGGTGAAAGCTTTGAATCTTTTTTTTTTTTTTTTCGGAGGTTACACATCCAAAACTTATTCGTTGTGCTGAAAGGATGACCTGACCAAAGGTTAGGGCCCATTTCCATGAAGTATGTGAGTAGGAGACTCGGAGCACAGATCTAGGCTCAGGGTTCCAAGGCCCATGTCATGACCTCATGCGTTACGCACTAAAAGGCCAAACTGATCCCAGATCAGGGCCTGTATTCATTAAGCATCCGAGACAATCTAGAGTCAGGTTTCCCAGGTCCAATATCCTTACTCGTTTTGAGCTAAAAGGCAAAAGAGATGATTTCCAAATATGGGCCCAGGTTTACCTCTCTGTCACACACACACACATTTTCCGTGAGCAATGAAACTCCACATGAACGGCCACACACATGTTCCCAACACGCAGCCGTCGCCGTCGGCGCTCGCTCTCAAACCGGCATCCTTCGTTTCTCAGCCGAAGGCGCCACACTGATGTGACCAAGGCGAGGAATTCCTGACGTGCAATAAATATCGTTTTCAAAATTTTAAAGATAACAACTTGACTAATAGGGCCATAAGACGTTGCAAAGTAACCGAAAACGTGTTTTTTTTTTTTTTTTCTCTCCCTCGCGCAGCTGTTATATTACTCGCGTGGCGACTGCGTGATGTGACTTCAGCCTCGCGCTGAGCAGCGCTGCAGCGGCCGTGTCATCGCCTTGATGAGAAATTAGTTTCAGATTTCAGAAACAGGAATTCACGCGAAAGGCAATTTATTCATTTATGCACGCAGCGGTTGGGTTTTGATTTGATTGATGTCTTTCTCCAAAGCGACAACTTGCTCGCCTGAGCTTGAAAGTTCATAATTTGAGTACTGAGTAATCTTTTAAGAATAGTTGAAAATTGGAAAATTACGATTAACACTGACATTAACTTTACATTAATTCACATTAACAATTGCTTTGGTTGACAAGTCCTTTTTCCCCATTGCTTTTGCAAAGCACAGAAGGGTTTGAGGTACATTAAGACTATCTAATACTTTGCATAATGGTGGTAATAAACTGTGAAATAAATTTTTTTTTCATGCATTTTAATGAATCGATTTTCCGTGTTTTTTCGACTTTTGCTGCATGAGATTTTAACTAATCCATTTAACTATGCATTGATTAATGTCATTACTGTTGGTAATGCTGTGTTAATAGATTTGTTAGTGTTAATGGATTTGGTTAGTTTGATGAATGCACTGAGAATTGCACTGTGTACATTTTGTCTATCGTCAGTTGTGAAATGAAGGCAGTTTGAGCAGAGTGGCTAAAAATTTGTGCCACCGCAAAATGGAGGTCAGATAAGCCCTGTTAGGGCGGAGGGGAATTGGCCTGACCGGGTGACATCGGAGCTCCAGGTTGACCGGCGTTGTGGTCATCCCAGTCTGTGCAGGTCCTGGTGCAGGCGGAAGGGCCGGACGTCACCTTGGTGAAGGTGCTGAACTGCGACACCATCTCCCAGGTGAAGGAGAAGATCATCGAGCAGGTGTACAGGAACTTGTCCTACTCCCAAAGACCCAAGGCCGACGGTGTCACTCTAGGTGAGGGGGCGGGGCCAATCCCAGCCTCAGCCCACGTGCCGGAAACCGCTTCACTTTTCTTCCATTATTTTCCCTTTCAGGTGTGACATTACAAATACATGATTAGAATGTTCCTGGCTGAACATTCTATTGCTGATGTAACAGTCGCTACTGGTAATTGGAAGCAGCAGAGTTCTAGAACACTTACTGAGAAACATTACAAAAAACCTACCCTTCAGAGGGTTACATTATTTGCTTAAAAAGAACAGAGGTCCACATCCATGGCGTGAAATGTTTGAGGGTGTTGCAGCGTGCGCAGCATTCAGGGCATTGATAAACGCATGCGAATGGTGGTTTGAGTGTCACAGCCTCTCCTGCACTCCCTGCCTCCTCCACAGAGTGGCGCCCCGGCTCCACGGGGCAGATCCTGTCAGACCTGGACGTGACATCACAGAAAGAGGGCAGGTGGAAGCGGATGAACACCTTGGCGCACTATAACGTGAGTGTCCAATCTCGGGCTGCGTTTGGACCGTCGTGATTATCTGACACATTTGAACCAATCTTGAAACAACTTTTTTCATCCTTTGTAAAGCAAAAAACACGTGGAAATAGGGTTTTCAGATGCAAGTTAACCACATTAGTACGTTTTGATTCTCTTGAAGTTACCCCATGTGTGCAAACAGATCAGATGTGTTTTTTTCTACATCATACGCCACATATCCTGCATACATACCTTGCTCACAGAGTTTTGAAGAGCGGTGTCTCCAAATAAGCAGGGCCACACACAAGTAACAAGAGACAATGTGTGAACGGTTAGACAAAAGTAGACCAAGTTTGAGCAAAACGGGGCCCGATGTGCAACAGTCTAAATCAGGGGGGTCGAACCCCAGTCCTGGAGGCCGCGGTGTCTGCTGGTATTTGCGGTTTTCTTTCGATCAACAACTAATCAAAGCCTTTAGCCAGTCAGTGACTCAAATTAATCATTGGTGCTGTAATTCATCAAAACCCAGCAGACGCTGCGGCCTTCCAAGACTGGAGCTTGACCCCCCCCTGCTCTAAATGTAGCCTCCGAGACTGGTGTCGCGTCTTTCCGTGTGCTCTACTGTGCACATTCTCCGTTTGGGTCAAGCGCCGCGTGTTGCCTTGCAGGTGCGAGACAACGCTACCTTGGTCCTGTCCCGGGTGCCGCACCCCCCGCAGTCTGTCAACCAGCACCAGGACAGCCACGAAGAGAGTGAGTGACATTCCTCGGTCCTCTAGCATGTATCCCATCAGGCACTGGGCAAAACAGGGCAGCTACAAGCAGCAGCAGTCATTGGCTGATTCTGGAATGGTCCACTAGTTCCCTGTATCGTGCGCTAACTCAGTGTTTGCCATTTTCTAGAACGCTCCTTTGAGAAACGGCCCTTGTCTTGATCCGTGTCATCATCTTATAGTCTCTCATTATCAAACAAAGCTTTTAATTTGGTTAAACTTACCACGCTGCTTTGAAGTTGAAATTTATTTATCTGGACGTAACGTGAATTATTTGCCATCGATGATACAGCTATGGTCTACATCTATTTCGTGTGACACACTGCAGTGAAAGTTGCCGGTTTGTTAAATAATGATTTACTCCGTAATCACACACTTCCCGCTTCCAGAAAACGCCCTGCTGGACGAGGACAAGGTGTTCCACCTGGTCCGCACAGCAGAGGAGCTGGACGAGATCAAGTCCAAGAGGGGCAGCGTGAAGGACAAGTCCATGACCAAAGCCATCACCGAGATTTACCTGACCCGGCTGCTCTCCGTCAAGGTAGGCGAGCCACGCTCACGCGTGTTCTCGGTTCGGCACGCTTAATCTTCTAAAACAAAGCTACCTCTGCTGTGGCTTTAAGGCACGGTGGGCACCAGTGTCAACTGTGTCTCATCGACGGTCTTGCAAACCAATAGCGGAGGTGGCAGCATCTGCCACTGGTGGAAAAATATGACTTGGCATTCCAAATTAGGAGAAAAAGATCCTGCAAGGTGTTGGGGGTTCCACTGTGGCATGACAAAATTCCTAAATTAGCTCTCTGATTGTTTAGCCAATCTCCTTTTTTCCACCTGAACTGATCGGTAGGCTTCCGGCTCATAACAGCTCACCCAGGTGGGTGAGCACTTTACGTTATTATTATGTCTAAAACTCATCTGAAACCCCCTCCAGAAAATTAGCGTGGTGAAAGCTGATGAGAGATGATTGGCTCTAGACTTTGAAGGAACCAATCATTCATTCTCTGATGAGTTTTACGCTCGTTCGGAATTGACTATTAAAACAAGAAAAAGTACTTGCATTTCAAAACGTATCGATATGTGGCACCGCATTCCTTTTTCAAGCGGCATTTTTTCAGAGAACAAAGAATTGCCTTGAATCCTTATCAGCATGACCAGACTGAATATAACTGATGGTGGATGTTCATATGTGAGTCTGTTTAAAATGAGCTAGTCAATCTTCAAGTCTCAGGGGGGCAATAGTCTTGGAAGCTACTTTTATATCTGAGGACAGACAGCATTACCAGAAATCTCAGTTTGTTGTTTCTCTAACTCTACAGTCATATGTCTGTATTGAAAATGAAGACTAAGTCCTTTTTGTGGTCTTATCCAATCTAAGCCGCTTGTAAATCTCAAAATGTGTGCCCTCATCAGGATGTGTAGCTTTGTTCAGTGTGCTTGCATCCTGTAATGGTGGGTTCACATGAGTGTTAGAGCAGATAGAGGGGGGTCTGTGAGGGCCTTCCAGATGCAAAAAGGAAAGGTATGTGTGTGTCTGTGTGCGTCTGTGTGTGCATGCGTGCACATTCGCGGTTGTGTATGGGGGTGTTTTTCTGGGTGTCTCTCATGGTGCACCTCAGCCTCCCTACCAGCAGCAGTGCTGTACTGTGCTGTGCTGTAGCTGTACTGACCCGCTGTGCTGCCTGGTTTACAGGGCACGCTGCAGCAGTTTGTCGACGACTTCTTCCGGGGCGTCCTGTGCCCGGGCATGACGGTGCCCCCGGCGATCAAGTACTTCTTCGACTTCCTGGACGAGCAGGCGCTCAAGCACGACAACGTGGACGAAGAGACCGTCCACATCTGGAAAACCAACAGGTGCGTGTGTGTCCCCCCCACCCCCACCCACCACCCGGAGGACACCTCCCAGAAATGTCGCGAGGGTGCAAGTCAGGCCTTTCGGCCCCGCCCGGTCCCTTTCCCGCGCCTCCCGTGTTCTCGAAGAGCGTAACACGCGTGCCCTTCCACGACAGTTCTCTGAATAATTTAATGCCGAATTGGCACTTAAGCATTCAGGCTGTCTGCTACACGGTTGTAATTGACTGACAGGCAGAATTGGAGGAACTCGCTGAGGGCAAAAGAGCACTTCATTCTGGGGAGATGAGAGGTGTAATTATAGCAGACGGCTTGTTTTGTTTATTTTTCCCGAACCAACAGAGACTTTCTAATTAAATATGAATGCGTGGATCCATTGTATGACTATGACTACAAACAAGATATTAGTGTCCCTGTTTTTTTTGTCCAGTGCCAGGAGGACTGTCGGCTATCATGCAAAAATTCCTGAATTTGTCTCTCTCTATCCTCCTTTCTCTCTTTTTCGCTCTCTGTATCTATTTTCTGCCTGTGGAAAAATCCACTTTCACCACTTAGAATGGATTTTTTCTGGCAGGGGCTTTGTGTGAGCTTCTATTCAGCCGCGAAAGGCACGCGCAAATCGGAGCCCGGATCTTTCCCACATTGATTGCAGGGAGATTAAACGGAGAGAAGCCACAGCTTTCAGCACTGAAAAATAGCGGCAGCGCGTTCGCAGGGCTCGGCAGAGTAATCTGAGCACAGTGCCACACGCCTGCTTTTTTTAAATGAATATTTAGAGTCTGTGGTGCAGGTCTGTCCCAAACCAATGACTATGTGATACGGGTGTACCAGACCAATCACTATGTCAGGCGAGTCTATCGGTCCAATGACTATTTCATGTGGGTCTACTGGACCAATGACTATGTCATGCGGGTTTACCAGACCAATGACTATGTCATGTGGGTCTATCAGACTAATGACTTTGTTGTTTCCACAGCTTGCCACTAAGATTCTGGGTGAACATCCTGAAGAACCCCCACTTCATCTTCGACGTTCACGTGACCGAGGTGGTGGACGCCTCCCTGTCGGTCATCGCCCAGACCTTCATGGATGCCTGCACCAAGACCGAGCACAAGCTCAGCCGGGTGAGGGGGGGGGGCGGCACGGCTTGGCCAGGGGAGGAGCGGTAGGCGTGGTCTCTGTACCGGCAACCAGTGAGGAGACACGATTTCTAAAGGCAAAAATCTCATCTGTACTTTCTCTCCACCTCTCTTCCAGGATTCCCCAAGCAACAAATTACTCTATGCAAAGGAGATCTCCACTTACAAGAAGATGGTGGATGAGTAAGGCCACATTTGCACTCACACCCACTCAACTGACAAATCGGATTTCTGTGCATCCTATTAATGATCTGTATACACTTTATTTTACTGTGTGGCATATCAGGTTTTCTGCATTTCCCACAGTCGTTCAGGTGTAAACGGGGCCTTAGCCAGATTGGCATTTCTCCACCACGGTCTGCAGCGATCTAGACCGCGGACTGCAGATGCCCTTTCCCTTGTAACGTTGTGTCACAGATTCTGTACACGAGCCAGATGTGCAGCTCCTGCAGTCTTTCATCTGCTCTACTTCTTAACATGAAACCCAGCCAGTGGCAGGTATTTGCAGAGCTATATTTCAGTGCACAAAATCCATCTTCACGAATAAAGGCAAAAATCAAAACAGCCGATTCAACTGCCCCGAAACGGTAACATAATATTAAAACACTGGAGCTGGGTATCTGGCAGGACTATAGAATCTGTGGTTTTATCAGGGTATGGAGATCAGCGATGCTTTCCATGCCCATTTGATGACCGGATGCGGTCCTCTCTCCACAGTTACTACAATGGCATCAGGCAGATGGTGCCGGTCAGTGACCAGGACATGAACACGCACCTGGCGGAAGTGTCGCGGGTAAGAGCAGACGCCCCTCCGCCTCGATCAATGCACGGGCACCACACGGGCACCACACAGATCAGTGGTTTGCTCCCATTAAGCCAGCTTGATTGACCTTTCTGCTCAGACTCCACGTTTGTTACACCGAGCTATCCGTGGCAACAAAAAAATATCATTCCCGTGGTCAACTTGAGCTCTCGGTTGAGCTGCAAGCCGGGTCTGTGCTTGTAGTAATCACTGACTCTGTGGTCTGAGTGGTGACAAGTGAGAACTACAGCAGAATCCATGCTTTACATCCATAATCCATACTTTACATCCATACATTACATCCATAATCCATTCTTCACATCCATACTTTACATCCATAATCCATGCTTTACATCCATACGTTGCATGCATAATTCATACTATACATACTATCCTGCAAAAACCACAGAGCTTGACGTTTGTCCTCCTTTTGCATCTCCCAGGCCCACACAGACAAACTCAACACACAGGTGGCCTTGCATCGACTGTACCAGTACGCAAGCAAGTACTATGACCAGGTGGGCAACAGCTTCTCCGCCTCAACGTTTTACTGAATGTCTGAAAGGTCTAGGCAGGAGTATGCAGTTCTTATTGAGGCATCTGGCTGTTTGAAGGCCTGGGTCAGGCAATGTTCCTCCTTCATGTATACAAATATGAAAGCATCTTATCATTTATCTAATTTGCCTGTTCTTTTAATTTACTGTGGAGCACTTTGTGTTGCAATAAGGCATATGAAATGTGCTATATGAATAAAGGATTGTTGATTGATTTTTCTTTGTGAGCAGAGTTGAACTGTTTCTGTCTCGCTTTCTCTCTGTCTCTCTCACCCCCCCCCCCCCCCCTCCAGATCATCGCCTCTCTGGAAGAGGACCCTGCCGCTCAGAGCAAGCAGCTGACCCTGAGGCTGCAGCAGTTAGCGGCTGCCCTGGAGAACAAAGTGACGGACCTCTAACGTCATGGGAAGAGAGGGTGGGGGGGGGGGGGTACCAGAGCTCAGTACTGATGCAGGGTTTATTTTAGCAGTCAAAGGTACCAAAAAAACTCAGGGTGGGGAGGGGGGCAGGACAAAACCGCCAATCGCTAAGCGGGAGACTTTTTCTTAAGACGTAGCTTAGAAACCAGGCCTTAACCTCCTTCTCCCCATACTGCCACAGGCTCGCGCTCTCACCGCGGCCAGCCAGATCCTCCCCCACGAGCCCATCGCGGCTGGAGACGCCACATCCCCCCGCGTATCATTCCAGTGGCAAACATCACAGCGGAAATAAGCCCTGCATCTTTCACCGGCTTTAATAATAAGATGTTGAATTTCTTCCTGTGTAGAAAAGATTGAGAATAGTATTATATATATATATTTTTTAATCGTGCAGTCTTTATCCAGAAAGCTTTATAAGAGGAAATTAACTTTTTAAAAACCGGTTTTATTTCTATTGCGTTTATAAAGAGGCCATTTCCTTTATCCGCATGTAGAACCGTCACTTCTGAAACCTGATCATGGCCGACAAATCGTGAATGATTATTGTGTTGTTATTATTATTTTTTAAAAGGTTATTTTGAAGATTGTTATTGTTTTTATTCTATGAAATCAGCTCTTTTGCTCTCATGTACCCGGCATACAGTCATAGTTACTAAAACCAGGCAGCGCTGGTGTTGCAGATTGAAAGGTTTAATGGGATGTTTAGAATGTTCATTTTTCCACAAAACCCAGGCAGTCTCTCAAATAGTCCGCTAGTTCCATGTATAGTAGACTAACTAGAGTGTCGGCCATTTTGTGTAAAATGCCTTGGACTGAACTCGACTGTGTGTTTGCAAGTTTCGTGCCCTGCGCTCTTATACCACGTGTCTGAACATTCTCTTTAGTGGACCAATTTAGTTTGCAGATTAAAGCTTTGGAGAAGACCGCGTAGTAAGTCCGTCTCGTGCAAGCACTACAAAGGCTGGCTTTGTCTCTCTAGACTGAGAAACAAGACTGAGAAATCTTCAAACAAACGGTCTAATTAGTTAGCTTTTACCGTGGAACGCACGCTTATATCATAGAGGTTACTGCTACTTATGTGAAAGCACACTGTGGACGATCGCTAACGTAAGGGTGTAATTTCTGAGCTGTCGGAGTGTACGTAGCCTACAGTGAAACTAGAATGAAATGACCGCAAAACAACACGACAATGTGAAGTCCTGAACTTGGGACCGCCATCGTTCTCGACCATCCTGGTGCAACCTTGAGTTCTTCCAGCTGCTTTTGTAAAACCTTAGTGCCGTGTTACCATCCTTTCGCAACTACGTTGTGCAGCAATTCCGGCAGAGGAAACGGCGAAATTGTTACGGCAGACACTCAACTCATAAATAAGCATAAATTAAAGGGAATCCGCGCATTTTTGTTTTTGTGTTTTTTCGATTGTGTAACTGCAAAGCCGCCCCAGTTAGCCGTCAGTACTGAGCCGTTGAAGTTCAGTGACTGCATTCCTGATCTCGCCTAAATGTCTCCTTGGTTTTAATTTGAAGATCACCGTTAAAACAGCAGTGCCATAAACAAACTTAACCTGTAATTAATTTAAGAAATTGCTTTGTATCCATAGTCTATTTTTGTAGTTTTAAAGGAGGCATAAATTGAAAAAGTGGAAAGAGCTGTGTAGCTGAATGGTACGTGAATTTTAATGTGAATTTTAAAAATAATTTTCCGTATTTATTTTGACGACTTTCGTAAACTTTCTTTCTTCAGATTGAAAGGGAACCTCCACTGGGGGCGGGGGGAAAAAAACAAAAAGTCAAAACTCAGAGAATAAATGTTAAATTGTTGGTAAAATTTCATGTGTGCGCATTGTGCTGAAAACACAGTAGAGCAGCATACCTTGGGACTGCTATCTCTGGCTCAAAGGTGTTCCCTTCTGAAGGGAAGTAGCATTATTGGTCACTAATTTGCAATCATTTGTTCCCCTTCGCCTTTGTATCAAGTCAGGGACTCACGTCCACTGACGTGACACGTCTCACTACTAACCGTGAGCTTAAAACAATGTCACTAACTTCCGCCATCTTTTAAAGACACAGCTACAGGAAAAATGGCCCTTCGTCATGCAGGAAACCATAACTTGGTGGGTTTCTGGCCAGGTTAAGGCACCATGCTATGGTGCATGGATGAGCCACGTGGTCTTGGATCAAATCTGGACCATGACAGTGCCAACTGGGGCTGGTAGCTCCGTAGGGCAATGGAGGGTTCGGTCAGATAGGGATCCGCGTTTCATCGCTCTCAGGTGACCCCCGCTGGTTGACTGAGTACCCGTGGACTGCAGGCTAAAGCAGCACATGAAAGGTCTTCCTCTGACTCCGCTCTGTACGAGCTTAGCCGTGGTCTGCGGTGTGAAAAGAAGCACCTGGCAACACCACAAGTTTCAGGGGAGAACCGTGGATGTCACTCTCCCAAACCGGCTGGGTGGTCTCGCATTAACAAGCCTGCGGCAGCAGCTAATTGGCTGTTCCAAATTAGGGTGGGAATTGGACATTCTCAGCCCCACATCGAGCACCAAATTATTCTTTTTTTAAAAGAAATAAAGAAAAGGCAACAAGCCCTAGATACCGGATACCAGATAGCAAACACCCCAAGGGAGACGATCGAGCCAGAAATCCCAAAATAATCCGTTGTCAAGCGAAAGCCATTTTTCCCTAAGAAAAGGGAGCAGCTTACCATTCTTTGCCATTCCGAGCATTACGAGTCCGTGTTTGAGCCCATTTCCGGTGTACGTTCCCTTTTAATCCACATTAACACATCCTGCGGACGCTGGCTCCATGTGCTCCACATCAAGGTTTGATGGCAGCTTCCACATCTGGCTCCACCCCACAGTACAGAATAGGTTTCCAGTGGGAGGGGACTTTTATCTCAATTACTTCTGAACTACAGGCTTAATAATTCCAGCACTGACAGCTGACCGGAACGTTTTCTTCTTTCTGTCCTTTAACCGAAATGTGCCTTAGTAACAATAAAAGTGAGAAGGGTAATGTTTCAAATTATAAGGATTCAGCAATGTTTTTGCAGCCACAGGGGGGCGGTACTAATGCGCGTTGATAATTGCACGCCAGTTCGAATGCGTTTGGACCGAACAAATGCGGACGGTCTCTTCCTCACTGTTCAAAGCGCGAATTTGCTCAGGCGTCTGTCCAAATGTACCGGGAGAACCTCGAATGGCAAACGCATTTGACACCTATGAAATTCGCAAGAATGGGAAAATTGAGTAATTTAAACTTTCAGTTTATATAGTCAGTTTATAGCCTTGTGTTACATGTTCTTTCCTGAAAACTGACCTTCCAAAATGTTCCTCTGTATGTCTGAGACGATATCTGTGTATGTATCTGTACTCGACAATAATGACCTTTTTACTGCTGTGCAGTTGTTTTAATTTCCCGGTTTCGCATAGCGTCTAGCGATTGTAAACATGTTGACATGCTGTGGTCCGATGGTGTAATCCTATGCACGGTGCCTTAGGAGGCTCCCCGTTGTTGTGCCGTTGTCGAGAACCTTTGCTTTCTCTTGTGAATGTGAAACGATATCGGACAGCGGGAAAGCGCAGTCGCTACGTAACAAACTCCCGTCATCTCCTCCCGTCCGAGGCAGCCGTAGACGGCACTCTGATGAAACGCACCGCGGCCCTATCTCGTCCGTGCAGGTCTCGTCCAAGCGCTCGGAGGCTGGAAGATGGAGTGCTCGGTCACAGGCTGTGTCACGCCCGCTCCCCGCGGAATAAGGAGAACACTGGGATGGGGGGCGGTTTTGTTAAGGATGGAGTCCTTTGCTCGTTTAAAGCCTGTTTTGGGGACAGCTCTTGACTGTGTTCTTTGGACTGCAGTTCAAGTACTTTAGTACTGAATTGGGTGATTCACATGCCTCTTGACTTCATTTTCAGTCCTCCAGCCACACCAGGCTGGCCCATAATGCAACAGCCAACCCCTTCCCCCTCCCCGAGCAATCGCCAAGTTTACCAACATTTGCGTTCTGTTCAACAAAACCGGCCATCATTTGAGGGAATATGTGGAAAAGAAAATGTACGCGTTCGCTGTTTTATTGTGAACTGCTTGACATTTTCTTAGGAGACCTTCAGCAATGGCCGTGAAAGTGTGTCAAGAAATCTTCTCTTTAAACCACTAACAGCTTCTAAAGATAAATAAAAAAAAGATGAAAGAACTACGGTCTCTCCTCTCATTTCTGAACAAACCTCCAAGCGAGGGAGGTTCAAAGAGTTCCATTTCTCCCAAGGTGACGGTTATGTATTTTTCTGTGATTCGCAAAAGATACTTGCTCAGAATAGATTTAATCACTGAGAGAATAATAATTAAATTTCGTCATCACAATCCTCACTTGTGCAACAATAAATTTGGAAAGGTTTTGCAATGAGCTGGATCCAGAAGTTCAGGTTGTTGGAGCCAACTTTCGAAAATTAATTTTGGTACGCGTTCACTTTACTTGAATTTTGGTAGGCTTTTTAAGGCTTGCACCAAAGCTGCTGGAACTTGTTCAAGAGGGATACACATCAGACGTCTTTGAAGTGTTCCCAGGATCAGATCTGGGTTATAAAAAAAAAAGAAAGAAGAAAAAAAAAGGCAGGGAAAAAAAAGAAAAACAGCTTACATCTGGGTTCTGCTTTTATCTGTATTCCTCACAACGACCAGCCCCACTAGAGGTAGCTGGCCTGCTATTCAGAGTTATACCTCCACACACGCGCACACACACACACACACACACACACACACACACATATAGACACACGCACGCACTCACACACACACATACAGACACTTATGCTTACATGCACACATACGTGCGCGCACACACACAAACACATACATACAGACACACGCACTCACATACACGTACAGACACACATACTTACATGCACACATACGCGCACACACACAAACATACATACAGACACACGCACTCACATACACATACAGACACGCATACTTACATGCATACAAACGCACGCACGCACACACACACACACACCACCTAATGAGGTCCTCTGTTTGATTCTGTGGAGGGAGAGGGTCCACACGCACCTCGGCTCAAGGGCACAGCACTCACCTTGTGAAGAGATATCCTTGAGGAAGCCGGTGAGTTAGAACCTTGTCAGAGGATTTAAATAATTCACATGTGCATCGCTACACAGATGTTGTGTTGAATTAATGGATTCATGATTTGCCTGCCCCTGAGGCAATGGTTTTTTTTTTTGGTTTTTTTTTTTTTGCAGTTTGTTGTAATTCAGAGTATTCCTCTATGCAAGGAACGTGTGGCAGGCAGAATTTAATTATTTACTTAATTGTTTATGCAGGTCTACTTAAAATGGTTTTGCCGTACCTCACTTCAAGTACCCAATAAACAACTGAACACAAACATGGTAGGCTATCGAGGAGACGTTCTCAGCACTGCTAGACTGCAGCCAACCATTCTAACATTCTAAGCCAACCTAGACTGCAACCAACCATTCTAACACAACTAAGAATGCAAATATCGGTTGTTTCTTTTTGACTATTCATTATTGTCATAGTACACCTATTTTTACGCTTTGTAAAATACTTGGTATTAAGCCTATTTAATGTTACTAGATTATGCAAATTGATGCAATTTAATGTTTGATTTCTCCATTTGTTATAGGCTATATCTTTGGCATGCAATTTTCACAAATTGTTCCTTGAACACTTAAAAAATGTTCTAAAGTTTGGTAAAAAGCATGAGACTAAACTTGGTTAACGCATTCACGACGACATAGCTAGTTCACACCTTGAACGTTAAAGTCGCTGCACGTGGTGTCACTGTAGACCACTAAATTTGGTAGGCCTAACCTTCGCCGAGATTTAAAGGTTTCTACAGTGATCAGACTGCACGAAAAACATTTATATTCGTACGAATTGGCCACCATTTTTACATTTCAACTACACATCTGCTCAGAGACCGTGGTCTGGCATTTATATGCAACTTTCTCAAATTTGTTCAAAAGACTCTCCTCTCTAATCATCATAGCCTACATAGAAAATTGCTCCCTAAAAAAATCATGGTAGCAGTACACCTAAGCCAACAAACATGGTAGTGAATGTGGTTTCGTGAAAAAATACAAAAATAAAAAACCAAATGCATTGACGTAAGGTGATGAAATGTATTACCACGACAGCCATACAAAACGTATAGCATCGGTCAAGTTTATTACACGATGGCACCATAGGCTACATCAACATATTATGGCTAAATATTTAAAAATTAAATAATTATCACTATTTTAAAGATTTAAATATTGCTGATCAGCCCCCGCCGGAACATTACGTGTGTCGACTAAGGGTCGGCATCTTCAATCATCTGCCATAAGCCGTTATTTAAATGTAATAAGTAGCCTATGCCCATAGAACTTACCTGCAAATGATCTTGTTATCATAGGGGCACTCTTGCACCCAATTGCTCCTTTCATTAATTTGTTTAAGCTTTTGCTCGATCCGTTATCTGGCATTTATTTTCATGTCTACGTGCCATAAAGCTCTTAGCTAACTGGTAAATATGAGCCTAAATTAGTTTATCATACGTGTTGATTAAAATGCAAGCGCTTTGCAGGGTGAAAATAAATAACTCATTAGAAATGACAGCTGGCAAAGAAATTGTGTGGTGCAATTATTTGTGCCAATAAAGTGTCACCAACAAATGTGTAACTACAGCCAGTAAAACTAAAAAAAAATATGGATTGATGAATATTAATCGAAATGCACCACCAGTGGCGCGATTCAATGTTGGAATGCTAACCTTTCACCACGAGCGCGAAAATAACGGCAGTCAAATGTTAGTCACGTATATACGACAAGTTTTGTCCAATCAAGGAGCAACGTCTTACATTCTAACCAATGGTAGAAACTAGAATAGAGGCGGGGCCGTAGTCAAGGAAGTGATAGTGACTATGGAACTGGCTGCAACAATTTAGCGCTGGCAAATACCGTTTGCTAACCATTTAGCATTAAAAATATAACATTAATTTAGAGCATGTGAGCTCCATCAGTTTCATATTCGGAATAATGCAAATGTTTCACCGCACTGATTCAAGAGAGACGCACAATCCGCCCACAGAGGACTGCAGCGACGCGACGTTAGCTTGAGCTAGTCAGGTAACGTTCGCTAACTTGCTGCAACCGGTGTGTACACAGCTAGCACGCTAATTTACTTATTTATGAAGCAGAACCTCTTCTGTATATATGTGCATTTAATGTACCTTACTTTGGTTGAATGCGACTTCAACAGTGTATTGAAATCATTCTGTAAGGCGTTAGCTGACTTAGTGAACGTTGTCGTAAAATTTCTTACTGAGAATAATGTCTGGCGAAAAGGACTCTGTCAAACCTACTATGCATCAGAGTAAACAACAACAAAAAAAACACTCGTCAATCACCTGCTCAATCTGTTTATAATGCCATCATAGCGCGAAGTGTTCCCTTAGGGGGAAAAAAAGAAAATAAAAACTGGGCTAAACGAAGTTTAGATATAGATCCACTAGGATCAGTTTGACTTTGGGACTAAACTGGCTAACGTTTTACTTAATAAAACGCTAAAGGAACTAACTTAAACATCCTGTGAGCACTAATGGCTTGCAACTAGTTCAGTATTTTTGTATCATTTTATGTAGCCTACTTGTGTAACTTATACTTGATGGACTAAAAATTGCAACAACAAAAATCTTCGTCGGCAGGTGAGACTGACGTCAGGCACAGAGACCCGGGAACCATGAGCGACAGGCTCGGCGACGCCCCCTCCGCCAGCTGCAGCATCACGGGGCTGCTGGGCGCCCTCTGCGACACCTGCATTTCGGGGGTGTCGTGGAAACGGCGCGCCTCGGGCGCGGCCTCCCGCGAGGCGGTCCGGCGGGACCTGAGGAAGCGGGCGTACGGGGCCCTGCTGTCCGAGCTCTTTCGGGAGGGACCCCCAAACAAGGGGGCGGCGAGACCCGACCCTTTGGCTTCCACCCCCGCCAGAAACAAAGTGCTGATGATCTCCTTCGACCTGCGGGTGGCGGGGAGGCAGGAGGAGGCGCAGAGGCTGGAGGAGCTCCTGGGCTCCCTGGGGGGGGATTCGGGCCTGGTGGAGCTGGACTCGGTGCTGGAGCTCCTGGTCCGGCTGGCGGGCTCCGTCCCTCCCCCCGCCCCCTCCTTCAGCCGGGACTACATGCGCAGGGAGCGGCCGGTGACCCGCAGGCGCCCCCTGGAGGGCTACGTGAGCGAGGAGCTGGCGCGCCTGGAGGTTCGCGCCCGCGACCTGGTGTGGGCCGAGGAGTGGGGCGCCCTGGGGGACCTCCGAGGGGCCCTGGGGCTCATGGACGCCCCACCGGGGACCGGCCTCTTTCGCCTGGGGGGCCGCGGCGAGGGGGAGGAGCGCTTCGAGAGGGAGACCAGGACGTCGCTGTTCGGGGCCCTGCAGCACAGCCGCACCTCCGACCTGGACGTCCGGCTGGACCCGCCCCCAGTCCCCAGCAACGCTGATGTCACGGGCCTGGCCATACGGGTGAGGCGGAGCTTATCGAAGGGAGTTCGGTTCCACGGCGGCTCCCGTTCCGCTGGTGGATTCTGGGGGTTCATGCTCGGTCTCGCCTCATTTTTTTGTTTCTTGTTTCTGGAGAGTGTCTTTGTCCCTGTGTCTGCTAACCTCTATACACATAATGAAAATTAATTGAATTAAGAGAAAGCAGCTCCGGTTTTCAGCCATTCCCCTACTTAGAGATTTTAACTGTTCATTCAGAAACACTTTTTTGTTTAAAAAATAAAAATAATAATAAAAACATGCATTAATATTTGGTAACAAATGTTTGAATGACACAAAATAGCATGTTTTCCATCATTGTTTCAGGTGTAAAACCTTGTCACCATGGAATTGCTCATCAGCTGTGAACATTGTGACATCGCAGAATGATTTTGGAGTTTTCTCCTGTCCCGTTCCTCCTGTCCCGTCCCTCCCCCCCAGGTTCCTCCCTGTCTGGATCAGTCGGAGGACGAGGGGTTCCAGTCGGCCTCCAACCTGACCCCGGTGTCGCAGTGGGAGCCGAGCCCCGGGCCGGAGCCGGACGTGTGGGAGGCCCTGCCCACCTTCGTGCCCGGCCGCCGCCGCTGCTGGGAGGGGGTGGGCTGGTAAGGGCTGGGAGGGGGTGGATATCCCTAATATTTTGTAGGATCTCTGGTTTTGAGTCCTTGGGTTCTCTGTCTCTCTCTCTCCCCCCCGAATTCAAATTGAAAATATGCTTTATTTGCATTACAAGTAAACTTGTGTTGCAAAACCAGTGGGGTGTACAAAATGTGACACACTTTCTCCCTCCCTCCCCCTCCCCCTCCCCCAGGCCCCCCGGCAGTAAGGAGGACCCGTACCTGACGGAGGCCGGCCGGGAGGCCTTCGACCAGCTGTACCGGCTGTGGGAGGGCGGGGCGAGGAGCCTGAGCTCGGACCCGGCCTCGCCCCCGCTCCCCGCCCCCCAGGACTGTCAGACCCAGCTGGTGGGGGACCTCCTCAACGTGCTCATCGGCGTGGCGTCTGCCACGTTCCCCCTAAACCAGGTACCCCCCCCACGGGAGCGCACGCTAAGGACTTCGGTAATTACAGGCAGCAGAAAGTGACAGGTGGTCCCGGAAACGACAAGCTCTGTGAGGGGAATGGCAAGCGGGGGAGAAGCACGCTTTGCAATTTGCTGGGCTTGAGTCGGAATGAAAGTTTGCTGATTTATTCGTACGGAAAATGAAAATGAGTTTTATTTCAGCACTTGAAAAGGAAAGGTTCGTTCATGTTGTGGTGTGTGAGTGCGCACATCCTGTTGAGCAGCGTAATGCTCACGAGTTTAAGGGTTTGGTGTGTGTGTGTTCCCATGTTAGTGTGTGTGTGTGTGTGCGTGCATACATGTTGCGTCATACACACACCCATATGGGTGTCCGTTTTGTGTGCGTATGTGTGTGTATTGCATGTGTACGTGCCTGCGTGTTCTGCGTGTGTGTGTGTTTGTTTGTATAGTCCTGTCACATTCCCTCTGCGTGTGTGTGTTGCAGGCGTGTGCACAATTCGAGGTGCGGCCCGGGGTGTGTATTTCGGGGGCGTCCCCGGAGAGCGCCTCCCGGCTGCTGGGGGACCTGGCGCAGTACGGGACGCACTACCTGCGGCTGAGCCGCTTCTCCCTGCAGAGCGCCCAGAGGCGAGGCCTGGTCTTTCAGGTAGCGCCCCCTACAGCTCAGCGCTAACGTCTCCTAGAGCACTGCGCTAACTACAGCTCAGCGCTAACGGCTCCTACAGCACTGCGCCCCCTACAGCGCAGCGCTAACGTCTCCTACAGCACTGCGCTAACTACAGCTCAGCGCTAACGTCTCCTACAGCACTGCGCTAACTACAGCTCAGTGCTAACGGCTCCTATAGCGCAGCGCTAACGTCTCCTACAGCACTGCGCTGACTACAGCTCAGCGCTAACGGCTCCTACAGCACTGCGCTAACTACAGCTCAGTGCTAACGGCTCCTATAGCGCAGCACTAGCATCTCCTACAGCGCTGCGCTAATGTCTCCTACAGCGCAAGGCTAACATTTCCTACAGCGCAGCGCTAACGTAGCAGCGCATCTAATGTGGAGTATCTCTGTGCGTCTCAGGCAGTAATGTGCATTATCCCTCTGTGTCGTAGGCCTTCACAGGTGGCTTGCGGAGGTACCTGCAGTACTACCGTGCCTGTGTGCTCTCCACCCACCACACCCTCAGCCTGCTGTCCATCTGCTTCCTGTTCCGCAAGCTGGGCCGGCAGCTCAGGTTAGCCGCTGCGGCGTCTCGCTCCTAGCAAGGCCTCTCTGTGGCCCTGCTCTGTGTGCGACTCTTCACCCTGCTCTGTGTGCGACTCTTCACCCTGCTCTGTGTGCAGCTCTTCACCCTGCTCTGTGTGCCCCTCTGTAGGTATCTTACTGAACTGTGCTGTGTGGATGGGGTTTCTGCTGTGAACCAGGCTACTTTCCCCGGGGTGAGTACAATGCCTATGTTTATTTTCATTAGTTTTTGTGTGTGTCTGTCTGTGTATGTGTGTGTGTGTGTTTGTGTGTATACGCAGGCAATGCTGACGGTAAGTGTGCTGTCTTAACTGCAGGGTGTGAAGCTGCTCTCTTACCTGTACAATGAGGCCCAGAGTAACTGCAGTAATGAGAATTACCCTGTGCTGCTGTCCCTGCTGAAGAGCAGCTGTGAGCCCTACACACGGTCAGTGCTTCTGTCTGTGAGCCCAACACACGGTCAGTGTCTCTGTCTGTGAGCCCTACACACGGTCAGTGTCTCTGTCTGCGAGCCCTACACACGGTCAGTGCTTCTGTCTGTGAGCCCTACACACGGTCAGTCTCTCTGTCTGTCAGCCCTGCACACGGTCAGTCTCTCTGTCTGTGCGCCCTACACACAGCCAGTCTCTCTGTCTGTGAGCCCTACACACGGTCAGTCTCGCTGTCTGTGAGCCCTACACACGATCAGTCTCTCCATTTTGCTTGTGTTTTCCATTGAGCATCAGGGCTTCATTGTAGTTTGGCTGCGTGGACTGCCGTAGAGCGCTGAGCGTTGAGTGCTGTATTGTGAACATGGCACGGAATGGCGGTTTGAACTTTGCCCCCCCCCCGCCGCGTTCCTCAGGTTCGTGTCCGACTGGGTGTACAGCGGCGTGTTCAGGGACGTCTACGGCGAGTTCATGATCCAGGTCAACGAGGACTACCTCGGCTTCAGAGGTGAGCGCTCCCGCTCCCCCCACGCCCCCTCCGGAGGGGATTCCGTCCTGTCCTTCTGTCCTTGAGAGTCCTTCTCGTCCCATCTCCCTCCCTTTTCCCCTCTCCCTCGTTCTCTTTCCCCCTCCCTCTTCTCCACATCTCCTCGAAATTCAGTTTCCAGTTTGAACGCCGACCGCTTAATTTGCACGACAAGACGAATGTCGTGTTCCCAAAGCACAAATACATTCTCGTACCAATGCACACGCGCACAAAAAAAAAGATTTAATAAGAATTTCTCCCCTTTCTCTCACTCTCCCTCTTTGAATCTCTCCGTCTCTCTCTGACCTCTCTTCGCTCTCAAATTCAAATTCAGAATGCTTTGTCGGCGCGGACGTGTTTTTAAATGCGAATCGCCGAAGCGTTGATAATCGATGAGAGTAATGACAACAGCAAAAGGAAGGCTCTCTCTCACTCTCCCTCCCCTTCCTCCTCTCTCTCTCTCTCTCTCTCTCTCCCCCCTCTCCCCCCGTGCAGATAAGCACTTCTGGTCGCAGGGGTACACCCTCATCTCGCACAACGTGGAGGAGTGCGTGCCCGTCTTCCTCCGCCACATCGCCAGCGACGTCTACATCTGCGGCAAGACCATCAACCTGCTCAAGATCTGCTGCCCCCAGGTCGGTCTCCGCCCCGCCCCGCTCGCCCGCCCCGCCCGCCCACTCGAATGAGAGCACAGATTCAAATTCAAACGGAGCTTTATCGACAAACAGATTAACCTCAATTGACACCCGGATTCTTGCTAGCAATGACTTGAGGAGTCATTTATGAAGGAGCTGATTGGATCGTCCCTTGCCATTTTGAACAAATTAGAACTGGCGAAACTGTTTAATTCGGTGCGTCTTTGTCCTTTGCTGCGTCGGTACCGTCCTTAACCTTCACTAAGAAAGAAAGCGATAATCTTTTTACTTTTTTTTTTCTCCTCGAACACGCTTTGGCAAATACTACTCCACCACTAGAGTCCTTGCCAGGCAACCTTGATTAGTGGAATCAGGAGTGCGCACCCACAGTGGCTCTTTCTGGATAAGACTGGGGACCCCAGCTCCGAAACACGAAGAGCACCTAATTAAGAAAAAATAACAACAGGTTAAAATTCTGGGATTGCAGTTGAGCAGTTGAGGTTGGAATGAAAACTAGCATACACAGTGCCCCCATCCCCCCCAGAATTTGAGAGCCACTGCTGTAAGAGCATTCAGGGATGCTAACGGTCCGGCTAACGGCTCCTCTCCCCGCGCAGCACTACATCTGCTGGTCGGAGCTGCCCGTGCCCCGCATCGCCGTCACCTTCTCCCTGCAGGAGGTGGAGGAGATCGAGCGGGACTGCGCCGTGTACCGCGGCCGCGTGGGCATGATCGCCAAGCACAGCGCCGTCAGCAGGGAGGAGCAGGTACGGAGGCTCCGCCCCCTCTGTCTCCCCCCCCCTCTCTCTCCCTCTCGTCTCTTTCCCTCTCCCTCGCTCATTCGTCTCTCTCTCTCCCCCTCTCTCTCTCCATCTCCTTATATCTCTCTCTCCCTGTCTTATTCTCTCTAGCAAGCTCGGCAGCTCGGATACATCAGGTCAGCCACCGCAGGTCGAGCAGACCCCAAAAAGAGCAGGCTCGGCATCAGGACACCCAACAATGGAAACACAATGATCAGAACGTCACACCGCACCATAAGAACACTAGACTCCAACAACACGCAATCTCAGCGAACACACCGCCAAGACAAGCACCCTAAGATACCTGCCAGATTAAGCAAAACGACAACACAGTTCAGATAATATCATGATGAATCACCCCCAACCTCAATGTAGCTCCGTCCAGAACCCAACAATGAACAGTCACTTATAACATCTACCCACCAAGACCATCATGCAAGCTGTCCACCAGACCCAATGCAGTCACTTATTAGCATGTCCCACCAATGACCCTACGCCATGTCCTAATCTAGCGTCCCACACGACCCACTGCCATGTCCTTTATCTAGCTGTCCCACCAACGACCTCCACTGCACAGTCGTCCTAATCTAGCTGTCCCAAAGCACCCTACTGCAGTGATCATTATCTAGCTGTCCCACCAACAACTGCCCTATTCTCCAGTGCCTTATAGTGCTAGCATGTCTATGCCCCCCCTCGCCCTATGCCAGTGTCCTTATCTAGCTGTCCTACAGAACCCTACGCCAGTTGATCTTTATCTAGCTGTCCCCCCAACACCCTTACTGCCATGTCCTAATCTAGCTGTCCCACCAACGACCCCTACTGCCAGTGTCCTTAATCTAGCTGTCCCACCAACGACCCCTACTGCCAGTGTCCTTAATCTAGCTGTCCCACCAACGACCCCTACTGCCAGTGTCCTTTATCTAGCTGTCCCACCAACGACCCCTACTGCCAGTGTCCTTATCTAGCTGTCCCACCAACGACCCTTACGCCAGTGTCCTATCTACACCATGATTTAGCTGCCTTATTCTGTCCACCAACGACCTACTCCAGTGCCCCTTAATCTAGCTGTCCCACCAACCCCCTACTGCCACGTATCCTAATCTGTCTGTGCCACAGCGGACCACTGCCAGGTCTTATTAGCTTCCACCAACGCACCGTACTGCCAGTGTCCTCAATCTAGCTGTCCCGCCAGTGACCCCTACTGCCAGTGTCCTCAATCTAGCTGTCCCGCCAACGACCCCTACTGCCAGTGTCCTTTATCTAGCTGTCCCGCCAATGACCCCTACTGCCAGTGACCTTAATCTAGCTGTCCCACCAACGACCCCTACTGCCAGTGATCTTTATCTAGCTGTCCCACCAACGACCCCTACTGCCAGTGATCTTTATCTAGCTGTCCCACCAACGACCCCCTACTGCCAGTGTCCTTAATCTAGCTGTCCCACCAACGACCCCTACTGCCAGTGTCCTTTATCTAGCTGTCCCACCAACGACCCCTACTGCCAGTGATCTTTATCTAGCTGTCCCACCAACGACCCCCTACTGCCAGTGTCCTTAATCTAGCTGTCCCACCAACGACCCCTACTGCCAATGTCCTTTATCTAGCTGTCCCACCAACGACCCCTACTGCCAGTGTCCTCAATCTAGCTGTCCCACCAATGACCCCTACTGCCAATGTCCTCAATCTAGCTGTCCCACCAGTGACCCCTACTGCCAGTGACCTTAATCTAGCTGTCCCACCAACGACCCTTACCCCGCCAGTGTACCTAATCTGACCCACCAATGACCCTTAGCACCAGTGACCTTTATTTAACTGTCCCACCAGTGGCCCTAATCTCACTGTCCACCGTAATCTCTAATCTGTCTTTAGTGGCGCAACACGGCGAAGAGGAAGGAGCAGGAGGACGAGTTTGGCTTCATCAGGGAGCTGCAGGACCGGGAGAAGAGACTGCAGGCCCTGGAGGAGCAGCTGGAGCGCAGGGCCAGGTCTGTCCACTAGGGCGGCGCCGTCCACCCTCACTAAACACAGCCGTCGTGGGGGTGTAGCGTACTTAAACCCAGGGGTGTGTGTGTGTGTGTGTGTGTGTGTGTGATGGGGACAGCAACAGACAGAGCTACTAACCAGTGATTGTGATTATTCTGAACCAATGGTGTTTCGTTGTGCTGGGTAAAGCCTTGTGGTTTGGTTAAAACGAGTAGGTGATGGACAAGTTATAGTGGCTCCGCCCCTTTTGGGGTTGACGACCCCTCCCTTTCCAATCACTGCATGTCTGTAGTTCTATACGGGGCCTCGAATCCCGCTTAAACTTGAAATGGGGACTTGAGCGTTCTTGAAAATGTGGAAACGCGACGGCGCGCTGACTCGCGCGGTCTGCGGCGGCGTGTCGCCCCACAGGAAGGAGCTGCTGGACCAGTACGCTCGGCTGACGGAGGAGGCGACCAGGAGGGAGAGGCGGGCCGTGTGGCGGGTGCAGCGGCTGCGTCTGGACGAGAGCCGGGCTCGCTTCCTGCGGGAGGAACAGCGCCTCACTCAGGTCTGCGCCGGGGCTGACCCCCCCCCCCCTCGCCACTTTCAGCCGTCTTACCTGCTTATTTTAACAAGCGAGCGCCAATGACGTCATAATGATGTCAGCGTTCGTATTGTAGCAAATCCACGCGGTGATGATTGTAGCAGTTTGTTAATGTTGTTCTGCTGCCGAATCCCTCCCTCCCCAGGCCCTTCTGGAGCGGTACCCCCTGGGCCAGCCGGGACCCCCCCCGGACCCGCCCACACCGGCCTGCGCACCACAGCCCGCCCAGGTTAGCGAGATAAAGACCGGGGGCTTTCCCAGCGTCGGGGGATTTGTGCATTTTTATCAGACGCCCTAGAGTCTTGGTCCTATAGCCTCAGTACGCTCTGAGTCCTATAGACTCAGAGCATTTGTGCATCTTTATCAGACGCCCTAGAGTCTTGGTCCTATAGCCTCAGTGCATTTGTGCATCTTTATCAGACTCCCTAGAGTCTTGGTCCTATAGCCTCAGTGCGCTCTGAGTCCTATAGACTCTGTGCATTTGTGCATCTTTATCAGACGCCCTAGAGTCTTGGTCCTATAGCCTCAGTGCGCTCTGAGTCCTATAGCCTCAGTGCATTTGTGCATCTTTATCGGACGCCCTAGGGTCCTGGTCCTGTAGCCTCTGTCGCTCTCCCTTTAACAGCGGGTGGGGAAGTTCCTCTGCCGAATGTCTTGACCGTACTGCTATCTGCACCTACGCAGGTTCACCCTGAGAAAGAGGTCCAGGACGCGCCCACCGGCCCAGAGGACACACCCACTGGCCACAAGGACACGCCCACCGGACCCCAGGACACGCCTGCAGGACCCCAGGACACGCCCACCCCCGCCGGAGACGACGTGCCGATCTTGGACGCGGTGGACATCAGAGACTTCCTGCCGAAGCCGCCGCGCCCGCTGGACTCACAGGAAGTGGACCGGGCGCTGCAGGACATCGGCTCCGACCTGCCGGAGACCGCCGCCCCCCCGGCCTCGGCCCCGCCCCTGACCCCGACCCCGGGCCCGGACTACGACTTCAGCGCCCCTTACGTACCCCTGGAGGGCCCTCACCCCAGCCCCCGCTGGGATCCCGCCGTCCCGCCCCTCGTCCCCGTCCAGGACGGAGAGAAGACGTCTGAGGCGCAGGGGGATGCCCGGGGCCCAGGGGCCCCGCCTTGCCCACCCCCCGGCCCGGACCAGGAGGGTCAGCGAGAGACGGCTGCTGCTCAGCCAGTCCGCCAGGAGGGGGCAGCACTGCCAAAGACCTCAGAGAGCGTAGATACTGCAGGGGCCATTGATGACCAGGCTATTGGACGGCAGCCTGAGAAACAGCCCCTCCCCTCTCATCCTACCTGCAGAGAAGAGAACTTTGCCCCTGAGGAGGTCAATTTAGTACTGCAAGCCAGCACCCATGAACCCGCCAGCCAGGCTAACGTCACAGTGGGGGTGTCCAGTCCCTCCCCTGCTCCTCACAGCCACGCCTCCAACGCCCATATAAGGGTGGGAGACCATGTATCTGAGGTCATTACTCCTCTTCCCACTCCCAGCATCCATGGCCACGCCTCCGATGCCCATATAAGGGTGGGAGAGCATATGTCTGAGGTCACTGCTTTTTTCCCTACCCCCAGCATCCATGGCCACGCCTCCGATGCCCATATAATGGTGGGAGAACATGTATCTGAGGTCACTGCTTGTTTCCCCACCCCCAGCATCCATGGCCACGCCTCCGATGCCCATATAAGGGTGGGTGAGCATGTATCTGAGGTCACTGCTTTTTTCCCCACCCCCAGCATCCATGGCCACGCCTCCGATGCCCATATAAGGGTGGGAGAGCATATATCTGAGGTCACTGCTTTTTTCCCTACCCCCAGCATCCATGGCCACGCCTCCGATGCCCATATAAGGGTAGGAGAGCATGTATCTGAGGTCACTGCTTTTTTCCCTACCCCCAGCATCCATGGCCACGCCTCCGATGCCCATATAAGGGTAGGAGAGCATGTATCTGAGGTCACTGCTTTTTTCCCCACCCCCAGCATCCATGGCCACGCCTCCGATGCCCATATAAGGGTAGGAGAGCATGTATCTGAGGTCGTGACTTTTGTCCCCACCCCCAGTATCCATGGCCACGCCTCCGATGCCCATATAAGGGTAGGAGAGCATGTATCTGAGGTCGTGACTTTTGTCCCCACCCCCAGTATCCATGGCCACGCCTCTGACAGCAGCATAAAGGTGGGGGGGTTCGTGTCGGACGTGACCCCCTTCCACCCCCGTTGGAGCAAGCACGGCCACTCCTCCGACTCCGCCCTGATGGTGGGGTGTGTGGTTTCGGGGACCGAACCGCTCCCGTCCCCCCTCCCCGGGAGCGGCTACGGCCACTCCTCTGACTCCGCCCTGGGCTCGGGCTGTGTGACGATGGACAGCAGGGGGCTCCACACCCCCTTGACAATAGAAGGTACAGATATCATGCGTCAGATATTCGCCCTCAAATTCAGTGGGTGCAGGTCAGTAATTACTGAATGTGTCAGATGCCACCATTTTATTGTGAGGGGGAGTGGTAGCACACAAAGAAAACTGGACAACTGATTTAAAAGGGTTATGTAAACCATTACGTAATTTGTATTTCCATAGTTATTGGATAGTATTACTGCCAGTCAAATACGTGAGCGCTGTGATTGGAGGACATATTTCTGACCTTCCCTCCCGCAGTACATCTCGCTCTTGACTCTTGCCGAGTTGTACTGGTTGGCTGGTTATCTTGCTATCAAGCCCTACGGTAGGACACTGAGCCCTACGGCGCCCCGTTTCTCTGCAGAACTGGAGGCCGAGCTCGAAGCAGGGGCCCACGGTGAGCCGGGGCGGCCGCCGGAGGCCTCGCCCGACGGGGGCACGGAGCGGGACTACCTGGCGGCGCTGGCGGCGCAGTACGAAGTGGAGCAGTACCAGGACTCCTACAGCCTCATGGGTGAGTGAGATCAGGGCTAATGCTAACAGAGTCCGTGACAACGGGAAGCGAGTGAGAGAGGTTACGTGGAGCAGAGGTCAGGGGTATAGAAGGTAAGAGAAGAGGGGGATGAGCGTGGAAGGTAAGAGGAGAGAGGGATGAGTGTAGAAGGTAAGAGGAGAGAGGGATGAGTGTAGAAGGTAAGAGGAGAGAGGGTTGAGTGTAGAAGGTAAGAGTTGAGGGGGATGAACCTGGAAGGTAAGAGGAGAGAGGGATGAGTGTAGAATGAGAGAGGGATTATTGTGGAGGTAACTGAAACGCGTCTCTCCTCCCCTCCCCTGTGCTGCAGCCTTGGCCCCGGACTCCCAGCTCCTGCAGCAGGTGACCGGGGGCCCCTACGGGCTCCCGGGGGGCCCCTCCCTGGGCAGGGCCACGGACGCCACCGCCGTGCAGCTCAGTGAGCTGGTCTCCCTGCCCGTGCTGATGAAGCACTCCGTCACCACCCCCATCATCACGCAGTGAGTCCCCCAATCACAGCCGCGTGTGCTTAAACCGTTACAGCTGCTATAGGTGCGTTTTCTAACACTGCTGCGAACGCTATTTACGTCACAGCTAGCCCCAGTGGCTTTTCTAGCCGGTCAAAGCTACCGATGTAGCCAGCGGAGAAATTTTAAGAAGTCGCGAAAACGGTAACGAAGTCACAAAGGGAATGAGGACACTACTTCTGAGGCCCCTTAGGACCGTTGAGGAAGTTGCCTACTGCAGCTTTAATTATTAACAACAATCAAATATAATAATAATGGAGTAGATGGTGGAAATACATACGCTCTCTCTCTCTCTCTCTCTCTCTCTCTCTCTCTCTCTCCAGTGTATCTCTGGTGAACAAAGCGGTGGTGGATTACTTCTTCGTAGAGCTGGGTGTGGAGAGGCACTTTGAGGCTCTCCGGCACTTTCTACTGATGGAGGATGGGGAGTTTGCTCAGTCGCTCAGCGACCTGCTGTTTGAGAAGGTGAGAGAGAGAGAGGGGGTGAGCGACCTGCTGTTTGTGAAGGTGAGAGAGAGAGGGGGGCGAGCGACCTGCTGTTTGAGAAGGTGAGAGAGAGAGGGGGGCGAGCGACCTGCTGTTTGAGAAGGTGAGAGAGAGAGTGGGGGCGAGCGACCTGCTGTTTGAGAAGGTGAGAGAGAGAGGGGGGCGAGCGACCTGCTGTTTGAGAAGGTGAGAGAGAGAGGGGGCGAGCGACCTGCTGTTTGAGAAGGTGAGAGAGAGGGGTGAGTGTTGCAGTTGTCAGGCCGCTCTGTGTGAGCTCAGCTCATCGCGCGGCGCTGTGTGTGTTCCAGCTGGGCAGTGGCCAGACCCCGGGGGAGCTGCTGACTCCTCTGGTGCTGAACTCCATCCTCAGCAAGGCCCTGCAGTACAGCCTGCATGGAGACAGCGCCCTGGCCGCCAACTTCACCTTCGCCCTGCGCTTCCTCCCCGAGACCTTCCACCCCCTCGCCCCCGACGCCCTCAACTGCCTGGAGCTGCGCTACAAGGTGCAGGAGCGGAGAGAGGCACACACACACACACGCACGCACGCACGCACGCACGCACACACACACACACACACACACAGATTCAGAGTCTCTGAAACTCAGATACATAGAGGCAGAGACTCATGAAGCCTGGGACTCATAGAGTCAGAGACTCGTATAGCCGGAGACTCATAGAGTCAGAGACTCGTATAGCCGGAGACTCATAGAGTCAGAGACTCGTATAGCCGGAGACTCATAGGGTCAGAGACTCGTATAGCCGGAGACTCATAGAGTCAGAGACTCGTATAGCCGGAGACTCATAGAGTCAGAGACTCGTATAGCCGGAGACTCATAGAGCCAGATTTTATCCATCCTTGTCTCCTCGGTCCTCGCCTGACCTGAAAATCGATCGAGGTCGCCATCTTGCAAGGGCAGTCCAACCAGTCAAATGCTCCTTGAAGGAACTAGGAGCGAGGAGCTAGGAGGCTCCCGAAGGATGCTTTGAGCAAGGAAGAGCCAGGGGACTCCGCAAATTTCGGCGAATCGAGTAAAGCGGCGGGGAGATTCGTGGCTGGTTTTCGACTAGCATCGGGGTCTGACGCCCTCCCTCGTTCCCTCCCTCCCTCCCTCCCTGCAGGTGGACTGGCCCCTGAACATCATCATCACCGACAGCTGCATGAACAAGTACAACCGCCTCTTCTCCTTCCTGCTGCAGCTCAAGCACATGGTGTGGACGCTGCGCGACGTCTGGTTCCACCTGAAGAGAGCAGGTGCTCCCATTCATCATATTCAAAAAGCATTTCGAATACGTATTTTGACCACATCTGTTGTGAAACCGAAACTATGGTATGGTTTAACCACCGCATGAGGTTTTGAAAAGATTGTATTAGCCATTGAAGTAACAGGAAGTGGGGGAAACAGGAAGCGTGTGTAACCCCCGCCTCCTCCCTCAGCGCTGGTGAAGGGGGCCGGGAGCTCGGTCCAGTTCCGCCAGCTGCAGCTGTTCAGGCACGAGATGCAGCACTTCGTCAAGGTGATCCAGGGCTACATCGCCAACCAGATCCTGCAGGTGTCCTGGAGCGAGTTCACCCACAAGCTGGGCAGCGCCAGCGACCTGGACGCCATCCACCACATCCACGCCGACTACCTCAACAGGGCCATCTTCAGGTGAGTCTCGGGCATATACACACACGCACGCACGCACACTCACTCACTACACACACACGCACATACGCACACACACACACACACAAACACTACCTCAACAGGGCCATCTTCAGGTGAGTCTCGGGTATATACACACACGCACGCACACTCACTCACTCACTCACTCGCACATACGCATACACACACGCACACAAACACTACTTCAACAGGGCTATCTCCAGGTGAGTCTCCAAACCCACCAACAACCAATTTGGGGATTTGCCTAATTTGCAGATTTACACCTGAATATTACTTTTTTGCCCCAGTGGACTAATTTTACTTGTTTATACATAATAAAACTTGCAACCTATTCCCTGTGCTTTTACTGTTGTGAACTGATTGCATGGTCTGTGTTTTGTAGTCTGGGGTTTTAAAATGTGGGTCGTGGATTTTGCCTTCTGGGGACAATAAAGATTTTCTGCAACTAATTTGACTTAATCCAGCGGGCAGCCTGCCACTGTTGTACCGGCCTTATTAGCGATATTGCTTCTGCTTGGTTCTAGATCAGCGTTTCTCAGCCCCGGTCCTGGGGAGCCACTGTGTATGCTGCTTCTTTTTGTCATGGCTCTTAATTCGGGTTGTTGGAAAGCGTGTCCTACCGTAATTGTGTAGGTTAAGCTCATGTCCACACAATGGAGGCTTGGCTCGTCGCCATTTTGTGCCCGTAAGCTCCATTCATTACACACAATTGGCTTGCGGCTTTTCGCACTCCGAGCGAATGGGAGCCGACAGATCTCGCCTGCCAGTGTTGTGATTGAATGACGAATTTAAAATGGCGGCAACAAAAACTGGCGTACACAGTGGGTTCCGAGGACCAGCGGTCGAGCAGCACTGTTGGAGATAACGGCAGCTGCTGAATTAGTGAATGCGGGGGGGGGGGTGTGGGGGTGGGGGAGAGGGAGAGAGAGACATTGGGAGCGTTCGGTAGTGGCGAAAGGGGAGAGCAGGGCTGACCCATGGTTTGGCTCATCTCTCCTGCCTCCCCCCGCCCCCCCCAGGGGCCTGTTGACGGAGAAGGCGGCGTCCGTCATGAACATCATCCACAGCATCTTCAGCCTCATCCTCAAGTTCCGGGCGCAGCTGATCGCGCAGCCCTGGAGCCGCCAGCAGGGGGAGCTGGTGCACCCCAGCTTCGTGGCCCTGCAGCAGTCCTACAACACCTTCAAGTACTACTCCCACTTCCTCTTCAAAGGTACGGGGGGGGGGGGTCATCTGAATGGGTATTCGCCTCTGTGTCTCTGCGGCTAACCTAGCAATTTCATCAATCCAGCCAATAAAAGGCAGAGGCTCTGGCTAATTAATGTGAAGTCACCTGGCAGCTAACATTAGTTAACTGCATTAAATTACATTCGCTTAGTTTATCCGGAGCGACCTTCAACATGGGAGAGCCTTAAATGCATCCAACTGATTGTGAGTTATAGTGCCATACCTGACCAACAGCAGTCCCAAACTAGCGAATCTGGATAAAGCACTATGCAAGCTAACTGCTCACCAAGAACCAAAATATAAATTATTTCTGAAAATATACTACTTTCTATTTATATAATGTACTACTTGTGTGATAGATAGTTTGTAAGTGCCATTTGCATCGTAGTGGTATCTACGCCGACGATGTAGACAAGATCATTCAAAATGTCCTCATACTTTATTCCTGTCTAATTGTTAACGACATCCTCCCAATCCTTAATCCTGTCATATGTCATATATCATATTTTCATATGTATGTTGCCAGTTAGACGACATTCCGTTTTAGCTAGCTACCTTCAGCAATGGGAGAATGTGATTGGGTGGGTGTGTTCTCCCGGCCTATCTACACAGCGCTGGTGCTTATCTCTGAGTGCGTGTTCCATCTTTTGCGCTCGCGAGCCGCCGCTCGACCAGTGGGGCCCCTAACCGCCATTCCCCTCCCTTCTGTGCGCAGTGGTGACCAAGCTGGTTAATCGGGGCTACCAGCCCCACCTGGAGGACTTCCTGGTGCGCATCAACTTCAACAACTACTACAAAGAGGCCTGAGGGGGGGCGGGGGGCCTCCGCACGGCGGGAGGGACCGGGACCGAGAACCCCCTTAAAGCCCGTGTTCCGAGCCGTCCCGTCCCGTCGTTTCCTGCCTCCGCCCGCTTTTCGCGGCTTCGCCTTCGCACGCCGTCTCAACCGTGGGGGCTCGCGCCCGTCGCGTGGGTGACTCCGCTTGGCGTGGGTTGCAGCCGAACGGCCGGCGCACCACGCCCTAGGCCGCATGCCGCAGGGAACCTGTCCGTTGCCGTAACGACACGCCTGGGCGGTCATGCTCTCCGTCCTACATGCTCTGTGCAGTGTGGCCCATTAGCCGTTATTACTGTGAGTCCATCTGTGATTGTGGCTCTGTGCTCTCGATAGGAACCCCCCCCCCCCCCCTTGTGAGAGAATCCAATAAAATGCATTTTGTTTTAAATGTTGTGCGCCCCCTAGAGTGTTGGAGGTCTTGTCAACTTAAATTGCATTGCTTTCAAATAGCAGTTTTAGCCAGGCATCTGAATATGGAGGAGCGGTCTGGTAGAGAGGTCAGGGGACAACACACCACAGTGACGCATAAAATTAGAAATGGAACTTTTATTAAAGGTCATGAGACAAATGGTTTGAGGAAAAATAAGCTCGACAGGAAGTGGACTCTGTGTCTGCCTGCAGCCAGGGCTACGTCCGCTCGCTTGATCGCCCGCACGCACGCCTCACACGCACGCCTGCCTCACATTCAAACCGCCTCTTCCAGAGAAAAGGCTGAGCTCCCCCTGACAGAGAACTGCACCCGGGAGGTCTCAGCGGCACGAAGCGTAGCAGGAACGCTCACAAGATACACACGTGCATCTTCGGTCGGTAAACGTATAGTCACATTTGTATTCTGCGTGTGTGAACAAGTATGTGTGTGTTTGAGCGTGCATGTATACGGCTTGTCTTTGTGTGTGTGTGTGTGTGTGTGTGTGTGTCAGACTATAGCCAAAGGTCCTTTCTGAAAAGCTGAGCCGAGCCAAAGCAGTTTGGTGTTTTTAGCACTTGCTTAGAATGAAGCACTTTGCTAGCAGTGTCTGCGAAGTTCAGGTCAGATTAAACACAGTTGAATCATGGGGAAAAAAATGTCCAATGACACTTGACATTAGCCCCGGCCACACCCTCAGTCTGACAGTGCGTAGGCCTCCATGCCACCTCTCCCCCGTGTCGCTCACATTCTCTAATGTTGGGATTCAGTTAAAATCTGTCCTTAACTGACAATTAAGCAAGAATTATTTCCCTCCTTAACACAAAGTTTTGCATGGTCATCAATCAGCTGAAACGGCGTCGCCAAACCGAATTTGGGAAGAGAAAGTGTAGCGCGTGCATTTGTAATTCGATTTGAAGGTCAAATGCTGATTGGACGCAGACTGAAGTCTGTCTGACAACAGCCTTTGAGAAAACAAGATGGCCAACAACCACAACAACAACAAAAAAAGAAAACCTCTAAACTATTTTCTGCACTTTTAGGTAAATTCCAAAGTGTGGAGTAACCAAATTCAAACCCATGGTTTCCTACACCCAAATCCATAAGAAGCCCTTTAGAAGCAATACTCATTTACAGACTTTGACCTACTGTACTCTGAGGTAAAAAAGAGATCTCCACGTCTTCATCCGTCCTGCGCACATTCTAGAAGCATCTCCTACCTCGGAGCTCTCCCCAACGCCAGCGAACCCAACGCAGCAGTCGTATCGAACTGAAAAGGGAACCAGCGGTACCAAGCACATGCAGTGTAAACACGAGCACCTGACCGTACCACACGCCAGCACGCACGGACAAACGGATCAACGGACGCGAGGAACATTTGACTATCGTCCTCTAGAAGAGAGCCTTCTGTCAGCCGGTCGTCGTCGTCTTCTGCAGTCCGGGGGTTGGCTGGCTGGCTGGCAGCAGCTCTTGGTACAAGAGGTCAAGCGGAAGCTCTCCCTCTGTCTCACAAGGTCATGAGGGAGACAGCCGGTTGGTCTCCGGGCGACCTCATCCTGTTTTTATCTCGCTAGGAAATGCCACAAAACGCAAGTCTTTTGGACCACGAGGGATGAGCGTGTTCTAACATGACTCGCCTCGACGGCGACTGCTTTCGCTGGGTCCGGTTAGAGCTGGTTCCGGTTAGAGCTGGTTCCGGTTAGGGCTGGTTCCAGAGCAGATGCGGAGGGCAATTCATTCAGAGTCTCTCTCTCTCCCTTTGCATAGCCTCTCCCTGGCGGAAGAGTTGTAGCATTTAGACCACGCCCACTTAGTTAAAACTGTATGCGTTCCGATGAAAATCTTAAGCATGACATCGCCAAACCTTAAATGAGTGGTAAGGTCACCAGAAACCTGAGGGGAATATATTTTTTTTTTGGGGGGGGGGGGGTTTCACACCACTTGGATTACCAGTCAGCCTCATTTACCACAGTTCTGGTCGAAGGACCGTTGGAGAGAAATGGAAAGTTCACCCATGCTGTGAGTTAAGCGCTTCGTTTACAGGGGATCTCGCCGTGACCAGAGTCTTCGTCGTTGCTCCTCGCGACATAATCGGATTCTTTTCCTCGTTCGGACCCAAACGGGGAGTGTCGCTCTGCCTGTGTTTTCCTTCTTTGGAAACTGAGCTGAATGTTTGAGCAGACCGTCCCTTGCCTTGAAAGCCTGACCGCAAAAGACGTAAACTGTGAAACAGGCTCTTTGGGAGCCAGGGAGAGCCAAAATGGAGGGGGGGGGGAGGGGCAGGGGGGAGAGAAAAAGGAACAGCCCCCAAAGCAGTCCGGCTCAGTCCCGGTCCGGCTAGGCCTCGGACTCCAGCTCCTCCGGCCCCGCCCCGTTCTCGGCCCCGCCTCCCTCGTTGTCCAGAAGCAGGAACTTCCCGTCATTGGTCAGAGGCAGGGATTTCATCAGCTGAGCCAGGGCCACAGGATCCTGAAACAGCACACAGATCCGCTGCAACCGTACTGCTACAACCACATCTCTACAGCTACACCCCTGCAACTGCATCCCTACAGTGTATAGCGTATCTCTTGAAGTAAAATTATTCCCCCCATTATTCAAAGGGGGATTCAAAGCGTACCTTCTTTGCTTCTGTGATCTCCTTCCCCAAACTTATAGTGTAGCATATCTGTGAAAACGAGACATTTGCGAGACATTAACGTTAATTTGGGGGACTGCCCTCTAATCCAGAGCAAATTGAGATGCGGGGAGATCTGCAGCGCACCCACAACGCACCTTCTCCCCCTCGGTGTTGCTCTCGAAGACGAAAGCGCTGAAGGCGGGGTCCCCTTCCTCCGCCCCCTCGGCCCAGTCCCGCCCCTCCACCACGATCCCCATCAGCCTGCCGTTCTCCTGGTGGGCGGCGAACTGCCGGACGTCCCGCAACCGGAACTGAGCGAGAGAGAGAGAGAGCGGAGAGAAAGGCCAAAAAAAAAAATCTGAGAACCGCCCCCGCGCGCGTGATTGGCCCCGGCCACTGTTGGGTGTGAGGCGCACGGCTCGTCAATCACTCACCGTTACTCTGGCGACCTGCGTCTGGGGGTCGATGAGCCTGATGGAAAAGGAATTAAAAACAGACGTCAGCTTTGCGAACTCCTTACTTTGCGTCCTTCCGTATCACAAAATGTAATGTATGCTGAAGTCTCACGCGTTAAGAATTCTCGGTTTAAGCCAATTTTCAAAATGCCCAGGTTCTTATTTTTTAAGTACAAATTGCAGGGGGGAGAACAACAGCACCCTCTTCTGGAGAAATTGAAAACACACGCTGAACAAAACCACTCTTAATGTAATGTAAGTAGGTTATGCTGGTTCCATTTGCTTGCTAGCTAAGTTGGGTTAGCTGCAGGACCCCCAGGATCTGGATCAGAACGCTTACTCCCCAGGCCACCTGTGAATCTGGATCAGGCCGCCATGTTCAGGTGTTCAGATCCGCTCACCTCAGGCAGGTGCTGGTGACCATGAGTTGGGCCTCGCTGGTGCGGAAGATGTTGTGGATGGCGCGGGCGGCCAGGACCTGCCGCATGGCCTCGTAGATCACTTCCTGCGTGTGCCCCGCCCGCACGGCCATGGAGCCCAGGAAGCGCACCCCGAACACCTGCTGCAGGAGGCGGTCTGAGCAGGGGATGGGGGGGCGGGGACGAGGGGCGGGGTTACCAAGTTAGTTACGAATCTGAACACAGGACTGCACCGTGGCAATGCTATAGTAACGAACAGGTGAGTGCTAAATTGGTTTATTTTTGTCTGCTTTGCTGCAAATTTATACATTTAATTTATTCTGTTTATAATTCATTGTTTATTTTACTGTTTTTTTTTTCTTTAATTGGGAAAGTGCATTTTAAAATGGCTTATTACTATTGTAGTGTAATTGTCATCGTTTGTGATGTCATGGCGTTCGTTCAAGCAGTCGGGCCGCTCCCTCACCGTCTGTGTCAGAAGAGCAGTCCTCGTCCGTCTCCCCGAAAGGGTTCGTGCGCCTGTTGGGGGGGGTGGGGGAGGAGGAGGAGGAGGGGGGAGCAAGCTTAAATCTGAGCAGAGCCTCAGCTGTGCTTTTCAGCACACCTGGGGTTCATTAACACAACTGGGTTTCATTAACACTTACATTCACCGCCCCACCCCCCTCACCCCCCACCACCACCACACCCCGCCTAACCTTCCGCCCGCACGGCTCTGGTCCAGGGACTCGGAGGCGGGGAGCACGATGTCGAACTGGATGGGGGTCCCGGGGGCGATCAGGTCCTCCGGCAGCGGGGAGGAGGGGGGCTTGGGGGCCGTCTCTGCGGGGGGGACCCTCGCGCCGGGCTTGGCCCTGCGGGCCGATGCAGACAGAGAGGGCGGGCTGAGTCGTCCCCGGCGCCGCTAACGGCTTTCAGCTTCCAGTGGGAGGAGCTAAGGGCTTTCAGCTCTGTGTGAGAGGAGCTAAGGGCTTTAAGCTTTGTGTGAGATGGTAAATGGTAAATGGACTGCATTTATATAGCGCTTTTATCCAAAGCACTTTACAATTGATGCCTCTCATTCGCCAGAGCAGTTAGGGGTTAGGGGTTAGGTGTCTTGCTCAAGGACACTTCGACACGCCCAGGGCGAGGTTTGAACCGGCAACCCTCCGACTGCCAGACAATCGGTCTTACCTCCTGAGCTACGTCACCCCTTAAGAGGAGCTAAGGGCTTTGAGCTTTGTGTGGGAGGAGCTAAGGGCTTTGAGCTTTGAGTGGGAGGAGCTAAGGGCTTTGAGCTCTGTGTGGGAGGAGCTAAGGGCTTTGAGCTTTGTGTGGGAGGAGCTAAGGGCTTTAAGCTTTGAGTGGGAGGAGCTAAGGGCTTTGAGCTTTGTGTGGGAGGAGCTAAGGGCTTTGAGCTTTGTGTGGGAGGAGCTAAGGGCTTTAAGCTTTGTGTGGGAGGAGCCACATAACAGAAACCTTACACCTCACCTGTCTGGGTGGGGGGAGCCCTCCAGTCTCTTCTCAAAGCTGGTGATGGGTGTGACCGCCTGTATGGCTGTCTGATTCAGCCTAATGGCCACCGCCTGCAGGAAGAGGAGCCAACCATCACTCACTGTACCTTCAGCCAATCGTCACTCACTGTACCTTCAGCCAATCAACACTCACTGTCCCTGCAGCACCCTCATCATATACCTGACAACATCTATATCTAAAAGGGATAAAATGTACTCTGTCAGAGCAAAACAAATGTTAATCGTACTATCAGTGAAACAGTTTGTCGCTGTAAACTCACACACAAGAGTGAAGAAGTTTTGTGTTCGTTTAAGATGCTTTCATTGCAGCTCCTTGGACTTCTGAAATCTGCTATTTTCAGGGGCTTACAAGAAGTCAAACTCACGGCGAAAGCTTAATGTACCGAGGAATACCCTGGAAGCTTGGTAAGATCACTCTCCTTTAATGTTTGGAAAGCCACATCTTTCTAGCAAACCTTGGTGTTACCAGACCTGTTCTTGTGTGCCGATATTTGACATACATTTAAGGATATTGAAATCTACCTCTTTCTTACAGTTTTTGCAGCTCAGAGAGTGAATAAGTGGGTCACAGCTGGTGCTCCTTTCACTGATTGGCTCACAGCAAGTGCTCTTTCCACTGATTGGCTCACAGCAAGTGCCCTTTCCACTGATTGGCTCACAGCAAGTGCTCTTTCCACTGATTGGCTCACAGCAAGTGCTCTTTCCACTGATTGGCTCACAGCAAGTGCCCTTTCCACTGATTGGCTCACAGCAAGTGCTATTTCCACTGATTGGGCCAGAGCGAGTGCTCTTTCCAGCGATTGGGTCGGAGTGAGTGCTTTGCAGTTTGCGTGCAGCACGGAAAGGAAGGAGGAGAGAGGAAGACGGGAGCAGGGAGAGGGAGGTAAAGAGAGGTGACAGATCTCATTTGCGAGATAAGAGAGGCGGAGATAAGGGGAGCCGGGGAGCGCGAAATGGGAAGGGTGAGCGAGGGGTTAATAAGCTTCCTTTCCTGGCGATTCATCATTCCTAATCGGCGGCGAGATTCCGATTCTCCCGCTCCGAGACGGCACAGCTCCCAGCGCCGTGCCCGGAATAATCCCATCAATCAGGATCAAAGCCCCGCCCCTCTCCAGGGCCCTGTGACAGGCGTGCAGGGTCACTCAAAAAGACTGCACGGCAGCACAGAAACCCGCCCTCCCAGCGACCCTTCATATTAAAAGTCCCGCATGAAACGAACATCCTGGACAAAGAGAAACGCACTCGCCGAGTTGCCCCCCCCGTGTTGAAACCAGGGGGGTTTCGACCTTTTCTGATCCCGGGAGCCCCACCCAGACTCAAGCCCTGCAGAGGTGGGAGGGTGGGGGGGGTCTCATGGCGTAGCCTGTAGAGCACTGTCCTACATTGTGCTATATTGTGAAACATTTCCCCAAGACCTTAGTATAGTTATCGCACATCGGGGCTAGCCGGGGACTCCCCTGCAGTACCTTCAAGAACCCCGCCCCAGGGGAACCGTGCGGACCCGCTATCGAAAAAGGCCCCCGGGCTTAAAAGCGAACGGTGCGGAATGGCGTCGGCGAAACGCTCGGTCTCCGTTAGCGGCCGCCTCGTGCTCACGGGCGAACGGCGGCGTCTCGCTGGGGGGGGGGGGGGGGCGGACGCACCTCAGGGTTGTCGGTCAGGTAGATCTGCCGGGAGATGTTGTTCAGGGTGCATATCCACTGAAAAGAAAAAAAACAACATTTTCTTTACCGTGAATGCAAACATGCCAACAATTAAGAAAAAATATATAGTGTAGAATATTACAACAGAACCAATAAATGCAATTATCTATCAATTCTGTACTCGTAAAATATGCTCGGCCATTCTAACGTTAGTATTGTACTGCGTCGGTCAAATGGTACTGTTATCCAATATGGTTCCATTTGCCCTGCACACGTCTTAGTAAAATAGCTGCGACTTCTGTAAAGAGGGACAAATCCATACCTCTTCATATTCTTTCTTGCTTTCTGCTTGAAGAATTATCGACCTGGAAGTCAAAAACGAAAACGACATTAGCAAAGACCAGAAATCTTTCTTTGGATGAGGTAATCAAAATAATTACTGAAAACATTATCAAAATCGTCATGATGATACATTTGCATAGTGCTTTTCTAAATCCCACGGACAGTTAACGTGAGACTTGATAAAATACGAAATTGTAAGAATAATACATCAGACGGCTATAAACTGAATTTTAGCATTCAGCTGATTACATAATTACTCTCCTGAATTCAAAGTTGGCTTTCCATCTCCTTTCTGCTTTCCACTGTCCTCTTTACTAGACCAACATCTAGTAATCACTCTTAACTGATTGGGAATCTCTGAATATAAACATTTTAGAAATCAATGCAAAACATTTAAAATTTCAGTTTGTTTTGGTTTTTTGGGGGTCAACATTTTAGTATTAAAACATTTATATGCTTTAGCTGAGCATATTTATTTAGATTTGGTTTGTCTGGAAGAGTTGGCATTCAGAAGCATAATTTCAAATGCAGCAATATTCTGCTTATGTTTGTTCCGCAGCCATAGTGAATCACGGGTCGCTGGAGAGGTCTCTCAACCGATAGGCACAGCAGCTGGCTTGTTGGTGAGAGCCAGTAGAAAATGACTTCCTGACCGTGACCTCGGCACCTCTGAGCTCCGGGGGATTGTGGGAAATGAAGTTTCGGAGCAGTGGAGGGGAGAATGGCCCACAATGGCCCCCTTTGTGCTCGGCCTCGCAGAGGGCCTGAATAATTAAGGACGTGAGAGCTCGCGGCCTGGATAGACAGACATTAGCGCACGGATATTGGAATGGGAGTGAGAGACTGAGATAAAAGGCCATTGGCTAAACGGCCATTAGCATTTCTGTGGACCCCAAGCATTTGAGTCGATGCTAAAAATCTGATTTAAAGCTATGGAGAGACGGAATGCAAAGTGAAGCAGATGGAAAATGGCTCTTCATGCTATAAAACACAACTGCTTTTTCATTTAAGCGTTTTTCTGGGACGTTTATGATTTTAGCGCACAGCAGTTTCCCGTACGTTTTGCCGGAAGGAGAGGTGATCTGGAAACAGTATCGCCTGTCTTCGCACTCCACCGCCATCACCGAGCTGTTGTCCAGGTCCAGCACCATCCCCCCCGCCACGGCCCCGCGCGGCTGGCACATGAGGTTCCCTCCCTGGGTGAAGAAGTAAAGCCGGTCCCAGGCTGTGGTCACCAGGCCCGTTTTACTGTGGGCCCGAAACAACAGTAGACAAAAAAAAAAAAAAAGAATCACTTAACGCGAATCAGGCCGTCCTTGGCACGGCGTACGACCGGCATCCAGCGCGTTCAGAGCAAACCCACAAGCGGCGAAAGCTCGCGTACTTCCTGATGTTGAGGTAGCCGGCCTTCTGTATGAGGGTGCGGTAGGCGGGGTCGCAGTCGCGGTCGGGCATGTAGACCGTGTCGTCCGCGGACAGCAGTTCCCTCTGGGTCAGGCGCATGGCCTCGGCCTCCTGGTCCAGCTGGGCCTGGATACTGAGCAGGACGGAGAGCAAAGGCAAACTCAGCGCCCGCTAAGACACAGTCCAATCTGCTAAGATACGTTCCAGTCTGCTAAGATACGGTCCAGTCTGCTAAGATACGTTCCAGTCTGCTAAGATACGGTCCAGTCCGCTCAGATACGGTCCAGTCCGCTAAGGTTGGGTATGGGCCGTACCTCTGGGACATGCTGGAGACGGAGGCGAGAAAGCTGTCCATTTTCTTTGAAACCAGATCCATGCCTTTCTTGAAGAAGTTCATCTGGGGGGGGACAGAGAGTGGTGTGTTGGTGTAGGTGCATAAGTGTGTGCGGGTATACGTGTATAAGTGTGTGTAGGGGTAGAAGGGTGTGTGTGTGGGTGCATAAGGGTGTGTAGGGGTATAAGGGTGTGTGTGTGGGTGTATAAGGGTGAGCAGGTGTGGGTGTATAAGGGTGTGTAGGGGTATAAGGGTGTGTGTTTCGGTGTATAAGGGTGTGTGGGTGTAGGGGTATAAGGATGAGCAGGTGTGGGTGTATAAGGGTGTGTGGGTGGAGTTGTGTGTTTGTGTGTAAGTGTATAAGGGTGTGTGGGTGTAGGTGTATAAGGATGCACGGGTGGAGTTTTTCTTTTTCGGGTGGAGGCAGACCTGTGCCTGTGTGTACCCCAGCATGGGCTCCAGCATGGCCACTCTCTTGCGATACTGCAGGGCGTTGAGGGCGCAGTAGTACTGCAGGGAGGCCTGGTGCTGCTTCCTCCTGGTGTAGGCCACCTCCGTCACCACCTCCGCCTTCAGCTGCAGACCAGACAACCCGCAGCACTGCAGTGACAAGCGTCCCGACTACAAAGACTACACCCGCAGTACTTCAGTGAACTTCAGCAGGACTCACCTTCTCGTTCTCTCTCTTCTTGGGCAGCCTGCTGTACTTCACCATGGAGGCCTCGTGCTCTGCGGAGGAAGAGTCCGGTAAACGGTCGAGCCCGGCGGCTCGCACGCGCCCCCCCCCCCAGAGCGTAACCTTGGTTACGTTAAACGTACGGTCTGAACTCGCGAAAATGCAAATCGGGCCTTTGAGACCCAGGCGTACGTACCGTCACTGGCGATGCCGAATATTTCTTTCAGCGTGCCCACTTCTGAAACGCAAAGGCGCACAAAAGAAGAACGTGAATCCGTGTCAAGTGAAGGCATGCAGGACGGGCTACAGACAGCAGATGTTGTGGTACTGTGTGGTGAGGTATTGTGCGGTATGGTGTGTTGTGGTATTGTGTGTTATGCGTGGTGTGGTATTGTATTGCGTGGTGTGGTATTGTGCGGTATGGTGTGATGTGGTATTGAGTGTTATGGTGTGCTGTGGTATTGAGTGGTATTGTGCGGTATGGTGTTGTGTGGTATGGTGTGGGCGGAGGGCTGTGTGCAGTCCTACCTGTGAGGTCCTTCTCTCTGAACTGAACCATTGGGAACACCATCCTGTTGGCCATCTGTGTGGCCAGCTCAGCATGGAGGGCGTTCAGCTGATGGAGGAGGAACCAGTGCAGATTCAGCTACTGAGCATGTGCAGTTCACACAGACAGAGCACACAGTGGGCACCATACTGCAGTGAAACTTGTACTGAGGCGTTTGAACACTCTGGGTGAATAATGCGTGGGACAATGCAGTGCTGTTATCCCGCAGATCCATGGCACACTGGTTGAAAAGTACTAGAATAATGCATGCAATACAACGGACTGTTTAGATCCCGGATGCTTATTGGCTGAGACAGCATTCTGCAGCTGATATAGAGGAGGGAGGTAAATCCGATACAGTAACAGTTAATCAAACGGCTTGTCTGTGAGCAGAATCGCTATAACTTACAAACATTACCAAATAAATAACGCCGTGTTATCAAATAATTGTCTCTGTGTGCTGTAACGTTTTTTATAAAAGCAATCGTGGCTACTGGGGGCTGCCCGGCTTCCCGCTTTGCGGCGTGAATGGTGCCTGACAACACCCCCGTAGCCGCGACCGTCTCCGCGATACAGCACGGCCTCTCGCGCAATATCGCTCAATAACAGAATGCTACTAGCGTGTTATAAAAGTGAAAACCCAATACGGCTTGGCACCGGCGGCAGCCCGTGGTTTCGCGTCAAGTTGAACGATATCAAATGTCCTGTTTGTTTGTGTCCACTGTCTATAGAGACCTGGCTCTTGAAATATAAGACCCCTCCGGGGTATGTGAAGGAAAGCGGCTTTGGCTTGCGATGGCTAATTAGCAGCAGATTTTCTGTGTTATTACGGCGAGGTAGGGCAGATCGTATCCAGGGTAACCGCACCTGACAGCGAGGTTAAAAAAAAAAAAAAAACAGTGATCAAGTGTGACTGTAAGCTTCGAATGGGCCTACGTTATCTTAGCGGAGAATGCATAGCAGGCCTAAATGACTTTAACTTCTGACTTCTCCGTCGAGGGTCATGTGAAAAGTGCAGGGAGGATCCGCTCTGATGCTTTTTTTTTTTCTTCTTCCAACAGAACGTCATTTCAAGCAGCCAAATTCCAAAAAAAGCGATTTCTCATCTCCAGAACAATCAGGCCACCGTCCCGACCGGAACTCACGTGACCGTTCTAAACGGGCCCGCGCTGTCTCCGTGGGAACGACGCAGACAGTCGAAATCCCGATTCCCAAGGCGCATACATGATTTCTAGTTCCACGAAGCGACACTGTGTCGTGATGTTGAATTACTGCGTAGAAGGCACTGTTCACCATTAATACACAGCCAAGAAACCCTTGCCATGGTCTAACAGATACTATTTCACCATAGAGGGTTGCATTATCGTAATAAGAGTAAGAATAACAATTGTATACGTGTAGCCTACGCAATGTTGCTGCGGTGTAGCGTCAATGTTCTAACGCTGACAGAACATTCCGCTAACGTTGTGAGGACACTCTGCGTTTGCTGGGCTCCTGCTGTTCCCAGATGGCCCTGCCACCTGCTCCACAGTTGGGCCCCTCCACAGAGAGGCCCTGGAATTACACGCAGCAAAGTATTATTCGCTTTTATTCTGGGCAATGATTCTCTATGCAGACCTATTTATAATGCTGGCTATAGATATAAATAATATACAACGGTGGATGGGAAATATAAGTGGCTCGTGAACATCTGGTCCTCTGACTTTTTCTTTGATGCCTGTGCACTGTAGAGTGAACATCCAAACTGCGAAATTGAGCCAGCTTAACTGCCTTCCAGCAGCGGTTCAACGGTGAACTGAGGGGAACATCAACAGAGGGGTCCCACAACAGCTAAAGGGGTCCCACAACAGCCAGAGGGGTCCCGCAACAGTCAGAGAGAGGGCCCACAACAGTTGGAGGGGTGCAACAGCAGGCTCATATTTCCCCCTGTCTCTCCCTTGTCTGAACGTCTTCAGGTTGGGCACTCACCTCCTCCACAGATTTTGCGAAGTGCTGCAGCGTGCTGACGACCTCTTCATCTCCCCTTCCCAGGGTGAAGTTCTGCGGGGAGAGCGGGAGAGAGCGAGAGAGAGAGAGAGAGGGGAAGAGAGAGGGTCAGACGCCTTCCGAGGTCAGAGGTGAGTCCGCCATTCATTCCGCCCAACCAAAACTTTAATCGTAGCTTTAATCTTTCCAACAGAGAGCATACCCACAAGGAGATTGGGGCTCGTATAATTGCGAGTGGCAGTGTCCTCGCGTTTATGCGGACGACGGACTTCCTCGCAACGTGGCGCCCGCTCTCACCTGCTTCTCGTACTCCAGGAGCTGATTGGACAGCTGCTCCGTGGCCAGCGCCATCTCGTTCTGGACAGAAGAGAAAAGGCATTGTGGGTGAACGCGTCAAAGCTCCATTTTCAGCCCCCCAGTTAATGGGCTGCGTTACCTAGCAACCTCTCGCGTCAAGCAGACGTCAAACGGTGCTCGGGGGCGCGAGCAGTGTCGGCGGCGGGGGCAAGGGGGGATTTATTGACCGATTAATGGAGGAGTTAATTGAACAGACCTTCAAAGCGTTCGCATTACCACGGGGCTATTTTGAAATATGAATCATCTGTGAAATGTCTGCAGGGATTCGTAGATGGACCTGACCTGACTGGGCTACACTGTGGACCCGAGTGCACCTGTCTTCCCGTATGTCCTACGTACAGGTATTGACAAATCCAATAAATGTGCCGTTCAGACACAGTAAATCAGATTTTCATCAGCTTCGTCCAGATCCGATCTGAATGGCATCTGGACGTGGACTGGGTGGGATTGCATTTTTAAATGTTCCAGCAGGCGGTAATCTTGGCGCCCCAGTTCGACTGACGAGTGACAACATCCCGCAATAATTGCGTGAGATTGGCGAGACCGCCCAAAGCGTGTGGCCAGGTTGGATGGAACGCTGAGCGCACCCGTTGTAAATGCGGGTCTCGGTCCTGCGTGCTTTTACCTGCGCGCCGTACACCCTCTGCATGGACTGCAGCAGCTGGTTCGTGTAGTCTGTTAGATTCCCCGCATCTTCCTCATACACGCTGAGCAATGACCGGGTCTGTGGACAGATATACACACACACACCACACACACGCTCAGTGCCTGCGCTTAAAGGAACACGCTTTCTGGACAGCGGTAGAGGGTTATGTCTGTTTCATTCTAAGATCGCAAACGGCCAGGTGGTTTGGGTGTGGTTTAAAGCTTGGAAAGCAAAATGCTGTCTAAACATTCCAAGCCACAGTGTAGTCGCCCTTAAAACGCCAACGCCTAAATGAGCGGACGTCAACCTTTAACTGGACGTAATCCCAAAATTCTTAAGTAGCCTACGAATCAATCAGAATTACCTCAGAACTAGGCTACGTGTCCGTGGGGGTGGTCTACATTAATGTAGTGACAGACCGGGAAGCCTACATAACACTGACGCTATCTAGAAACCTATCCAAAACGAAGAACAGCTATTGTCTCTAATTATGATGGACAGCTCGCTAAACCCCCTTCGTTACATTAACGTGTTCCAGAAAGACTCGAGCGCATAACCCGCAATAGCAGAATACCCACCTGCCCATATTAACACACCGCAAAAAAATATTTTATTTGAGTTTTAATTTCCATCAAATTTCAGGATAGGTAGGTGTATCATTAGCAAGTCTTTTGGGGATGTTCCTCGAAACCTACGTGTTCAATTTTGCGTTTAAGGCTGCGAGTGAAGTTTGTCCGTAAACCACCTTTTGATAGCTACCGCACCAAAACCTCAGCTGAAAAAAGGTGCAGTTTCTTTCGCGCTGTCAAATGACAGTTGAGCCGTCGTGGCGCTGTAACCATAGGTTACTAAATCCTTAATGTATGAGCCAGGCGGATCTGTTTTATGGATTCCATCAAAAAACTGCCCTGCTGTCTTTGTGGGCCTAGTGAATTAACTGCTTATTTAAGTCCGCAGATGGGAAATATGTCATCGCCACTTGTCTTGATCCGACACCATAACGATAGCATACGATTCGAATAGGCTGCATCACCCTACATCAAGTAGGCTATTTCTCTACTTAACAAAGCAATGCAATTATTTTCTTTATTCAAAGAGGTCTCCATGAAACTACACAGCTTCTGTGGACAACACGGACATGGAGGAGACCTGCTGCTTAAAAGCTTATGCAAATACCGTAGATGCGGTATTTACCCTACGCTGCCATAATGACGTCTGAAAATGTAATTTGCTTCTGTTGGTGTTACATTTATCTAGCGATTTCTGACATGTGCTGTAGTTATAAACAATGCAAACGTCCACGGCCACGGATTGCAGCGTTCTGGGGGCGGAAGCGAGATATATAGATCAGGCGGATAAGTTTGTATCGTATCCATTGTGTCTAACGATAGCTACATGGCTACACCCCAGGTTTCAGCCTAAGATGAAGAACAAAAATACGAAAGCTTGTAAAAAATGTATTACCTGCGGGCTGTCCTGCAGAGCGTCTTCGAGAAGTATTTTGTGGACGGCCGGCATCTTGTTCACGGGGAAAAGAACAATATTGAATTATTTAGAATATGGACTCGCTTTCCCAGAGAGCTCTGGTGTTGCAATGGTCGACAGAATGAGACGGTCACTGCAGCCGCGGTGGGAAAGCGTTGCGACGAGTGACCGAGCTCAGGTCGAACTTCTGTTGTCGGCTAGAAACTTAGGGTTGGATCAGAAAGTGTGTGTGCATGAAAATGATTAATTTACACTCAATGCACCTCTGCAATACCCTTGAAAAACAGCGAGTAATTGGCGAAACGGTTGTCTAATAAATCTGAGTAGGCTATACCTGATGATATAATTGAATGCTTATAACGATTGACTGTATAAAAATGAGCACGTATGTCTACGTGGCTATTACTGTTAGTAATTTTCTATCCACAGCACAGGAAAACAACTTAGCATATTGACAGAATAATAGTTATGTGGGATTATCCGAATTTATTTCGCAAAGGATTTAGCCAAACCATAAACCACAAGGAAAAAATTTCCATGCATAGGCTATCCTGATGCAACGGTGCACACTACAGGACTGCACGATATTCTGTCACATTCAGGAGTATTTCCAGTATAATAGCCCCCATAAAAAATCCAGCATGCTTTTAAAACATTTTTACGGAGCGCACAGATTTCTAAACCGAGAGTACAGATTTACACATGGGTCTTTTTTTTCTCAGCTGACACCAGGGGGGCTCAGTAATTTTTCAATGTTGTTCTTATGTTTCATTTTAATAGTCACTTTATAGTTTGACTGAACTGCCATCTACCGGGAGGGCAGAGGTTATACTTCTAATTGTCATTCGGTAGGTCAATTTCCCGAGTTTACTTGAACATGAATTTAAGATCAAACACCATTATCTCAGCTGTGCGTTACGTTAAATCAATTTTCCTTGTCAATTTTAACAGGTCATATTTAGACCCCCGATGTCGTGCTCGTTTTTGTCCAGCAGAGGGAGCAAATGCCTACGTTTACGACTTGCTGCACGTACAATAATGCGAGCTTTATTCGCAGCTGAAAAATAGCTAAATTTAAATGAATGGACGTAGAATCACAAGACTCAAATTCCGATGTACAATGTATTAGATGTAATGAGCAGCAAAATACTTACATCTTGCAGTTGTGAGCCAGCAACAGTACTATAACTGTACACAGAGAGCGTGATTATGTACTGTTTTTAGGTCCTCACAAAAGCCATTTTGAACATGAAAAAGCACTTCAGTCGTTATTTAATAAAATGAACTCTCATGTGACAACTGCAAAAATACTTCCCCATAATACCTTTGTGCCCCATAATTTTTGGCTCATCCAGGTACGCATTGACCCAAGAATAAGGCGGTTTATAGCTACCACGAGAAGGCGGGAGGCATTGTATGTACACAAGTTAAATTAAAACTGAGGCTATCGGGGTTAGAATCAAATTACCCCCCGAATGACTGGAACGTGGGCAAACCACAAGATCTTCCGCAGAAAGAACGAAAATACCTGCAGCAAGTTTCCACTCAGAGCTGACTGCCATACGAACATAGCCTACTCACCATGAAACACATCTCAAAAACGATATGGCCCATTTCTATGAACCATTTTTTATGCGGCAGTTCTCAATTATTGGTTGCAATGTAGATCACAGCAAGAATGCCCAAAGGTGCGCAAACATTGTAATTGGTTCCTGTCAAAATCGACCACTTACCTGGCCAAATGGTCAAGTTATGGCTAGCGCATGGAACTACTGACTTTTATTGAAGAGCTCTCAATAAGATTTAAGAGACTGTGTGAATCAGATATATTGTTGCTGTAAGAATTTTTGTGAACAGCAATGTGCAAGAAAGGCAAATTATGGAGGAAGTGTGGACCGTGAGTCATTGCGGTTTATGATAGGCTGAATTGTGAGCGCGCTCAGTGTGCGAAGAGCTTAAGTGAGCTTGCACCGAGAGCCTGTCTGTCTGTCTCTCTGCTGTCTCTAGAACCTTCCTTTCCTGTTCCTTTCCTTGGCCTTCAATTCCCACAGTTCTCTAGAATTGAGGATTAGATTTAGCTCTCAGCAACAAGAGGTGGTAGGTACCATGCCTCGGAGTAGATTTCCCCTGAGTGGCACTCTGGACCTGCGCAGCTCGGCGTCCACAACGGGCCGGTGCCGCATCCGTTACGCGTCTGCGCAGCTCGGCGTCCGCAACGCGTCTGCGCAGCTCGGCGTCCGCAACGCGTCTGCGCAGCTAGGCGTCCGCAACGCGTCTGCGCAGCTCGGCGTCAGTAACGCGTCTGCGCAGCTCGGCGTCCGTAACGCGTCTGCGCAGCTCGGCGTCCGCAACGCGTCTGCGCAGCTCGGCGTCTGCAACGTGAAAGTCAGTCTCAGTAACGTGGCTGAGTGGTTCGCCATCGTGACGGGCACACGTTCCAGTCAGGCCTCACTGCTATCTTCAGCAGGAAGGCAGGAGGGACGACGCAAAGTTTTTTTTTCTGGAATGGCGCAAGATGGTGCGCGTCCAGCCAAAACCGCTCGGGTGAAAGCGTCATTTCACTCCGACCCCTACCGAGTACAGCATCAACACCTCTCCTTGGCGCTCTCGAAAGTGCAGCCCGGGCGTCAGGGATTCCTAATTTCACCATCACAGAGACGACCCTCTCGAGAGGCTCCTGAAGGCCCACTGGGTACAGGCTCCCCAGCGCACGCTTCACCGCGGATGTTTGTTATTGAATCTGGCGTAGTCGCTCGACGGCGAAGTGATTTAGTTCAGGCGGGAGTTCCCGTTTGAGAAGGCAGAGAGGGGAACTCGGGCTCTCCGTACGCAGGGTCGTGTCTGCGCCCCTCTCTTGGGTCCCGGGACATTTTTATTTTCCGGCGTGTTCTGTGAGCGTGCGGGCCGTCGGGTGCGGACTGAGGAGAGACACGCCGGTTTGAAGCGACCCGTCCATTCGCTTAATTTCGCTCGTAATACCGGAGGGAGGCATTGCGATTGGCCGAGTCCCCCGTTGCCTGGGCAACCCCGTCAGGGAGGAGGGAAAGAGTGAAGCGCGCGAGGGCAAATCAACGCTCTTTCTCTCTCTCTCTCTCTCTCCTCCCCCCCTTCTCGGTCTCTCTCTCGCTCCCTCAGTGGTTCGCTCTGTATCCCGTGCTCCTCTCTCTCTCTCTATCTCTCCCTCCCTCCCTCTCTCCCCTCTTTTCCTCCATATGTGCATATTTCTCTGGACACTTCTTCAGTGCAGGCAGGAGAGAGACGGAGGGAGCTGGAGAGAGCAGCTGTTGGGAAGCCCCTGGACAGGAAGACACTTTCAGTCCCTTGTCCTTTGTTCCTTCCCTCCCTGCTCCCTCCTTTTCTTTCCCTTTAACCCTCTTCTTTTGGCTCTTTCCCGTTCCCTCGCTCCGCTCTTTCGAAGTGCCCGCTTCAGAGTGAGATGGGCTGTGGCAATTCATCTGCAACCAGCACCGCCGAGGGTGAGTGAGCCTGCACACGTGTGTGTGTGTGTGTGTGTGTGTGTGTGTGTGTGTGTGTCCATGGTGTGTGAGTACATGTGTATGTGTGTGTGAGTACATGTGATTTAATCTGTGTATTGAAGAGAATGTGTGTGAAAGTATGTGTATCTTAGAGTAAGTGTGTGTAGAAGTGTGTGTGTGTGTGTGTGAGTGTATTTGTGATTGAATCTGTGTATTGAAGAGAATGTGTGTGAAAGTATGTGTATCTTAGAGTAAGTGTGTGTAAAAGTGTGTGTGTATGTGTGTATATGTGATTGAATCTGTGTATTGAAGAGAATGTGTGTGATAGTTTGTGTATCTTAGTGTAAGTGTGTGTAAAAGTGTGTGTGTGTATATGTGATTGAATCTGTGTATTGAAGAGAATGTGTGTGAAAGTATGTGTATCTTAGAGTAAGTGTGTGTAGAAGTGTGTGTGAGTGTATTTGTGATTGAATCTGTGTATTGAAGAGAATGTGTGTGAAAGTATGTGTATCTTAGAGTAAGTGTGTGTAAAAGTGTGTGTGTATGTGTGTATATGTGATTGGATCTGTGTATTGAAGAGAATGTGTGTGATAGTTTGTGTATCTTAGTGTAAGTGTGTGTAAAAGTGTGTGTGTGTATATGTGATTGAATCTGTGTATTGAAGAGAATGTGTGTGGTAGTTTGTGTATCTTAGTGTAAGTGTGTGTAAGAGTGTGTGTGTGTGTGTGAATGAGGAGAGAGAGAGAGAGAATGTAGTTTTAAGTATGTTTTTGCACGTGGATATGAGTGAACGTGATTGAATATTTAAGAGATTGTGTGTGTGTGTGAGAGAGAGAGAGAGAGAAGAGAGAGAGAGAGAGAGAAAGAAAGAAAGAAATAATAAAAGAAAGAAAGAGTAAGAGTTTGGTTTTGAGTCAGTATGTGTGTGTGTGTGTCCTTGTTTGGGTGTGCATGGGGCAGTGTGAGTGTGTGTATGTGTCCTTGTCTGTGTTTCCTTGTCCTTGTGTTCACGTGGCAGTATGTGCGTGTGTGTGTGTGTGTGTGTGTGTGTGTGTGTGTGTCTCCTTGTGTGTGTGGTTGTACAGTAGAGCAGTAGAATGCTACGGTCAGAGAGGCTGGATCAGCTCTCATACAGAGCTTCACCCAAACCAGGAGCTGGACCAGGTCTCGCCCCCACCGCCCCCCCGGTGTTTCTCAGTGTCCGTTCCCGGCAGGCCGGCGTATCCGGAGAGACGCCCCCCCCGCCCCCCCGCCCGCCCGCGGCTAATCCCTCACCTGCCTCCCTCCCGTCTCTGGGGCCCGAGGCCGGGCGGAAAAACAGCCGCGGGGCTCTCCGGCGGGACAGCGCGGCGGCGGCGTCGGGCTCGCCGAGCTCCCCGGGGACCGCGCCCGTCAGCCAAGGCGCCCGTCAGCCAGCAGGGGCCCGCGCCGCTCGCGTAAATAACACCTGGGGCCCCGCCCGCTTCCAGTCGCCGGGTTACCCCCAGGGGGTGACTCGCAGGCGCGGGGGCTCGGCGCGGGAGGGCAGGGGCTTCGGTTTAGCGGACGTGTTTTTGTCGTTTTTGTCTCTCTCCGTTCGCTCGGTACAGTTTGAGGTTCCATGCGTTTTTGGGAAAGGGCGCCTCTGGTCTTTGGTGGGGTGCTTGGGTGCCATTCCGCGTAGCTCTCTAGCCTCCGCCAAGCGAGGGAGCACGCCTCACTTCCTGTTTCCTGCTCGGTACCGGGCTGTAGGTGTCGGAAGTGTTTCAGATGATGGAACCAATCAGTGCTGTATTTGCAGTCACATCTACACACACACACACATTCAAAAGAGGTTTATGGAGGAATGACTCATTGGATTGTGGTGCTCCACAGACTGTGGCCAGTCTGTGTGCGTGTGTGCATGTGTGTGTGTGCATATGTTTCTGTGAGTGTGTGTGTGTCTGTGTCTGTGTCTCTGGCACGCTTCAGACAAACTGTGCAAGACAGAGTCCTGTTTTATAACAGGAGCGGTGCAAGGTGATAAAAGTCAATGGGGAAGAGGCTTGCTGCTTAGCACCAGACACTGTTATTTTAAACCAGTCCAATGCTGGGGGCTGCTGGGTGGCTCGTCCCGTTAAGCTCCAGTGTGCCGATGCACCTCACGGTCCGGTATCCAATCCGGATCATGCCAGTGCCGACTGTGGCCCGAAATCAATCTAAAATCTCCATTCACCTCCTTCACAACCCCTATATCATTCAGCCTTCATCAAACTCTTCTTTCCCAGAATTGGATTACAATTGGATTACTTGGATTGCATAAGTCTTTGTTTTTTTTGTTGCAGATAAAACTGACACAAGATTTTTTTCACCCTCTTTCTGTAGGTCCAGCCGAAGCATCCAAAGACGTGTGAGTATCAGAGGGTCTTATGCAATTCTCCATGGTTATCAAAGGTTGGGAGTGCACGCGCAGCATTTCAGAAGCCATAGTTGTAGTACTCTGAGTGAGGGTGGGCTGGTTGTAGTTCTCTGTGAACCTGCACGCACTTACTGTGAATAGGAACGTACGCTAAAAACGTGACTCCCTCCAAACGCAATCCCTTTGCATTCGAAGTGAATTCACAGAAACGTGGGCGCCCCCATCTCGTGAAAGGTGCTAACTGGGCCTTTCGGAGGCTACTGTACTGTCCTCGCTCTGTGCGTCATGTGGAGAAACCGTCATACGAACAAACTGGAAAACGTTGCTTTTCAAAAGCATTTCGCCGACAACATGTTGCATTCGGTGCGTTTTCTGCTCTTGCGCTTGTGCCTTGTGGACCCCGTCTTCCTGCGAGTCCCAGAATTTATCATTTCCGACCGATCGGCTGCAGAAACTGCGGTAAAGCGGGGGGGCGGTCCCCTGAGCTGCCATCGCTGCGTTCGTCTGCGGCGCACGTGTGTCCTGTGACCGCAGCGGCCCGCTTGCTTGGGCGTGCGGGCTCCTGGCGTCTGTGTCGCCCTTTGATCTCGTGTTCGCTGAAACGCTGTATACAACGCTATAAACAATAACGTGCGCTCTTGTATTAGCCAGGGTGTCTGATATCTTGATAATATTCTCTCAGCATATTTTCGGTATCTTCCATGTCGGTATGGAGGCGCGGTTGGTGCAACCCCTCTGTATATTTTTACAGAGGTGACTGGAGGTTCCCGTAGCCACAGGTTTTGGGTCCTCTGAAGCTCAGAGGTGCGCCCAGCGCCCAGTCCTTCACGTGTTCTCTGTCAGTGTCGCCTCTCTGTACTGCGCCCAACGGTCACTCATCTGCCATCTTCGTTCCTAACAGGGTGGAGGAGCCCCCGCCCGACGACGACGACGACAAAACAAGGTATGTCATCTTCATGTTCTCTTTTTTTAACAAAAAACATTTCAGCCAGTCACTATTTTACTCCCTACAGGCCACACAGTACTACAGGAGAGCCTGTCACTATTTTACACCCTACAGGCCACACAGTACAACAGGAGAGACTGTCACTATTTTACACCCTACAGGCCACACTGTACTACAGGAGAGCCGGTCACTATTTTACATCCTACAGGCCACACAGTACTACAGGAGATAACGGTCACTATTTTACACCCTGCAGGCTGCGCAGTACTACTAGAGAGCCACTGACTGGCCACGCTGTTCTGCCACATCCTGTGCCTTTAAGAAAGAGCACAGTGCGAGAGTCTGCGCTGCAGTCCTGCGCAGAAGCTGGGCTTCCGGTAGCCAGCTTTAACGCTATCGTCTTATTATTATTCTACAGGAATGGCAGCGCTCTATCCAGCGGCACTGTAAGAACCGAAATTTTTATTCTGAGCCGCCCCACCTCGCGACTCCAGCCATTCCCCCCCCCCCCCCCCGCAGTAATGTGTTTTCACCCGTTTTTTTACTTGCTTTGTGATAACGTGGCTTCTACCATGAGCAGCATGGCGAGTTGGTGTGCGTGCGTGCGTGTGTGCGTGCGTGCGTGCATGCAGGTGTATGTATTTGTATTCGCATTGTAAAAAAAATCTTTGACCTCTGACCTGACGTGTCCGTCATCCTGTGTTCTGTACCCCGACTCAGGGATTATGGCGGGGTCTACGTGGGTCTGCCGGTTGACCTGACCACCGTCGCCGCCAGTTTGTCCAAGGTCATTCACAAAGGTATGGAGAGAGAGAGAGAGAGAACAACCTCATGGCTTTGGATGTGCTTTTCGATTGGCTCGGCTCTGTTCGGCCCGGCTTGGCTCAGCTTGGCTCTGGTCGGCCCAGCTTGGCCCTGCTCATTCCCCTCCACACCATTCAGACACTGCAGGCCCCTCTCTCTCTCTCTCATGCACTCAAACCAGTAGGAACCTGTGAGTCTGAGGCAATGTGAATGGTGTCTAATCCTCACTCTCTGCATCATACTGACAAACTGTCATATGGACAAACTCATCCTGACAAACTGCCATACTGACAAACTGTCATATGGACAAACTCATCCTGACAAACTGTCACTGAAACCATATGACAATTCAACTTAAACGCCAATGCATGACAAACTGTCATACTGTTTAACTACTGTTCAACTGTCATTTAATAACACTAGCTTCCTGCAGTGGCTGACTTTCTTGCCTTATTTGCTGTTGCGTAAACTGTACTGTACGTATGGCAAACCAACCGGCCTCAGGGGAAACTACTGTACGCCTCCATTCAGATGAAGCGAGTGGAGAGTGCAAGCGATGAAGGACTGTAAACAGGCTTATCTTGAGAAACACGTGGCCATTATCTGGCTGCTTTGAATGATCTCATTCAACGGTGGTGCAGCCGAATGGTATGTGACCCGAGGGGGCGATGGTCGCTCTCTTGGGCGTGATCTGCCGAACTACGGCGAACACCGATTGGCTGTCCGCCTCTCGAAAGAGCCACTCCAGGCGTCAGTCAGGACTGCTGTGTATCTGCATTGTGGAGTGAGCTTCGTGCCAAAAATAGAAATATCGATCCTTTCCCATGATGAACACAGGAACCACGACGTGTCCTCTAATTGGGTTGCGTGATTAGCTGTGGTTTATGTAACCGTCCAGACTGAATGTGGCAAAACAGCCTCAGGCCGGGAAAACACATGGGGATAGAGTTTCCGTTTTTCCCACAAACCTTTCCTTCACCGTCAACTTCCTGCACAGTCTGAAAACCCACCTCTTAAGACTCCATTTTGGCTCTACTCTTATCCCCACCCCACAGAGCTTAATTTGTTATTGTATTTTTCTACTTTTATTTGGTTCTTATGCCTTCTTATGGATATTACCTGCATGTATTCACAGTTTCCATTTTGGCTTCTGTTCCTTTTGGTTAGTGTAGTCAAACTTGCATCATTACTTTAAAAATGTTTGTCTGCACTTACTGGTCTGGTGCTAGGGGGCGCTACAGCCTAGCGTCATGCAATTCCAAAGCTGTTGGTTTGATTCCAAGTTGGGTGCTGCCATTCTCTCCTGAGGAAGGTACTATCCAACTGTGTAAAGTTATAAAGATGCTTGAGAACAAACGCTAAATACATAAAATGAAAAACTGCGCACGCAAAATACACTTGTGCTTGTGGACTGCGGTTTGGCTGGAGATTTAAGCATTTCTAAGCAAATGCGAGTGAACCTCCTTTCGTTCTCTTCCTGTTTAACAGATTAGCGAACGTGACATGAAGCCACGAGCCGGGAACGGATTCCGATCAGCCTTAAGGAGACAGAGGCCCGTCAGCAGCCACCAAAAGGAACGGACGGGTTTCGGTTAAACGCTACGACCCTCAGACCCAGTTGAGCGCCACGGGACACCCCCGCCGGCGACAGCGGTAAACGAAACGTTGGGAACAGCCAGCCACAAGATGCCCGGGTAAAAAAAAAAAAAAAAAACGTTCAACATAAGCCTTGAAAGACGGTGAGATGTCAAAGATTGGTCCCCAGTTGGTGAAGCAGAAGCCTATCACTGCGCCTCGGTGTTGAAGCCACCAATCACGGCCGAGGCGGTGTTCCCGCCTTTAAAGAAAACATCTCCAATTTTAACTTTCTCGTAAAGCCCCTTTGGGGCTTCTGTATCCAGAAAATATAAATCCAGTTTGCCTCTCGTTGGAATAAATTTATGATGTCATATAAGACGCAGGTTCACTTTAAAAATAAGGCAGAGCTTCACTTTAAAAATGTTTTCCTTCCACAACACCCGAGCACAAGGGCGAAAGGTCATGCAACACTTCCGCAGTACACTTAGAAAATAGTATGGAGGCTATTTTTTTGCACACTGCCCATCTCATACTAAAACATATGCACTAGTACACAGTATGCTTAGTAGACGGTACATATCTTGGACACAGAAGTTAGGATGTGTTGTGTTTTTGTTATTTGCCCCTTATGCAACTAAAGCTCAAGAGGGAGGTGGTGCTCCTTTGATGAGTTCACACTTAATTTTAATTAGTGCCAGACACAGGCTTTGGGACATTGTTAGAAGGAACAGGAAGCTGGCTGATGCCGCGATGCTGCCTTCTGCTGGTCAGGATGAACACTCGCGAGGGAAGGCACAGTGGCATTATTGCATCCTTTTCATTTCGCAATCCTCGCACCCTTGGCCCGGACATGGACAATGACCCTCTCACCTGAGGACAGAGGTAAACGCAAAGCAAAATCGTCCCAATCATAAAAAACGTATCACACGGGTAGGACTCAGGTTAGCTTGTGAGTGCTGGTTCTTTTTGGATTCAATATTTGGTTGTTTAGCAACCAGTAGGATGTTCAGCAATGTTCTTTACTCTAGAACACTTCTATATGGGTTTGTAGAAAAAAAAAGTGAGGGGTCAAAATAAACTGGTATAACTTTTGTACTTGTAAACCTGCATTTAAGTGAGAAGCAAATACACAGATGTGCAGACTGTGGTGAAGGGGCAATGGGATCCAGTCTTGTTTTAGTAGCCACTGTTTATAGTGCCTGAGTAATGTTTTTATATAAACTATGAATTCAACATTTTGACTGATTATTTACTGTTTACTTTGTGTTTGTACGATGGCAATAAATTTACATGTCATGTTTGCTTTTTTCTATTTCTAAAGTGCCTTGTCTTAATATCTTCAACTACTTCATACTACTAATAAATGTTATTTATGCAGACCTTTCTACAGCTCAAAATACTGTTATGAAGTGCTTCGCAGAAAGTTAAAAATTTCACTAAGAGTTAAAGACATTCAAAAAGTAAAAGAAAAGTGAATGCATGAATGGCAAAGCAATCACTATAGGAACACAAAGATAAAAGGAAAAAACATAGTCAAAAATATTGTTTTTTTTTTTAATTCAGAAGTAAAAAAACTAGGCTTGTATTTAAGTAAAAATTAGCCTATTAAAATTTGTTTTCAAAAGTGTGTTAAAAGAAGACAGATTTGGCCTGATGTCCTTGGGCAGATCATTCCAGAGACTCTGACCGATTTTTAAAAATGGTTCCCCCTTGTCTCACTTATTAATGTGGATGTTCCTTTTCACTGATTGATAGTGAATGTCCATTTCCTATTATATGCTTTCAACTATACGACTATAAACTATGGGAGCCATGAAATTACATTACTTACATTATAATCAAGTAATCATTTGGTAAATCGCTGCCAACTGGTCTGATATCTCTTACTGCCTTTGTTAATTGGCCAACCAAAATTTGAGAACTTCTGAAGAATTGTAGTACATTCCACAGCGATTTTTCTGTTGTTTTCTTATTTCCTACTGTTCAACAGTCTCACTGGAGCTAATTCATAATCCCACTAGCCAAAGGGAGGGCATGATCATGCTTGAACTGTTGACGTGCAAACTGATGAAAGAATGACGAAATGTTCCTGGAAAGCCCTGGTGTCAACATGTGCGTTGCAGTTCACTTGTTCTGCCACCAGGTGTCAGGGTTGTGCAACAAAAGAGCTCTGACTGGGCACACTCTTGGGACGCTTGCTGCCAATCAAGCTGTGCATTGCGCTATGTACAGGTGGGTGAAAGGGGTCTACAGTGCGAACCTGTTTTTTTTTAAAAACGTGTCCTTTTTGGTGTCATCTGAGATTAGTTGTAATTCACCGTTGACTGCTACCCCTTGAGCATCCTTCTCCGGAGGTCGAACGTGTCAGTCACAGGAAAGGCACGGGCCAGCGAGTCCTACGGCCTACACGCCCTGCCAGAGCAGCGGTAGGGCGTCTCCGTTTAAAATGCAGGTTGAAGGAGTCCCTTGGTCTGTCCGTTGAATGACACTGTGAGCAGATCCCATTGTAACTAAACGTAAAGGGGAATAAGCACATGAGCGGGTTGATCTACTGACCCAGTTCTATGCAGAAAAACCTCACACCACACGTTGTACCATTTCTGCAGGATTTAATCGTGTGTGTACAGTTTAACATGACAAATCTCTCTCTGAGCTTTATCCATGTTTACTGCCTCTCTCACACACATGCACTATGAACAATTAATGCTTTGGAAACACCGCTCCCATATTCCCCCATGAGGAAATTTTCCAAGATGCACGGCGGTGAGCTCAGCTGTCTTTATTATCGCGTGCGTCAGACCCTGAGCAATCGAAAAACAAACACGTGTCGTGTGAAAATTGACTGGGTCTGCTGGTGTTCGTGACCCTTCAGTGTTGGCCCTGGAGGCCATCTTGAACTTACTCTCTGCGTGTAAGGCTGCTCCCCCTCCGACCAGTGATGGGGGGGAGAAGGATCCTGACCCCACCCCAAGCCTCCACCCCCTCCCAGTTACCTAATGTGCTCTGAGAACCCACACTTCCCATATAGCCCCCCCCCCCCCATTTCTGTCTCCCCTTCTTTCCCCCCCACCCCTGCATATGCTCCTAATCACGAGCTGGTCGTCCCGCGCGACATGTGGTTCTGTTCAGAGCAGGTGAAACAATGTAGGAAAACATATCCGTCATCCGCTGCATTCCAGGCCCCGGCGAGAACAGAGCTGAGTCTCAGCAGAGCTAATCCTGCAGGAGGCAGCCAGGTTTAAGGCTCCCACCACAGTTTAGCGCATCGGGGGCTAGCGCCGCTTCAAAGCAGTGCGGGGGGGGGGGGCAACACATAACAACAACCCCCCCATCGTTGCGGCTGTCATCGTGACTGTCCTCTCTGTGTGTTTATCGCAACTGCTGTTGTCGCTGCCGGTTCGCTCCGCAACGTTACAGCACCGTCGCTGTTGTTTTTTCGGTACGGCCAGGCCTGTCCGTCAGTGTTTTTTTTTGTCGCGGTTCTTGTCGTTACGGCCTGGCGCTGGCAAAAATGGCTGCTATCGACCGGTTCCTGTAGCTCTCACCGCCGTCCCCGCCCGTGACCTCATTCTGCCGCCGTTCCTGTGGTTACCGCCAGCCCCCCATGTCGCCGCTGTCGGGCTTGTTGTTGTTGTTGTTGTCTTCGGCTGTCCTCTTTTCGTACGCGGCTGCGGTTCTCGGGCGGGAACTCGCGCCCGATTGCTGCTGGGGGGTCCCCCGTGAGTTTGCAGCACCCTGGGGGGGGGGGGGGGGTTTATACAGCGCCAACAGCTCTAATATGATTTGGGAGGCTATCGAGGTCCCCGGTGGGGGAACTTCGCTCCCTCTGGGTCCCGCTTGATGTTTTGGAACTGTCGTGCATCGCCCCTCCTTGAGGACTCGGGTCAATTACCCCCCCGCGTGGACATAAGAGTGCACTTGCGCACGTCGAGTACGTACTACTGGGACGCGCGTTTGCAGGGCGTCGGCCTGGCGTCCGCGTGCTTACCCAGGGTGCGTTTCCAGGCCTAAGGACGGTCGGGCCTACGCAAACTTCGGCAAGTGACCTAAAAATAAGTTTCGACGCACACAGAAACCAACCCGGGCCCGATCGGAAACGTCCGTTAAAAACTGAAACCGTATCGAAAAAACTCCCAAAGCGAACTGTCCCTTTAAAAGAGCGCTCTGCTGCTCTGAGTCATTCTGAAAGAACCCCCCGCACTCAGCAGAACCTGGGAGAGCGTACAAAATGTGTGCCGCAGGTGAGGCGAAACGGGGAACGCTGTTTTTTTTTTAGGCGGCCGGTGATGGGCTCCTGGCGAATTCCCCGTTGGGTAAAGCGGCTGAATGAGGAGAGCTGGACCCTCGCCGCTTTTCGAGCAGCTAAACTTTTCCTCATGTTAACAGTGATGCGGGGGGGCGGGGGGGGGAGGAGGGGGGTACCGCAGGGATAGTTTGGACTCTTTTTGGGGGTTCCCTGCCAAAACCTGGAATAGACCTCCGTCCGCTCTGGAGGCACAACCCACAACCCCCCCCCCCCCCCACTCCCCCCTTTCTATTTAAGCAAACGGACAAACGGACAAAAGGAATGAGTCTCTTTTGCTTTAATGCTGCAACGTAAAAAAATCTTTATTTTTTCAGTCTGCCCCCCCCCCCAAAGGAAAAGAACTCTCTTCCTTTAACTTCAAAACCAGCCAACCGTGAAGGAGCGGCAATCCTTTATCAAGAGCCCCCCAGAATTTTTTAAGCATTTTTTTTTACAGACCGAATCATGGATTTTCTGTGTGCGTTGTCTCCTGATTGTAGTTAATACCAGGAAACAGTGGATTACAACAGACTATTAGGGGTTTGTTCTAGGCCTGATTACAACCATTCTCTGTTGCCCTCTCTCTCTCTCTCCTCCTCAGAGCTGTAGCCTTGCGAGCCGCCATTGCAGACTTTCACTGAGGGGTTCACTGTGCAGCACAAGCGCTAGTCATGCTAAGCCCTTTAAACACTGACATTGTGCTTTTGCCCGAAATGCAGTGATCCAAAATGGCACCTCCTGCTGGTGCTGTCGATGACTCTGATGGTGGCGTCGGCCCTGGTTACGGTGTTCCTTCTGGCAGAGATTCCGTTCTGGTGGTGATTCTGTCAGTCCCTGGTTCTTGTTCCAGTAGTGATTTTGGGGATTGGTTCTTTTGTTGATTCTGGTGGTGATTCAGGCAGTGGTTCTGCTTCTGGTGGTGATTCAGGCAGTGGTTCTGCTTCTGGTGGTGATTCAGGCAGTGGTTCTGCTTCTGGTGGTGATTCTCAGGGGTTGATTCTGTCAGAGATTCTGGCGGTGCTGGTGTTGAATCCGGCATTGGTTCTGTTCGTGATTTCGGTGGTGGTGTCGGTTCTGGTGGTGAATCCGGCGTTGGTTCTGTTCGTGATTTCGGTGGTGGTGTCGGTTCTGGTGGTGAATCCGGCGTTGGTTCTGTTCGTGATTTCGGTGGTGGTGTCGGTGCTGGTGTTGAATCCGGCGTTGGTTCTGTTCGTGATTTCGGTGGTGGTGTCGGTTCTGGTGTTGAATCCGCTTGGTTCTGTTCGTGATTTCGTGGTGGTGTCGGTGCTGGTGTTGAATCCGGCGTTGGTTCTGTTCGTGATTTCGTGGTGGTGTCGGTTCCTGTGGTGAATCGGCGTTGGTTCTGTTGTGATTTGGTGGTCGGTGTCGGTTCTGGTGGTGAATCCGGCGTTGGTTCTGTTCGTGATTTCGGTGGTGGTGTCGGTGCTGGTGTTGAATCCGGCGTTGGTTCTGTTCGTGATTTCGGTGGTGGTGTCGGTTCTGGTGTTGAATCCGGCGTTGGTTCTGTTCGTGATTTCGGTGGTGGTGTCAGTTCTGGTGGTGAATCCGGTGTTGGTTCTGTTTGGGATTTTGCTGGTGGTGCTGATTCTGGCGACGTTGGCGTTTAAGCTGGTGGAAGACATGGCTGTGCTGTCGGCAGTAAGTCTAACGGTGACCGTTCTGGTTTCTAGTCGGAGGCTGATATTCAGTGAAGGAACACGCATTGTATGAACTCACGCAAGGCTAAGCACAGTGGACACAAAGTCTGTCCGACTCAAAGCAATGAACTCCCGGCAGAGATTGCCTGGAAACCTCAGTGACACAGCTGTGTGTGTGTGTGTGTGTGTGTGTGTGTGTGTGAGAGAGAGAGAAAGGCCACCTCTTTTAAGAAGGCCACCTCTCTGTTGGCATATAGAGATGCTATTCATCTTGTTCACACATAAGAATTCGATTTGCAGGCAGTGGTGGTGGTGATGATGATGACCATGATGAAGGAGGGGGGGGGCAAAGTGTTGTTCCGGAGTCGTGGGGTTCGGCTCCAGCCGCGCGGAACACGCAGTGCCGTCTCCCGGGAAACGGACCTGGGCGGCCCGGTCCGCGGCCCCCGGCCGCCGCCTTACACAAACAGGAGCCTGGTTTCCCTGGGCAGGAAGTGGGGCCGCCGGAGATTGGGACCAATCAGGGCTGTTGTGGGTTGGCCGGTGGCCCAAACCCCCTTTCTCACCCTCTGGTGAGGAACAAAGCTATTAGCCAGCTAACGAACCGCAAACTAGAAATCTGATCAAATTGCAATCAGGGCCCGAGGTTTTTTTTTTTTTTTTTTTCCCCTTCACTTTGACAGTTGATTAAGCAACTAACAAATCCTGCCAGATTTATGTTCTTCAGATAAGGGTTGCTGCTGTTCAGGGGGGAAATGGGCTCCCTCCGGGTTGGGGGGGGGGGGCGAGGGGAGGGTGGCAGTTACTGATTTTCAAACTTTCATTGGGTGGCTCCCAGAGGAGTGGTTTAGGGGCCAATGTGCCCGGATGCAAGCTTGGCGGTCACACAGAGGTTTAATTGGTGGGTCGCCGAGCTTGTATCCGGAAACAGTTGAGGTTTCCATCATCGGCAGAGACCCGACTTTGCTCGGTGCCTGAAATGTGATAAAAACGTAAAGATTTAACACGTTTTTGCCCCGCTGAAGTAGCCTGGTCTAGCATATCATGCATGCCTTTTTCATACACTGGAAATACGATGCTCAATACGTTCAAGTTTGTAATTGTGCTAGGTTGCTACGGCACAAAATGGAAGATCGATTCTCACTTCGTGGTGCGTGCACAGGTGCTTGGTCTCACCAGGAGTGGGCGCTAGAGGGCGATAAGATCAATGGATCGGTCGCCCGTTTAAAGGCGTAAACAAAAAGCGGCTGGCCCCTCGGCTGTCTGGGGCCAGGGCTGCCGACCCCTGACCTTTTCACAGCTGAATGATGTCGCTTTGGTTAGCCTTCACCGGCGGTTCTCATTGGCTGAGCCTCGGAGCTGCTTCTCGCGCAGGTATGTGTGTCCGTTCCTCTTGACTTTGTATGACGGGCTTACGGTTAATGAAACGTGCTGAAAGTTTTGTTTTTGGAACCGTAAAGGCAACGTTGCTTTCGTCTTCCCCCTCCAGGAGCGGCTCAAATCCCCCTGAAGTCTTGACGAACTTAAGCAGAGCGGATTTCGTCCTTTCACAACGCACACTGTGCAAACCGAGCAAATTGGGGATAGACTGGGCCGGTATCAAGAAGCGCACAGATGGGGTGAGTGTACTCCCTGTTCTCAACTGTAAAGCTGCCTCACTCCCTTTTTTACACACACACACAGTACGTACACACACACACACACACACACAACACAAACGCACACACACACAGTATGTACACACACACACACACACACATACACACATACATACACACACACGCACACACACAAACACACATGTGCACCAAGTTGCAATATGGATTAATATTTCAACTACCAAAAATGGACTTTTTGCAGACAGTGCAAAAAACAGTTCTCAGCAGCCTAAAAAACGCAGACCAATAAACCCAAAGGGAGCGCTTCGGCGTTTCTCCCCCCGGGGCGATCCGTCAGTCTGCGTCCGCCCGCGTCCGGCGAATTCACTCGTCCGCACGCCCGACGCACCTCCGACCCCTCAGGCCACTGACGACCGTCCCCAAAAAAAAAAGACGAAAGAGAAAAACAGAATGACGCGCTGGTGACGGGTCGCCGCAGAGTACGTTCTGTAACCGGGGGCGGGCCGTGATGAAAGAGGGGGCGGGGACGCGCCCGAAGGCCTGTAATTACGCTATTTCAGGAACGCTGGCTCCGCCCCTCTTTAGAACCGTATGGCCGCCTCGCACCCGGCTCCAGCCGTCGCTCTCTTGTCCTGAAGGGAAAATCCCAAAACGAGGAGGGGGGGGTGTGATCCCGGGGTGCTAATTCGCCCTCCCGCTGCCTGCGCTTGGGGGGGGAGTGTCGGTGAGCTCATCGTCGTCACGGGAATGCGGTGTACCCACGGACCTGGGGCGGGGCAGTGTCTCTCAGCTGCTTCGCGCAAAAGGCATCGCAGGCCCGTGTTCGTAAAGTGCTGATCTGAGATCAGTTTCCTCCTGTCCGTGCACTCACCTTGCTTATTACGAGCTGAGAGGCTGAACTGACCCCAGATCAAAGCCTGTATTCATTAAGCACCTAGTGGTGTTGGTTTGAATACTGTAGCTGGCAGATATGAACTCTGTTCTGATGGAATACCATCCCTCACTTAGCATTCTAAGTGAGGGATGGGGGGGAAGGGGGTCGCTTATGTAACCCCCCTGTGAGTTTCTTAGGGAGGGGGGGCGTGCGTGCGAACGTGTCCCCGTCCGTTCGGCGCCGTCCTGTCATTAAGCCGCAGCTGCTCATTACCGCGGTTACGGGCGCCTACGGCGACGCACCTGGGCGCCTCCCCATCCCCCGCCCCCCCACGACTTCGGATTTCCCGTGGCGGTCTCCGGGCGCGCGGCCGGGTTCGGCGTTGCGTCAGGCGATGTTCTCGGGCCCGCGGAAGCGTCCGGCGGCGATGTTTTCGCAACCGCCTAGACGGGGGTTATGTAACCCCGTGTGTGTAAAAAAATGTTAAACACCACCTCCGGCCTCCTCCCGCCTGAACTTGCCCCCTTGTTTCCAGTAACCACGCGACGGCCAATCAGACACTTGACGGAGACGTGCGGAGATGTGCAGATATGTGCGGAGGTGTTCAGGCAGAGAGTAGTCACTGTGTGGAATTGCCTGCCAGGTCACGTAGCAGAGGCAGAAACTCTGGGGATGTTCAGGACTGGGCTTGATACGGTGTTAGATACTATCTAGTCTGTAGGTAATCAGAGCACAAATTTAGTCAGGAAAATGTTGGTCTGTTCTCATCATTGTGTTATGTTGTGCCGTGTTGTGTTGTGTCATGTTGTTATAAATACGAAGAGAAAACGGTTTCTGTTTAGAATGTGTTTGCACGTTTTCTTCAGGAGATGTAATACCCGCTTTACCACACTGATAGAAAAAGTTTTACATGTTACGGATGCAGTCTTAATTTGATTTAATGACCGTGCTGTGTTTGGGGGACTGTGCTGTGCTGTGTTTGGGTCTGTGCTGGCTGTGTTTGGGTCTGTGCTGGGCTGTGTATGAGGGGCTGTGATTGGCTGTGTTTGGGTCTGTGCTGGGCTGTGTATGGGGGGGCTGTGCTGTGCTGTGTTTGGTTGTCGGGCTGTGTATGGGGGCGTGATGGCTGTGCAGGCGTCTTGTTGGGCCATGTTATAGGCTTGTTTGGTTCGTGGTTTGGTCTTGACTGGCTGTTAGGGGGGCTGTGCTGTGCGTGCTTTTTGGTCTGTGCTGCTTGTATGGGGCTGTGATTGGCTGTGCACTGTACAGAGAGAAAAGCACACACATACCCCCCCACCCCCCCGAAAATTGCACAGAACAGATCTGCACAGAAACCCCTTTGTTGCGGTTCCCCAGAGGTCTACCTTCGGACCGCAGTAAATTACATAACGAGATCGGATACCCGCGCGTTTACGCGACCCAATTTTGGAAAGCGTACGAGCGGGACTGAAGCCCCCGCTGACAGGTCAAAGCGAAGGTTTTAATACGGAACGGGACCGGGGGGGAGGGGGGGGGGGGTTGGGCCGAGCCTCGAACGAAAGCCGCTACTTCGTCGCGCTTTCCCTTTTCCGAAAACAAAGAGAGAGACTGTGCTCCGGCCCCGCCCGCCCTCTCCCCATTATCCTGTCACTGCGATAATAACAGCGCCCCCTAAACGTTTTAATGAGGACCAAAGGACCGAGTCAATGGGGCATGACCCCCCCGAAATTCAGTCGAGACCGCCGTATCGTCTTAAAAATGTCCGCTCTGTCAAAAAAACAACCTTCTGTTATTGTGTCAGTGTTCTGAAGCGGTGAACTCCTGGAGTTTGTGAGAACTGTCAAGACCTCTTAAGGGTCAAAGTTTGGGAGCTGTAACACGGTACCGGTTTAATCTGGGGCAGGATCTTTTGATTGAATAGCGCTTAGCCTTAAAATGTCTTGCTAGTTTTGATTGAATACAGGGGTTTGTCTATACAAAGTAGCCTTTGGGGTGTAGAACTGACATTGACCTGAGAACCATGCTCACATATGACAGAAATAGACTTTTTAAGGGTATAGTTCTCGTAAACTAATTCCAAAGAAGCCTGTAACCGGGCTGTACATATGAACAGATTTATTTCACAGAATTTTTTCACAATTATAACATGAATCGGCCTAAGAGTTATTTTTTAAATCTCTTTCTGGTCTCTCTTTTCTTGAGCAAAGGTTGGATGTGCCATAGAAAATATTTACTATCAAAATAAAATTACATTTAATTGTTAAAAAAAATAATTGGACAATATACACACATGCAAACTCTGGAAACATAGTATCAACATACAACTTCATAATTAGTTTCTTTCTACGTGGCCAGACGAAATCTTCCGAATTTGTCCTACTGGCTGCTCTCCATTATCTCATCCGTAAAGTTTGAGGCTGAACTGTTTCCATGGAGCTGCATACATGCCATGTCTGAATGCTCCTCCACTTTAACAGATGGGTCCAGGGGCTGCTTTGGCTCATGGGCTGTTCCATCATTTCTGCACACTTTTCAGTTCCGTCTTTATCTTTCTTAATGAAGGATGGCAGAAACAAAATAAGGGATAGCACAGAAACTGGCTTTCCTGTCCTGCCATTTTCCATCTTCAAATATGAGCGTATACACACACACACACACAAGCGTTAGGGGAAGTAAGGAACAGTGTCTGATGTGGGCTCTCAGAGTGACGAACACGAACGCGATTTCCCTCAGTTTACGAGGCGGTTTGACCGTGTTCGTGTTTTTCCCCGTCCGTCCGATTTTAATTTTTCTTTTGAGGAAGGAGTGGATGGATCGCGCGCGCGGTAAATTCGCGCTTGTGTTCATAAAAACATGGGAAGTCACGGAGCTGTCTGAAGTTCAGCCCGTGGGACTTGGCCCGGTGTTCAGCGCCAGAAGAATCCATGCTAGCGCTGGGGGGGGGGGGGGGGGGTTTCGGTGCAGTGGGGGGCAGAGGCATCGACGGAACGCTTAAACGAAACCACGTTCGGTCGGGGAGGGGGGGTTTAGCGGCGAACACGCCGCTTCCTGAACAGATGAAGGCGTTCATGTTCGCGGACATCTGGAACGCTTTTCCCAAGACCACTGCTGGGGGAGAAAAAAAAAACACTGAAAATGCGGAGAATGTTAAATTGAGAATATTTCACATTTGGTTCCTGTTTCAAAATAGCCTCTCTTTTTTTTTTTTTTGTTATTTGCACTTTAAAAAGGCTGAGCCCATTGTGTCTAAATACAGTGGAGCAATGCACTGTGGGACTGCTGGCTCTCCAGCTTGAAAGTTACAGTTTTTGAAGTAGTCTGGGAGTTGACTGTTCCCAGTGTGCGGATTTCTTGGTCTTTGGTCTGAATTCAGTCGAACGCCTTGGTTTCAAATCAAATCGGCGTCCGTAGAAACGGCACCTGTGAATGCCGAGAAGAGTCACCTGTCCCTTCAAACAGGTAGACTTTAGAGCCAGGGAGCCCGCAGTCCCATAATGCATTGCGCTGCATTGTGTTAATGGACAAAAGCCTTTTTTAAGTACAAAAAGATTCAGTTGACAGATCCTTAATTTAACATTTTCTCTGTGTTGTTTGAAATGTAACAGAGAAGGAGAGAAGAATTCCTCGGCCGACCCTGACCGTAGCCTGCCGGCTCGCTGGGCCGAAGCGCCCCGAGACGCTGCGGAGGAGCGCGAACGTTTCGCCGAACGTCGAACCGCCGGGGTTCGTTGAAATACCGCAGGGGCTGACCTCATCCCTTCGCCGAAGACGCGGGGAGCCGTGGCTTAAATGCGAACAGATGCGAGCGAGGAAACCGAGCACGCGTGTTTCCACCCTCGGTCACGCGTACCGTGACCGTACGTAGCTCTCGCAGTGTTCATTTAAGCGCTTATCCGGTCGATGGATCTGAGCGCACCTCGGCGTGAGGTTCAGGTCGTTGTTATTAAAGTGTGTTTTGATCGACGCAGTCCTCTGGAAATGACATCTCCCTTTGTCCCCCTTATCAGCCAATCAGAATGCAATAATGTCCCCGGCCAGTCAGGAAACGGTAAAGGCTTATTCTTTACGTCTGAATGATGGTCGTCTGCCGATCGGAAGAGAATAACGTCTTACTCCCCAACTCTGAAGCATAATACGCTCAAACAAACAAAAAAATCCATTGTTGATTGTGGCAGTCCTGACTTCGTGCAGTACATGTTGTTCCTTCGGTCAAATCATAGTGTTTGTAGGGTTTGTGAGCATCCACGTTTCCCAGAGGCTTAACCGTCCGAGGAACGAGTTCAGTCGGATTTGATTGAAACCGCACGGATGTCCCTCCGGACCCGGTCGCAGTTAAGGGAAACCACAACAAGGGGATCGCTCTTCCGGATCTCAGCCTCCCACAGACTGCAGACGCAAAGTGCTTCAGCATGGCTGGAACATCACGCAACCCCGCCGCGTCTGTAAATGGGGTTTGACCCCGCTATGTCTGTAAAGGGGTTTTGACCCCGCTGTGTCTGTAAATGGGTTTTGACCCACTGCATGTCTCAGAGGGTCTTGGGACCCGACCCCTGTCTGTCTAATGAGGGTTTAGACCTCCTACTGCTAGTCCATGCGTGAGCAAGGTGGTTTCTCCGTTTGGACCCAACTCGCCGGCTCGTCTGGGTAAATGGGTTTGCCCCTCTGAACCGACGCAGCACGCGGGGAGAGAGCGGAACGGCTAATAAACACCGCCGCGGCGGCGCGCGCATGGTAGCGGAAACTCGCCATCAGCAGCAGGTGGACCCAACGCGGCGGCGGAGGCTTCCGCCCGCTAACTGTTTTCTTTGAAACCGAAAAGCTGGCGCGGGACAACGAAACAGTTGAGCCCGGCGGCGCTCTTCGCTGCTTTGTTTGTTTTCGTTGCCGCGCGGACCACACGCGCAGGGAGACGACCGGAAGCAACCCCTGTCCCTTTCCCTCACTCTCTCTCTCTCTCTCTCTATCCTTCTCTCTTTTTCTCTCTCCCCTTTCCTCTCTCTCTGTCACTCTATCTCTTTCTTTCTCTTTTCACTCTAGCACTCTCCCTTTGCTTTCTCTCTCACATACACGCACACTCACACAGCACATCACATCACACACAGACCATCACATCACACACACCACACAACTGCACACCATACACCACACCACTCACACACACACACACAGAATCACACACAACACACACACCACACACCACTCACACACCACTCACACACACACCACACACACACACACACACTCACACACACACACACACTCACACACACACACACACTCACAACACACACACCACACACACACACACACCACACACACTCACAGACACACACACACACACACACTGTCACACACTCACAGACACACACACACACAACACACACACACTCACCACACCCACACCACACCACACACATCCACACATCCACACACTACACACATCACAGACACACCACAGACACACACACTCCACACACACACACTCACAACACCACAACACAACACACACACACACACACTCACAGACACACACACACACACACACGACACCCCACTCCCCTACACCTCCACACCCACGCCCACCCACACATCACCAATCCAGAACATAGCACACACTCACACACACACACTCACAGACACACACACACACACTCACACATACACACACACACACACACACACAGATATGCACACTCATACACACGCACGCACTCACACACACACACACACACACACAGATATGCACACGCATACACACACACGCACACACACACACACACTCACCACACACATACCACACCACACACACACTCACATACACACACCACACACCACAAAGACACACACACACGCACACCACACACACTCACACACACACACACACTCACAGACACACAGACACACAACACACACACACACACACACTCACAGACACACACACACACACACACACACACACTCACAGACACACACACACACATACACACACAGTGGAGCTGGCCGCTCCAGTGCTCCCGCTCCGTAGCTTGAGCGCAGTCCAGACATTCCTGTGAGTAGCGCTGGCCGGGCGTCCGGCAGCAGCCAGTCAGAGCCGAATTCCAGAATAGCAGCGAAGGAGCTAAAAATAGCGCAGCGGGCTGGGGGGCTGGGGGGAGGGGGGCAGGAGGGTTTGGGGGGGGGGGACAGGAGGGCCGGGGGGTCTCTGCAGCAGCACCAGCTCTTCACTGACCTGTTCCACTCCAGGAGCTCTCTGGCACACACACACACTCACACTCACACACACACAGTCACACTCACTCAAGGACTAATACACACTACACAGTTTACACAATCCCCACAACACTTTACTCACCTTTCACTCACGGCACACACAGTCACACTCACTCACACACTCATACACACACACAGTTATACACACTCGCACGCACTCACTCACACACACACACACACACACACACCCTGCCGTACCTTGCCTGGTCTGCTCTAGTTTTAATGTTTATTTTTACTGCTGTTAAAACATCCTCCCAGCCCTCAGTGTGGAATGTCCCGCCCCCTCCCCCAGGACTCTAAAGACTTTACTGACTGAATCTGTTTCATACACACACACACACACACACACTCACTCACTCACATACACACACACACACACACACACATACATCATTATTTATTATTCTATATTTCTATATTTATTCTGGGTTTTCAGATACTCTTTGGCAGTGTAGTACTCTAGTTAAGGACCTGCATTTGTAACCTGAAGGTTGCAGGTTCGATGCCCTGGTAACTGCTTCTGTTGTACCATTGAGCAAGGTACTTGCATCGACTCAGTAACACATCCAGCTGTATAAATGCCAATTATGAAAAAAACGACAAAGTTGTGCAAGTGGTCCTGGATTAGACCATCTGCTAAATGCCTGTGAGGTGGCGTAATGGCTCCTCGTCCCGAGTAATGCGAAAGCCCTCGAGTGGAAATGTTTTCGATTGGTGCCCGCGTTGCCGTCGCCCTTTGATGTCTGAAGGCAGCCTGTGGAAAACCTAAGAGGCGGCTTTTGAAGCAAGGCGCAAAAGCTTTTGTAAATAACCTCCCAAACTGGGTACACCCCCCCTCTCCACCCCCTCCACCCCCACACACACACACACGCCCCACACACACTACACACCACACCACGCACACACACACACACACACACACACACCACCCACACACACACACACACACACACACACACACACACACACACACACGCCCGGCGAGCGGCGGCAGGCAGACGAAGGAGACGGAGCTGAGCGCAGGGACGAGGGACGGAGGGATGAGGGAGGAGAGGCCGTCTGAGGGGCCCGCGCGTGCCAGAGCCTCGGCCCGCCGGCTTTCCGGTTCTTTCCCTCCCGGCCTCGGACCCGCGCCCGCCCGCCCGCCCGCTTACCCTCCCTGACCCCCCGGCCCCCCCGCTCTCCGGCAGTGCACACGAGGCCTTTACAGCACGAATGTCGAGGACGGGAACCGAAACAGTACAGTACAGGGACCCCCAAAATCACCCTCAACCCCCCCCCCCCCCCCCCCCACCCCCCCCGCCTCCGGGTCTCCTGCCGTGGCCTCAGTTGTCGGAGCAACGCAGCTGGATCCAATTACCCTGCTGTCTGCTCCCCCCCCAGCCTCTGCCACATCTGGACTTTGCATCAGGGTTTCGAAGAACGAGCGTTACAGAGAATCCTGGATACGAGTCCGCCTTTTCAGTGCAAAACATACCTCTGAACGCTACGTTTAGGTATCTCCTGAAGTATCTGGGCCTACTGTTATGTGTGGAATATCTGGGTCCACAGTCGCGTGCAGAGTGCCTGGGTCTACTGTTGCGTGTGGGATATCTGGATCTACTGTTGCGTGTGGGATATCTGGGTCTACTGTTGCGTGTGGAATATCTGGGTCTACTGTTGTGTGTGGAATATCTGGGTCTACTGTTGCGTGTGGGATATCTGGGTCTACTGTCGCGTGTGGGATATCTGGGTCTACTGTTGCGTGTGGGATATCTGGGTCTACTGTTGCGTGTGGGATATCTGGGTCTACTGTTGCGTGTGGGATATCTGGGTCTACTGTTGCGTGTGGGATATCTGGGTCTACTGTTGCGTGTGGGATATCTGGGTCTACTGTTGCGTGTGGGATATCTGGGTCTACTGTTGCGTGTGGATATCTGGGTCTACTGTTGCGTGTGGGATATCTGGGTCTACTGTTGCGTGTGGGATATCTGGGTCTACTGTTGCGTGTGGGATATCTGGGTCTACTGTTGCGTGTGGATATCGGGTCTACTGCCGTGTGGATACTGGGTCTACTGTTGCGTGTGGGATATCTGGGTCTACTGTTGCGTGTGGGATATCTGGGTCTACTGTTATGTGTGGAATATCTGGGTCTACTGTTGCGTGCGGAACATCTGCTTTCATGACTCCTTGGGCGTTTAGCTGCTGGAGAAACGTGGAAGCTAAGAATCGCTTTACACTGCTAAGCAACTGTAACATAAACGCGCACTGAGGTAACACGAGGCTCCAACGCTCACAGATGTTTGAAAAGATCCGTTTATTTGAGAGGGTCCTTGGAGTGACAAGGCTGAAGTGGAAAGAGATGGGGCGGGGGAAGCCTCTCACACGCCAACCCCCCCCGCCCCCCACCTTTCCCCCAGTGGAGGACCCAGGTCAGAGGAGGACAACAGATCCACGAAAAACCATAGATATCTGGCAAACCGCACAAAAGCCAACGCAGCGCAGAATGGGCGAAACTCTGCGTCGTCACGGCTTTTGTTCAGCATCTACTTCCGTTCTCTCTATGGTGTCTGTCATCCCCCCCCCGATCACGAGTCATAACATGGACAGAGTAGCAATACAGCACATAACCTGGCTTTACCACCAATAAATAGAAGTATAAAAAAAACACTGATTATCATCGTAGTAGTTAAATATGAACATAATTATAGCAAAGGCACTAAACAATGACCACCTCAGCCGTCTAGGTTTTACATTTACATTGACACCGAAATGATAATCGTGGCAGTTACAAATGAATTGTAAAAAATAAAAATCAAAACAAAAAACAGAATAGTTAAATAACATATTAATACCTGTATCATAACAACATCCAGTCAAGTTTTCCTATTTTTATGCTCCCTCCCTAACTAACAAACAAGCAGCAGTTGTTTCCAGTTTGGCAGACAGCGCTGTTGTGAGCTCTGATTGGTTCCATCTGGCGAGCCCTCCCTCCTCGAATCAAGTTTACTCCGCTTCGGTTGAAAGGCACCGCGGCTCTTTTTTTTTTCTTGCATCCTGTCCGTAGCTTTTATCCGCACGTCCACGGAGTAGCTAGTGTGGGTACGGCGCGGAAACAAGGCGTCACAATAAGAGCGCGTTAGCTTTAACTTCGGCGGCGTAAAGAGCGGTAACGCTAGTTTCCGCTAACTGCAGCGGCCAGATTCGGGCGCTGCGCTTAAATCGCCTTTAAGGTCCTCGAGCTCTCGTTGCTTCGATGAGCTGAGGCTGTCAGGGATCCTGGCTCTAACTCTAACGGGCTCCGGTCTGTACGCACGCATACCCACGTACGCGCGCACACACCTGCACGCGTGCACGTACGCACGCACACACATGCGTTCGCGTACACCTACACCTCACCGAGATTCTAAGGGGGTCTCGACCAACCGGAAAGTCAGAGGCAAACAGGCTTTCTGCCGCAAAACAAAGCAACAAGCAGTTTCTACATTTTGGAGAATCAAAAACAAGCATAATAAAACAAAAAATACTAACATAGTATAATTTTATCACTGTAAATCCAGTTAACAATACGTTATAACTCAATACCATACAGAGCAGGTCTGTTTCCCTTTATTTTGTCATTTTTTCTTGTTTTTAATTTTTTTCATTACATTTTTTCATACCCAGGATCTTGTTAAAACACGCTGACCCTTTTTTTAAAATAAAAAAAACATTCAAGCTTGATGGAGGTTTGGTTTTGTGGACTGCCTGCCCACCTACATATGTGGCACCTGTGCTTTTTGTGCTGTGCTCCAAGCGGACAGAAATAAGCTGGAATACTTCAGCCTCAACCCAGACGCCCTGTTCTGTGTGTGTGTGTGTGTGTGTGCGCGTGGGGGCTGTTCCCGGCATCACATGACGGGTTACACCCCTGCCAGGTCCCCGCACACGGCTGCCCAACAAGCCGCACCCCCTCTCCGGCTTCTAAAACGTCCCCAACCTTTTCCGTTCACTTTCCGATTCAACGTCTCACTACCTCTGACTCTACGTGACTGTTCCTTGCTTCTCGACTCATCTGAGCTACCTATCTAAACCTTTACTGAAAGAGCAGGCCAAGCCAATCAATAGCCCAGTCCCTCTCACTCCAGTTTGAAGGCCCAACTATAAGATCACAATACTCAACCTGCTAATTTCCATCCAACTACAGCAACAAACCTTTCCCACAATGCTCCTCTGCATACTCCCCTCACTTACCTTCTACACTCTATCTTCTAAAATCATCTATACCATGTTAATACCACGTTAATACCATGTTAATAACATGTTCTCATCTATGAAATGACGCAGTAACCCGAATGTGAAAAATGGGTTCAGGTGTCAGTCAACCTCAGTTCACACGACTCGCTCCATCTCCTGTTCCGGTAATGAGAAAACGCTGGAGCGTCTTTACGTGGTCCTCAGGACACTGAAGTTGAACCGAGCTGCACGTCGTTCTCTGCGGCTTCCTAAATGCACCCACATAAGTACTGTGTTGAGACACAAACAGCCTGAAAACAGAACAAATTTATTTACTTAGCGCTGGATTCCGAAATTTGTCCCAAGCTTTCACGTTTCAAAGCGTGCTGAACCTCATGGAAAATATTTTGGGACGGGGACGGGGGGGAACACAAACACCACAGAGTGTTTGAGTGATGGCCAACTCACAGAACCCATTGAGAAAAAAAGAGGTTTGTTCCTTCCAGAAAAACCCCCCTCACTGTTCTTGTGTTCTGAGTCATTGCTTTGGGGGCGGGGTCAGGACTGGTCACATGACCGGCTCTGAGACGCTTTAAAACGTGAATGCGTTTCTCACCACGGTGCTTACTGCACATCTAGTTGAGCTGATCTAGGATCAGTTTCTCCCGTCTGCATCCTAACTTGGCGTCTCTCTCTCCCTCTCTCTCCCAGCTTCTGGGAAATGACATACATAATTTCACACGGATTCAAAAGGCACTTCCTGTAGAGAGGGGGGGCCGTATATTTCTAGCACCACACATACGCTTTTATACGAGGGAGATGAATGATTCTGATGCGATGTACGCTGCCTTGCGTCTGAAGCGCGAAGCGTTTGCGATATATCGGCTATGAGCTTGTGTACTCGGGTAGGAACAATCATACATGTCAGTTCCGCCACAGGTCGGAGACGCTAGCGATCAAGTACGTGCAGTACAGGCAGAGCAGTTACAACATCTGTGTTAGGAAGTTATACAGTGAATACTCATTCTGACTTTTACCAGCAGGACCCTGGGTAGAGTGTTACAGGTTTGGGTTTGGGTTTGGGTTTGGGTTCTACAGCACCCAGGGTGCCTTTGGAGGCTCCGCCCACGGCCGGCTGTGCTTGCGGATGTGGACTCTGATTGGCCGCTTGTGGACGTGGGTTTTGATTGGCCGCTTGGCGAGGATGTAAACACGGAAACTGCGGACAGTCTCTGAGGGAGGGAGGGAGGGAGGGAGGGGTGGCAGCATGGCTTCGCTCAACCCTCTAAAGCCTCTCAGTGTGTGTGTGTGTGTGAGAGTAAGTGTATGTGTGTGTGTGTGCGAGAGAGTGTGTGAGAGTAAGTGAGAGTGTTTTGAGAGTAAGTGTGTGTGTGTGTGAGTGTGAGTGTGTTTGTGAAACCTCCTACATTCACCATCCCAGCAGTATACTGGTCGTCAGGGAAACCACCCCCCCCCCGCCGGGGCTCTAGCTCAGGCTGCCGCTGATGTCCAGGGCCTGCTGGTACACCTGAGTCACATCGTCCAGGTCCTCCAGCAGCGAGAAGCTGCCGTCGTCCCCGGGGGACCCGCGCCGCCCCCGCCCCCCACGCCCCGCCCTCCCCCCCGCCCCCAGGGGGCCCCGGAAGCCGGCCAGCTGGAGCAGGTTCTCGGCGGAGACGCAGGGCCGGATGTTGGGCCGGGCGGACGGTGGCGGAGGCGGCGGCGGTGGGGGGCCACTCCGCCCCGCCGAGAGCAGCGGCCGAGAGGCCCGGCGCGTCGCCCGCCATGCTGGACGGCCGGCTCTGGCTGCGGGACAGCCCCGAGTCCCCGGGGCCCGGCTCCCCCGCCGGCGGGCCGCCGCGGGCCGAGTACTTCCCGTCGCGCTTCAGGATGCTCTTCCGGCCGGCAGCTCTCTTGGGCGGCGAGCCGGTGCGGGCCGGCAGAGCGGCGCCCCCCAGCTGCTCGGAGGACTCGCTGCGCTCGGGCGAGGAGTAGTACCCGGATTCCCGCTGCCGGCTGCTCTTCAGGATGCCCTTCTTGGGGAGGGACGGCGCCATCTTCGGGGGGGACCCCCCCGCCAAAGCCGGCTCCTCTTCCTCCCTCTCGGGGCTGGACGCCGACCCCCCCTCCTGGGCGTGCGGGGTGGTGGCGGCAGCCGGGTCTGGCGCCACCTGGCTGTGGGAGGACCTGGTCTTCAGGATGCTCTTCGGCCTCTTAAGCCCCGCCTTCTCCTCCGCCCCCCCGCAGGCCGCCGCCGCCGCCTCCTCCTCCTTCTTGGCCTTCTTGGGCCGCTGATCGGGGAAGGGGCCGGTCTCGGGCGGGGCGGGGTGGGGCTCGCCGCGCCCCGGCCGGCGGATGAAGGGGGCGAGCGTCGGGGCCCCCCCGGCGTCGCGGCGCGGCTCGCAGTCGCACACGCTGCTCTTGCACCCCCAGTTCACCCACCAGTGGCTGGCGATGTCCTCCACCGTGGCCCGCCTCTCCGGGTTCACCATCAGCATCCAGCGAATCAGGCCGCGCGCATCTGAGGAGTCACACAGAGGGGAGGGGTCAAACAGAGGGGAGGAGTCGTGCAGATGGGAGGGGTCACACATTTATTTACAATGCGAGGAAAACAACTGCAATCGATCCTGTGGTACATGAGAAAGGGATGCACAAGCATACGGCACTCTGCATTAACAATATTAGCATACACACTTCCTCCAGGCAGTACCTGAGGACTGGGTGGGTTCGCGGTACTCCCCGTTGCTGATTTGGCGGATGAGGTTCCTGTGGTCTCCTCCATCGAACGGCATGGTCCCGTAGACGAGCGTGTACAGCAGCACCCCCAACGCCCAGCTGTCCACCTGCCCAGCACACAACGCCCCGTTACCCTATTCCTTCAAGCGTTTAAATGGGAGAAAAAGTAACATTTGGAGCCGTGTTTACGCCCCGCGCTCTGCGTACCTCCGGGCCGCGATACGGCCTCCCGTTCACGATCTCCGGCGAGGCGTAGAGGGGGCTCCCGCAGAAGGTCTGGAGGAGCCTGTCTTTGTGGTAGAGGTTAGAAAGGCCGAAATCGGCGATCTGGCGGGAAGAGGAGAGGAGGAACGAGCAACGTCAAATGGCGGCCCTTCCCCGTTTCAGGTTTTCCGAAAGTTAAGGCACTAGCTGTGTGTAATCCCTGCTGGCCCTGCACACAGTCAGACAGCCTACCCCCCCCCCCCCCCCGGGTTTCCAGCTAGCCCCACCCCCTGCTTTCTATTCGCTGGCAGAGAAGTTCCTGCAGATGACAGTCGGATGATGCGTACGCTCAGGAAGGAAGAACGTAGTGACGAACGTAAGAACATGACAGTGCTGAGGGGAACTGGCCAGTCGTCTTGCATAGCTTTACCCACAATGCACCTGCAGCAGATAACGGGGGTTCCGGTCTTACCTTAATGTTGCAGTTTTCGTCCAGTAGCACGTTTTCCAGTTTCAAGTCCCTGTGCACCACCCCGTTCTGAAAGAGGACAAGGGGACACATTCAGCAACCTTCCACACACTTCCTGAGCGCTTACCACGTCACACTGGCGAGCTGTTACGCCGTTAGCGCCATTAGCACTGTTAGCGCTGTTAGCGCAGTTAGCACAGTTAGCGCAGTTCTCATGGTCAGCGCTGTTAGCACGTCACGCTGTAACACTGGCGTGCTGTTACGCCGTTAGCACGGTTAGCGCGGTTGGCACAGTTAGCGTGGTTAGCACCCCCCCCTCACCTTGTGGCAGTAGTGCACGGCTGAGACGATCTGTCTGAAGAAGCGGCGCGTCTCCCTCTCGCTCAGCCTGTGGCGCTCGCTGATGAAGTCGTACAGCTCGCCCTTGCTGGCGTACTCCATCACGATCACGATCTTGTCCTTGTTCTCGAACACTGAGGGAGAGAGAGGGGAACAGCGGGGCGGGAGAGAGAGTGGTGTTACATAGAGCAGAGTGACGCTCGGAAAAAGCGTTACACAGAAAGGAAAGCAATACGTGTTGATCTGTTTGTGACTGACAAGTCATGTGATTGACAGCTTTATTGTAGCTCCGCCCAATATGAGGTATGCAAAGCTCCAATGTGTACCAAAACCCCTGGGCTTCTCTTCAAATACGGGGAGTGTCCCTTTAAAAAAAAACTCTGAACATTCCAGGATGTCATTGCACTGTTCTCAAGCTCTGACGCAGCGCGGACATCTGGTTAGTCATCTCATTTTTTTCTCATCCCACACCGGACCCTCAAAGGAAAACAGACTGTTTACTGTGCTGACAGCGTGTGAGACAGTGCTCAGTTGCAAAACGTCTGATTGGATCAGCATTATGTAAAACGTAGGTTCTCCACAATACAATGTAATCTCGTTTTGTATTGTTGCAAAACTGATGTCATGGGGAACAAGCTGGTGTCTTTAGTGGTGGGATTTGCCGACTAAAGATCTTGATATCTATGGGTCAGCGCCCAGCCGGATACAAAGGTTAACCCGGTGTGATACGCTCACAGAGAAAAGTTGGGTGCGGTATCGAGCGGGTGGGGCGCGCTGACCTTCGTAGACTGAGATGATGTGGGGGTGTCGGAGGGAGGACATGATCTCTATCTCCCGGCGGATGTGCGCCATGTCCTGCTCGTCCTTGATCTTCTCCTTACGGACGGATTTAATGGCCACCTGAGGGGGAGCGGGAGTGGGGAGGAGGAGTGGGGAGGAGGAGGCACAGACAGACAGACAGTGGGTTCAACCGGACTGCACCTTATAACCGAACGGGACCGGTAGAGAATTTATTTTTATTTTCTTACTTTATTTTTAAAGTTTTAGCCGGAAAACCACAAGTGTCTGTTGAGTTCTGTCAGTAGACGGAGGAGGCGCAGATGGAAATTAGTGAAAGGTAAATTCCATTCCGTTAGGGTGTGTTTTTTCACACCGAGAGTAGTCAATGTGTGCAATAGCTTGCCAGGTCTTGAAGTAGAGGCAGAAACTCTGGGGGCTTACAAGACCCGGTTGAATGATACTATCAGGTTTGAAGGTAAACGGAGCACTTGGTAAGCTTCAGTGGTAGGACAATGGCGAGCACTGTTGGGCTGAACGGCCTGTTGTCATTATTGTGTCATGCTAAGTGTCAGCTCCCTGCTAAGTTTCTTCAGCTGCTCATTTTGAGTAAGGCACATTAAGTGCTGATGTAATCTTCAGTGATGCGATCAATCAACCAATCAAAAGTCAATTCATGATGGTGCAAATGGCATCATTGCGGTCACTGAATAAACTGGATGAGCCCCTAATTCCTATACAACAATACTGCGGGGGACAGGACCTGGAGACTAGACTTCCAGGACTGCACAGCAAGGCATCTTTAGCAAAATGCACGGGAGCAGACTGGGGGACGCCCGTGGTCAGAAAGCATTGCCAGGAGTCCTTCCGTTTGTTTGGGTCCCCACTAGTCGCACTTGCTGAGGCCCTTCCTCCCGAGGTCCTCGCAAACCACATAAACGATGACACAGAAGCGGTAACAGGCGAGACCGCCATGACAGTTTAAACTCCCGCCACTCGTGAAAGAGCGCGACGGCGATCGCTTTAGGAACAGAGAGGGGAGAAGCTTCCAGGAGTCACACGGCGCTGCGTTCTGAACGGACGCTCTTCCCTTCCTGAGGCCCGGGGTTCGAGGCGAACCGCGGCCCATAAATTTACCGCGAAATTTTGCCGACGAAGCGCAGAGCTCGGCGTGAGCGAGATCGGGACCGTCGGTTCCGGGTCCGCGTATCGCGGCGATCCGTCACGCGCCGTCTGCAGAGAGGAGGAAACTCGACGAGCGCCCTATGCGCGGAACCTTCCGGAACTCGCGGGCGGGCGGGCGTGGCCCGACAGGAAGAGAACGCTTGGGCGGGCGTTCGCAGGAAGCCGGCGAGCGACGCGCCCAGCGCAGGAAGTGGCAGCCCGAGCGTTTCCTGTGTGCCCGCGCCGCTCACGGCGATGCCGCTCCTCGCCCCTCCCAGGGAAGAGGAGGAAGCTCAGGACAATGAAGTCCCAGAGTCACATTTATCTGCTGCCCGGCAGCCATATCCTGAGTTACTTCTTTCACACAAAGCATTTACTCCTCCCCATGATAAAAAAGAAACTCTGAAACATGAAATCAGAACCTGGCTGTATCTCCCTCTCTCTCTCTCTCCCTCTCTTTCTCTCACTCATTCACTCACTCACGCACACTCACACTCTTCTCTCTCTCACACATACATACACACACTCATTCACTTAAATTCAATTCAAATGCTTTCTTGGCTTGACATATTTCAAAATTCATACTGCCAAAACGTAGTGATAACAGCAATCGATCATATCAATCATTCACTCACACACTCGAATACTCACTCACTCAGGTATATGCACACAAGCACACAAACTCACTCATTCACTCGCTCATGCCACACACACACACACACACACAGATACACACACACACACACACACACACAGACATGCTCAATTTCCTAAATCGACAGTGACGGACTCCAGCTCACTGATGAACAGTGAAACCCCTCAGGAACATTCGGTCTGGGTTTCTGCAGACAAACTCAGACAGTCACTGGGTTGCTGAATCCAGCAGACAGTGCACAGAGGGCTGAGGTCCTGTCATATCATTAATACATGAGCTCAAGCAGACAGTGCACAGAGGGCTGAGTCCTGATTCATAATACATGAGCCAAGCAGACAGTGCACAGAGGACTGAGGTCCTGTCATATCATTAATACATGAGCTCAAGCAGACAGTGCACAGAGGGCTGAGGTCCTGTCATATCATTAATACATGAGCTCAAGCAGACAGTGCACAGAGGACTGAGGTCCTGTCATATCATTAATACATGAGCTCAAGCAGACAGTGCACAGAGGGCTGAGGTCCTGTCATATCATTAATACATGAGCCTCTGGAATTAATCTGGAGAAGACCGGGGGGGGGTTGAGTGGGGGTTGGGTGGGGGCTGAGGGGTGAGAGAGGTACATGAATGCAAATCCATGAAATGAGGTGAAAGAAGGTAAAAGAAGATTTGAGAAACGGTGGAAGCTCTAATCTGTATAATTGAGGGGGGGAGGAAGGCATTCCCCATTTTTCATAGATAGCCCAGTGTGTTCTGGAAATGCTATCGGCTAAACCTGATTGAATAAGACCTTCAGCATATGCAAAATCTTTCAGCACACGCTAAAACACAATAACTCGACCAATGTCACAGTATTTGTTTTGCACCAATCGCTGTCCATCATTTCCCTTGTGTATAGAAATGACATTGAATTGTGGGGAAAAATGTATATGGTTATCCAAACAACACGATACACAAAGACTGCTCAAACCTACTATTTGATACGTTCCTGTTGCTATCGGTTTAGCCGCAAGCTTTTAGCGAGGCGAGCTGAGTCAGTCACGCCCCTCCCCTCCTGGCACCCCCAGCGTGTCACTTCCTCCCTCCCTTCCAGCATCATCACAGGCAACTCGGTTCCCTGACAGCTTCCACTTCCTGCTGAAGGGAGACTTTCATGTGTCACTGTCCCCTCCCAGCCCCAACGTCACCACAGCCTTTTCTGCTGACACACTCCACGTGCTTACCCACACACTCAGAATGATGAGAGCCATACAGCACCGGGCGTGACAAAGTGTCTAGGAGCTCTGTGCTGGGGCCCGTCTGTGTGTCTAGGAGCTCTGTGCTGGGACCAATCTGTGTGTCTAGGAGCTCTGTGCTGGAGCCTGTCTGTGTCTGCAGGAGCTCTGTGCTGGATGTTTGTGTAGCATCTCTGTGCTATTGTGGTTCTCGTTAAAGGACACAAGTAAAACTGCTTCGTCTGAATCACTTGGCTTAAGCGCAATGGCTATGTTCCAGTTTCTCATACTGGAATGAAAGACCATTTGAGTGCTGAAGGCCACAGTCCTTCATGCATAAACTGAGAGAGAGGTATTCAAAGAATTCACATGTGGTGTTAATATAACCATACATCCAGACACTAACTGGTGAGGATACTCCCTCCTTTTGTCCACTCGAATCTGGCCTAGAAACTTGTTGGTCTCAGGGCTGACTTCTGTTTAAAATGGTAGAAGTGCTGCTGACCTCTGAAATTGACCACTTCACTTGGGAGTCTTTAAAGCTCCATCAATCCTGTCAGCAGCACAGATTTAGAGAGCATCTGGAGCGCCTGCATCTGGAGCGCGTGCAGTGGAGACGGCACCGTCCTCCGGGACGCTTTAAAGCACGTGGGAATGCCCATCGTAACAAGTTTGCCAGGAGCAAAACTGCGAGTTTCAATACTCATTTAAACAGCACGGCTACTTCCATGAATGTTGCATGGTCCAGATGACACGTCTACACTGTAAACAAACATCTGGCAAAAACGCGTCTATGCGTTAGTGTACGCTGACTAAACATTCTCAATTTGCATGGCAAATAAGTATTATGCTCACTTGCCATGCAAATTGAGAATGTTTAGTCAAACTGCAACCATAGACGTCACAATTTAAACGTCACAATATTGCTCTATATTGATTATCCATTAATTTGTTGATGACCTTTTTATCTCACCTTTCTCCCGGTGTGTATTTCGATAGCCTTCTTGACTTTGCCGTACGTCCCTCTCCCGAGAGTCTCCAGTAATTCGTAGCGGTGTTTCAGGTTGTGTTTGTGATGGTGCTTCTTCACGCCGGAGCGCCTCGCGCCGCCGTCAGCTGTCGGTGACGGCTCACCAGATGACGGCGGAATCTGCTTGTCTCCCCGAGACTTCCCTGAGGAGCCTTGAGCTTGCTCGGCTCCTGGTCCGGACAGCCCGATGGATGATATACTCGCAGCCTCCATCTCAATGTAAGGTTATTAACCCTGACGATTTCGAACACGCCTTGTATTTTCTGGTATTTATAATAATAATAATAATAATAATAATAATAATAATAATAAAGACAATAAATAAATAAATAGCCTACATAAACGCGTAAAACATAATACATAGATTAGATATAAGATTGTCTTTGCATATATTTTAGGCCTGTTTTATTATTCCCATTTAAATTTCGTTTGGAGTATCACAACTATAAATATTACAGTTGGCTCGCACATTCATCTGAGAAAGACAGAGAAACGTTAATTGTGTTGTCCTGCCCTTTAATGAGTCGGTTCATAAACATTACAAATAACCTACAATACGAAGTATAATATGGTTTTAATAATGGCTGCATAAATGCTCATTGGGTAGTGATTAATTAGGATGAGCCTTAAAGACTATCGCAGTTTATCGTTCAGCCTGCGTCCACTTTCACTTTCTGATAACGCATCCCGATATAAGAACAATAATATGCACAAAATGCACGGGACTAGTCTAATTAAAGTATAAAAATATTGCAAGGTAGCCCACATTTAATATATTCGCAAATTTTGCCAGTTTCCCCAGTAGCGGCATGTTCTCTCGGTCTGCCTAGCTAAATTATGCAGGGCGGTGTTTTTCGTCTACTGCAAAATGCTGCCGTATCGTTTCATTTTACCAAGTCAAAAATAAAAGGGAAAACCTTCATAGTCGTCGCCTCCCGAGAAAGCAGCGACGAACCCCGCGTTCAGGATGTAGATAACCCTCATTTTTCCCCCAAAGCTGGTGTAACGACATTAACCGACTCTAAGAACGTCGCGCGTGTGATCCATGCCCCGATCGTCGTCAGTGGTGCGCTGCGTTCGGTTTTCAAAAGCTGAGACGTTCTGTGTAATGCCATGGTCATTATATTCCCCTTCTCTCGTGCCCTCTTCACCACTCTCTGTCTTTCTAATCTGCAGGGCTGCGAATGAGGAATGCGAGCTGTTTGATGCCGGAGGCGGAGTTATACCTCTCTTTCATTGTACTACTCTCTGGCTCAAATTTGGCTGTAGCACTCAGCGCACACACGCGCGCACACGCGCACATTAGAGGAACAGTCACTTGCCTTACAGCGGAAAAGAATGAGTTGGCGAACCTGGTCGTGTAAAGAATGCGCTGTTTCCAGCGAGCCAGTTGGCAAAACAAAGACAGGACCTCGAAATAACTTAAGCTCAGCAAGTTCATTTCCAGAATCTATTTAGGAAGAAATCGGAAATGTCCCCACCCGCACACAGAATACACGACATCCATGTCTAGAGAATCCAAGTCTAGAGCAGATGATGTACAATTGCTGTCCATTTATATATATATTTTATATTTTTAGCCTACTTCCGTTCACATGCAGAAATTTTGGGAGTCACAATATGTATGTGCACATTTATTGAGATATATGTAGATTTTGGATAGCCTGCTTGAGAATCATGTTGCCTGTGTACTTGATGATTAATTGTCAGGCATGCAATCATGCAGTCATGCTGTAACCTCAGTTCACAATCATGCTTTGAGTGGGGAACTATCTGGAAGGGCATCATTGCATGACCCTGACACTACCTAGTGACCTATCAGATGAGTGGATTTGTTTTCCGGAACAAGTCAGAGATCAGTGTTTCCTCCCAGGGGTGTCATACAGCTGTCACTCACAGACCACTGATAAAGTCAGCTTAATGAGATCATAATTAATGAGTCATTCTTTATTGTTACATCACAGAAGCCTCTGGAGGACAGCGCATCAGGTATAATAGGGGTTTACATTGTAAATCCCATCATACAAACCTAAAATCTATAGCAATTATTCATCAAAGTATAGAAAATGTATGTTTTCCGACTCGTGGTTTTCTGTTTTTGGGAATAATGCCCCTGTCAAACACTGACCTGTAAGGCTGTAAATTTAGTTTCATCCTGACAGTAATTAGGTCATTATATATACATTGGAAATAACCTAATATCCTCATATATATATATATTCCTTTCATGGGTGTGAAGCACCCACAGAATTAATAGAAGACTGATATTGCTAAGAGTGTTACCTTATTCCTGTCGTAAGTAGAAGATATCAGACACTGCCCTCTATACTGGTACCCCCTTAATGGAGGGGCAGGGATATAACTGTGAGCCTTCTCTAATGGTTCAGGTGTCAAACTCCAGTCCTAGAGAGCTGCAGTGTCTGCAGGTTTTTGAGGTGTTCTTGGCACAGGTGGTACATTTAAGTCATTGATTGGCTAAGGAATTCACACACCTTGTTCTGGAGGCAATTGATTGAAAGGACTCCACAAAAACCTGCAAACACACCCCATTATAACGGTGGAATCCTATTTGTGTGTGTGCATGCGAGTCTTCCTGGAAGACTGTAAGGAGATGGAATGACAGCTGTAACCTTAATCATTTTTTTTCGAACGAGCTGGCTGTCACATAAGAAAAATTGTCCCGTTGCGTTGAATGGCATGGCGGTTAGCCTACATCTTTGTACCTTATAAAACGCCGCCATCTAGCGTTTCATATGAGGTTAAACTTTACAAATCATTTTTTAAATACAGTTTTTTGTCTTTCATTTAATCTATCTCTCAATTAACAGGTGTGACGGCGCAATTGATGAGCGGTGCACGGTGCAAGTACGCAGGATCACGTGGCAACATTTAACTTGCAGTTTTTTCTCATGGCGATATGGCAAACTTCTGCATTGCTTGAACAGAACCCATCCTATTTCCTTTAGGCGGCATTACGATTTTATATTTGAAGTTAAGTTGATTCAACCAAATTACAATACGAATTTACGATTGTTTTGATCGTTCTGGAGCTGGAAAATATTTCTGAACTGAGCCATTCTAACAGCTATCAGAATAATTGATTTTTCACATTCAGGGTGTGGAAAAAACCACATAGCCTAACCCAGCAAATTTCACTTGCACTTGTTTGGAGAAAGGTGAAAAGCTTGCAAGATCGTTTGATAGCTGTAAGAGAAAGGTAAGGCTTCACAGTGTCTTAAATTGTATTTGGATTGCCGCTAGAACTTGACCATGGCGTGTGGAGATAATTTCTTTGCGCTTTTGGTGAACGATCGATAGCAAGCTAACCTTGCTAGCTAGTATTTCTGTGTCAGTCGTTCGTGCACACGATGCAGTGCAGCTTACGAGTTAGTTGATTAGGACTGTTTGCTAGAGGTCTACACGTGTCGTGCAATATTGAGCACACGAATATCTAAAAAATGACATTTCAAGAACTTTTCGGCAACGTCTGCTGTTCCTGGAGTAGCCTAAATATGTGGCAACAAACACGTTTTACGCCATGGTTCATCAACTACTTGCTTACATTGTCATGGGGCCAGATAATCATTTGTATTCTCAATATTCCAAAGGAGACCAGAAATGGTTACTATACGTGTAATCAAACTAGCTGGATGTCTCAAATATAATGACATGGGCTTATATTCATGAATCTGCCGATAGTGCGAGGTGCAGTGATGTGATGGTGATGTACAGATTAATATTCACATTTTTGATGCTTTGGATTCATTTGTTTTTTAATTGAGCGAAGAGTAGGCAATAGGGGGCCGCCTGTTGAATATCTGCTAGCCCGAGTACCCGCATGAGCATTTGTGCTAGTGAAATATCAATGGGATTCAGCTGATTGATTAACAACTGGGGCTATGAACGATGGCTACGAAAATGACCGAGTCAGTGCCTCTTGCGCCAGCAGTATATTGTCGGCATGGTAACGGCTGTGAAGTGGCTCGTTGGCAAGCTGATGTCGCCCTTGTGGAGGAGAGCGGAAGACGACGACGTTGGATTTTACGTGACTGGTCAGTCCACCAGAACTCACACTTAAGTATCCACAGCTTGATAAAAGTGTCAGATGGTTGCATATCGGTGCCTGATTTCGGTTTCAAGATGCTAGCATTATGCTTTACTCCACAAGTCTATTTCACAGTATAGTAGGCCGCTACAGAGATGAGCTGCAGCTTTCATGTTGGATTGGTGTGAAACTGAAATATTGTTAAACTGCCCTTGCTCTGTCTGTCAACTGCTATTTTGAGAGCTTCACAAAGAAATGTAGCTGAAATGGTAAACTGTTCAGGCCTACATGATGGGTCATTGAAACCCATTAAGGGCAGAAATTTGTCTGAGGAGCTTATCGCCAGTCTCCTTCGGACGCAGACGCGGAGGAGATCCGGCACGTGCAGGGCGGGGTGGTCACGCGCCTCTGCCAGGACTACGGACTCATCGACGACGGCGTCTACTTCACCGGCGAGGAGGTGATGGGCGGGGTCCCCCTGCGCGTGGGCGACGGCGTCACCGCCCTGGCAGTGCGGGGGGGTCCCCACGGGGGATGGAGGGCACTCAGGGTGGGTATCCGGGGGGTGTTGCTCACGGACGGCCTAGCATCTCCAATTCTCACACTGTCCCTACGCTTGTCCTGTAGTGCCAACTTTTCCTATGCCCATCCATCCATTCATTATCTAACCTGCTTAATCCTGGTCAGGGTCATGGGCGTGCTTTTGGCAAGAGGCAGGAATACACCCTGGACAGATTGCCAACCCATTGCAGGGCCCACACGCCATTCACGCACCCACTCATACCTATGGGCAATTTACACTCTCCAGTTAGCCTAACCTGCATGTCTCTGGACTGTGGGAGGAAACCGGAGTACCTGGAGGAAACCATTTCTGTGTGTGTGTGTGTTGTTGTTAAGCATGTTAAAAATGGCTGTCTTTTTCTCAATGTCTGCATCTGTATCTGTATCTCTGTCATCTTGTCTCGAACACAAAAACACGGTGCGTTTTAGCCATTAACCTAAAATGAAAACCTACAGGACGGTAGATCTCCAGGAACAGGGTTGGTTACCACCGGCTTAAGCAGTAACCCCTGCGATGTGTCCTCCTGTCCTGTAGGTGGAGCTGTTGACCGACGCCTGGGAGGAAGGTGGTGGCACGTCCTTGGAATCGGAGATGAGTCGGCTCAGGCCTCTCACCGGCACGGTGACGTCATGCGACCGGGACGGGGGCTTCATCAACCAGACCACCTTTTTCCCCCGACAGGCCCTGTGCGAAGGTACAGTGTTTACCGGGTAAAGCACAGTGCTGACGTTTGGACGGACAGCGGTTGCCTGGAAACGCTCTAGGAAACCTGCTCTCAAACTTCTAGAAATTCTTTCACAAAGAAAGTGTTTGGTTTGGGAGCTCTTGGAAGGCGGTAAGACCTGTCCTGTGTTGACAGTAAGCCGCTTTATATAGTAGAATGTTTTGTTCTTGTAACCACAGGTTACAGTCACAGGTTTGATTCCCAGGTAGGACACTGCCGTTGTACCCTTGAGCAAGGTACTTAACCTGCATTGCTTCAGTATACATCCAGCTGTATAAATGGATACAGTGTAAAATGCAATGTGAAATGTCGTGTAAGTCGCTCTGGATAAGATGCTGAAGGCATATTACACATAATGTAATGCTTTGTTTTCGGTCTCTCGCTGCAGGTTATGAGCCCATGAAGGGGGACTGGGTCCAGGCCCAGTACTTCATCAGTCCCACTGAGTGGAGCAGCCAGGCCCACTCTGTCGCACCGCTACGCTATCGCCGCATGGATAATGTGGGTCCCCTTCTCGTCCTTTACTATCGAACCCCAATACTGCCTTCTCTCCTTTTACTAAAACACCCCAATACTGTGTTTTTCCCTTTAAGTAAAACACCACAATACTGCCTTCTCTGTTCCCTGTGCAGTGTGTTAGTGCTGTGTGTTCTCTCTCTCTCGCAGGTGCGCGTGTCCAGTGTGTTTGGCTGCAGTGGGGTGGTGGAGGACAGTGTGTTCTTCAGTCTGGACTCTGTGCTCCTCCCCGGTCAGTACCGGCCCAGCCCTGGAGACCTGGTGAACGTGGTGGTGCTGGAGAGCAGCCAGTCCTTCTACTGCTGGCGGGCCCTGTGCATGGCACCCACTCACCTGAGGTACCCCCCCCCCCCTTGCTCGCCCTACTCAAGTTGCAGAGCGTGTGCAGTAGCAGGAAGTGTAACGGTTAGGAAGCAGTTGAGTGACGGGCTGTAGCATCACTGCTGGCGTGTGCTGTCTCTCTCAGCGTGGGCGGGGCCAGACCTGGGCTGGACGGCGAGGTGGAGGCCCTGCAGGAGAACAAAGGGGGGCTGCTGGTCAGCCAGGAGACCGCTTTTGGCATGCTGATGCTGGGAGAATGCCGGGAACTGGTGGTCTGGATAGAGTAAGCTCCCCCACACACACACACACACACACACACACACACACACACACATTACATTACAGGCATTTGGCAGACGCTCTTATCCAGACCGACGTACAACAAAGTGTATACACACACATTCAGTACACGGCCAAAGGTATGTGGACACCTGACCTTCAAAATCTCATCCAAAATTATAAGCGTTAATATGAAGTTGGTCCACCCTTTGCTGCTATAACAACCTCCCCTCCTCTGGCTTTATACTGGATGTTGGGTAGAAGGGTGGCTGCAAAGCTAATAGACGTGCACAGCCAAGCTAGCGGTTGTACTTAGCGGCTGCTGGCGTGCTGGTTGTGCGCAGACTGAATGGGGACTGTTCCGGGCAGGAACCAGGGCCCGGACGTGCAGACGCTGCAGAGCTGCGAGCTCGCCGGCTGGGACTCGGAGGGCCAGTTCAGCCTGGGTCCCGTGGCCCGCCTCGCCCCGGCCGACGCCCGCTCCAGGGCGGGGCCGAGGAGGCGGAGCCCGGGCGCCGCCGCCGTCATAACCCGGGCCCTGTGGGAGGGGGCCCCGCTGCCCCCGCTGACCCGCTCGCCCTACGGGGCTCTGGCGGGCCTCTCAGCCACGCCCCCCGACGGGACGGGGGACGGCGGGGGCCCCGGGGGAGAGGCCCCCGGGAAGGGACCGCTGACGGCGGACCCCGTGGGGGCGGAGGACAGGAACGCGCCCATCGCTCCAGGAGAGAGGCTGCCCGTCACCGTCAGCTGCAGGGCCAAGTGAGTGTCCCTCCCCCCCGTCTCCATCGACTACCCCCCGCCCCCCCACTAACCCTGACACACGACAGCCTAGCTATACGCACTACACCCATAGCATCAGCAACCTCGTGCATCACATCGTTAGCATCGAGACAACAGGAAGCGTAGCTAACAGTGCCGTATCTTGCTGTAGCTAGCTTCAGTTATCTGTCGCACTATTTAACTCAATTCAGTTCGGTTCAAAAAGACTTTATTTATCCCCCGGGGGCAGTAATGAAGTAGGCTCAGCACAGTGAAAATGGCCGTTTTTGAAACCAAAAAATACCACGAAATTGAATTTAACAAAATTGATAGGCTCGGTACCCATCTTCGAGTTGAAGAAATGGCGAGAGAGGGATACACAGAGAACGAGAGAGAGAGAGACAGAAAGAGTGAGTGAGTGTGAGAGAGGGAGGGAGAGGGAAAGAGAGAGACAGACATGGCCGTCGTGTCCGTGCCCACCTCAGGAACCTGGGGCGCTGCGCCGAGATGCTGCTGCTGCACTTCCCCCTGTTCACCATCGGGAGGCGCCTGGAGGTGACGGTGCACAGCGCGGAGGAGCGGCTCCTGCAGCCCAGCGCCCCCTACAGCCCGGCGCTGCCCGTGCCCCGGCCGGACGGCCCCCGTCAGGTGGTCACCGTGCTGCCCCCGCCTCCGCCCATACGGTAACCCTCCCTAAACCGGGGGGAGCCCCGCCTCCGGAGCACAGCGTCCAATCACAATCGCATAAAATAAAGCACCATTCATACAGCTTTAGCCCAGAGCGCAGACTGCATTGCTAATGAAAACAACAAAGTCCAGAAAAGGTCCTGATTTTATGCTAACTAGATCATTTAAGTCAGAGGTAACCAACCCTGTTCCTGGAGGTCTACTGTTCTGTAGATTATCCCTTCAACCCTAGCAAAGCACACCTCATTTAACAGCCAGAGATCTCGTTGAGCCCCAGGAACAGGGTTGATTACCCCTGATTTACATGAACTGAGAATTTAGCTGCAGTTATTGATAAGCCTGTGAATAACAGCTGAAAACACTGTGATGTGTGTTACTTTGCTTTGACCTATGAGAGGCCCAGAAATGCTGTGCAGAGTTAATTAGCCAGTTAAGCCAGGAGCCAGGTGGCACCTGCGCACACGGCAGGAGTTTGACTGTTTAAAAAGGCCACTGAAATGCGCGAGAGCCAGAATGGCCGCCCCTGTATATCTGCTGCAGTGCTTTTCTGTGCTCTGCTGGGTGAAACCCCCTCCTCGCTGAGCCGGCCCCTGTGTGTCTGCGCAGGCTGCTGAGGCGCCACCTGCCCAATTTTTTGGGCAACTACCCCGTGCCCCAGGCCCTGCGGGACTGCGTGGAGCAGCAGGCCGACGTGCTGGTGGCCCAGCCCAAGCTGGCGGAGGTGACGCCGCTCTCCGTCACTCTGTCCTGCTGTCTTCGTCTTTCTCTCTCCCCTCCTTTTCTTTCCCTCTCTCCCCTGGTGCCTGGTGACACTCTCCGCTCCGTCTACTCTGTCTCAGCCTCACAACCCGATTTATTTGGAAACTGTTGTGCATCTCGAACTGTTCTCAAACTCTGTCCTGGGACCCCCTGTATATTGCTAGATTTTGTTTACAGCTCTTGATCATGTAGGCTTCTTTAAATTCCATTTCAACAGTTATGAAAATTATGAAAGTTGTCTAGTTTCTTCACTTTGATAATCGATTCCTTAATCCTGTTAGCAGAAGGCAGGTTTTACTCGCTGGAATTTTTCCTCAGTCTTTGAATTCTTTTTCGCGACTGGTTTAATTTCATGTACCAGCTATGAGGACCCCTCTGATTTCACTTGTCAGTTAAACGTGAAACCTCCCTTTGGAGGAACGATTTGCGTTACGGAACATTCCGGAAAATTCCAGCTCTGTGTGAATACGGGACCTCCACAGCAGCCATAGCTGATGCCTTAAAGAGGAGAAACCGTCCCTCAGTCTAGTCTGTGTGCAGTTAAGACGAAGTTGACGAAGCCTGACCTCTTGGCGTCCATTTTGTGCCTGGAGGAGCGGAGGCCCCAGCGTACCCAGGGGCTTCCGGGTCTGAGGGGCTGCGCTGTGGCGTTTCTTTTCCCCTGTATTCCAGGCCCTGACCCCAGCCTCGGCGCCGGGCCGCTTCTCGGCGCTGCTCTGGCTGGAGGAGCTGCACGCGGAGCAGGAGCTGCGGGAGTTCAGCCTCAGCGCCGCCCTCCTCAGGAAGGGGGCGCACTACCTGCACCTGGAGGTGCCGGGCGTGGCCGAGGGCCGGCCCAGCGTCTTCATAGGTGAGAGCGCATAGGTGGAACCAATCGGGCGAGACCAACCGAAACTCGGTGTCTTGCGCGCTACTGCTCGCCTTTTGTCCCGTCCGCCATAGGCGCCGGTCGATTTCTGTGTGCCTCTGTCCTGTAGGTGACCGTGTCGTTCTGAAGAAGCCGCTGAGCGGTGGGTTGGTGATGGAGTACATCAGCTACGTGGTGGAGGTACTCAAACACATTAGTTACACAACGGAGATGCTGGAGAACGTTAGCTATGTGGTGGAGGTACTCAAGAACATTAGTCATATGATTGAGATGCTGGAGAACGTTAGCTGTGTGGTGGAGGTACTCAAGAACATTAGTCATATGATTGAGATGCTGGAGAACGTTAGCTGTGTGGTGGAGGTACTCAGGAACATTAGTCACACGATCGAGATGCTGGAGAATGTTAGCTGTGTGGTGGAGGTACTCAGGAACATTAGTTACACGATCGAGATGCTGGAGAACGTTAGCTGTGTGGTGGAGGTACTCGGGAACATTAGTCATACGATTGAGATGCTGGAGAACGTTAGCTATGTGGTGGAGGTACTCAGGAACATTAGTCACACGATCGAGATGCTGGAGAACGTTAGCTGTGTGGTGGAGGTACTCAGGAACATTAGTCACCGACGAGATGCTGGAGAAGTTAGCTGTGTGGTGGAGGTACTCAGGAACATTAGTCACACGATTGAGATGCTGGAGAACGTTAGCTATGTGGTGGAGGTACTCAGGAACATTAGTCACACGATTGAGATGCTGGAGAACGTTATCTGTGTGATGGTGGTTCCTAGCCACCGAAGCAGTTATGCAGGTTTCAAACCATTGCGCCAATAGCATAAATGAACTCGCCCGTAATTACGTCGATTTTTGAAGGTCCAAAGCTTCTTCCTCCGTCCTTACTTCAGCACCGATGGTAACTAATGCTGCTGAGGTACACGTGAAGCGTATAGCGGTGGAGTTGGAAAACTGGCCGGTGTAGACCCTGGCCGTGGCGCCCCTGTCAGCTTTTTTTTGATCCCCTTTCGAACCCGCAGATCAACGACGAGGACCTGAGCTTGCGGGTGAACGCCGACTTCCAGCACGGCTACCTGGGAGAGCCTCTGGACGTGGAGTTCACCTTCAACAGGTGAACGGGCCCCCGAGGGGGGGCGCGGGGACGACAGCGCCCTGCTCCGGCCCCGGGGGGCCGCCGTGTCCGCCGGTTTCTGTGGAGTCCCTTCATCCCTGCGTGGATTTCTGTGGATTTTAAAAAAAAATTTGAAGTGGGGAGATTTAGGCCTCAGAAGCAGTTTGTGCATCCAGTCGTTATGAAACGCACCAGAAACCGGCAGATGCACCGGCCGTCCAGGACTGGAGTTGTGCAACCCTGTTTATAATGACCGTGTTTGCGTTTTATGTTTTGTTTCAACTTTAAACCGTTTCGGCGCGGCTGCATTGAAGCATTTGGGCAGTCTGGCACTGTTGTGAACCTCAGTGTGGTGTTGGGATTGTGGTGGTGTTTTTTTTTTTTGGGTCCCCACTGGGTGTTACATTTGTGGGAGCCACTCTTGCTGGGGTCCTCACAAACCGTGCAAACGTGACGTTGCACACTAGGGTGTGTCCGCAGCGCCACGTATGTGCGCGGATAACTTGTCCTGTTGTGTCGTCACCAGGTTGACAATGCGCCGGTGTCACTGCGCCTTGGACCAGATCCGCCATTTTGGGGAGAACGGTGAGCTTCTCCCCTTTGTTATCAGTGTCCTCTTTCTCTCCGCCTTCTGTCGGTTCACTCTGCTCCCTTCACGTCTCTTTGCCTCTCCGCCCTGCCCTGCCCCCAGTGCTCTTCCCCAGCCAGGTGGCCCTGCAGGAGCCCCTCTGGAGCGGAGAGTGGGCTGACGAGGACCAGGAGGGGGACCAGGTCCCAGAGGAGGAGGAGGGGGAGGAGGAGGTGAGAGATGGGACTGATGGGACAGGGCTGGGACTCTCCCAGCTAACCACATGCAGCCAATAGCAACAGCACCTCTAACCACATGCAAACCAGTCACGACAGCCCAGCTAACCAAGGGTCAGCTTTGCCTTTTAGTCGATACTGAATTGGGAGCGTATTGGATCCTGTTTTTTATATTAGCTCCTCTGTACAGCTGTAGTTTTATACAAATTTTCACTCAGGTCTGCTCTGAATCTTTTTTCCCTAGACACTTCTCTTTCCGGTACTGACTGGAAAAGGCATGTTTACACGTGAGAACGATGTGGGCACTACCTTTTTATAGTCTTTATTGTGATTCCCTTCCAGGGAGAAGGCCGCTGCTCCCCCAGAACCCGCGGCGAGAACATCCTGAGCGTGTGCGTGGGCATGGTTTCCGTGGCGACTCAGACGAACCCAGGTGATTGGCCGTCGGCCGATCGAGGTTCGCGGTTCGTTGTCGTCGCCGCCGCCGCGGGCTAACCCCGGGCAGCGCTTCGGTCGTGTCCGTCTCGCTCAGCTCGACTCTCGGAAAGGCCGCAGCACCCGCTGATGTTTTTTGCAGCACTTAATCGCATAAGAGCTGTTTAAGTCACCGATTAGCGAAAGACTCTGCACACCTCGTTTCCAAGGACAAGTGTGTCTGGTGATGGAAAGGAAAGGCAACCTTGAAATGGTGAAACCCCCCCTTGCACTTAGCCACAGGTTTGAGACTCTCGGTGTGTTCTTGATGTTTGTTAGGGGCAATTCCTTAAGAATTTAAGGTTTGAGACGATAATGAGAAAAGGCCAGCCATTTTGCCGTCAGCCTAGAGCAAGGATATCAGCCTCCAGTTTGAATTTTGGAAACGAGGTGCGCCCAGGCTCAATTGCATCAGCGATCTCAAACTCCCCCCCCCCCCCAGACGCCACGGTCCCGCCCCGGCCCGTCCCGAAGCCGGGGCGGTTCTTCATCCCCGGGCTGAACCCCGCCCAGAGGGAAGCCGTCAAACGCATCCTTGCGGCCGAGTCCCGCCCCTCCCCCTACATCCTCTTCGGGCCGCCCGGCACCGGCAAGACCATCACCCTCATCGAGACCATCCTGCAGGTTTGGGCAGCCGAGCTGCCTGCCGGCCGATTTATCTGAATAATAATAACCGTACTAGCAGCGCAAAGCGCTATACACCAGATCAGCAGTCTACGATAAACTCAAATATCTAGATTTAGATCATTAAGAAGCTGCTAAAATACTGCTAATGATGCAGTTTGGGCAAAAAATCTGGTGACTCGTCTCTCTGTCCTCTTCTTACTCTGTTTTTCTCTTTCTTGCACCCTCTCTCCATCTCTCCCCCTCCCTCCCTCCCTCCCTCCCTCTCTCTCTCTCTCTCTGCAGGTGTACCACCGGGTCCCCAGCAGCCGCCTGCTGGTCTGCACCCCCTCCAACAGCGCGGCCGACCTCATCTGCCTGCGTCTGCACCACAGCGGCTTCCTGCGCGACGCCAGCCTGGTGCGCGTCAACGCCACCTGCAGGCAGGAGGAGGTAGTGACAGACGGGCGAGCGGACCTCCAGCTTTATAGAGCCGCGCGCAAACCGGGCACCTCCACACGCAGCGTGAGGATTCGTTAATGCGCCTCCTCTTCCCTCCCTCCGTCCGTCCTCTCCTCTCCTCTCCTCCTTTTTCGCAGTCCGTCCAGGAGGTGCTGCGGCAGTACTGCCGGGCGGGAGAAGACATCCGCCACGCCTCCTTCCACCGGATCGTGGTCAGCACCTGCTCCAGCGCCGGCATGTTCTACCAAATCGGCCTCCGGTGAGATCCAGCGCAGCGCACAGGGAGCCCACTAGGGGGCGACCTAGCGGGCTGATTTTGCAGTATGACATTACAACAGTCATATTTTGCAGTGTGCCTCTAATAGTCTGATTTTACTATTATGATTGTGCAGTGTGATGGCATGAGAACAGTTGTATTTTGTGAAATGTGTTTCTGTTGCTTTTATTCACTGATTTCTTTCATTCTCTCTCTAAGGTGAACGGTGAGGTTCTTTTCCTTTTCTCAGTGTCCTTTTCCTCTGCCATTTTGGTTTATTAACCGCTCTCTCTCTTTTTCTGCAGTGTGGGTCATTTCACTCATGTATTTATAGATGAGGCCGGTCAGGCCACTGAGCCAGAGACTCTGATTCCCCTGGGGCTGCTGTCTGAGAGAGACGGCCAGGTAAGACACACACACACACACACACGCTCACTCTCTCTCACTCTCTCACACACACACACACAGACTCTCACACACTCATACACACACACACACAGACACAGACTCTCATACATACACACACACACACACACTCTCTCACACACACACAGACTCTCATACACACACACACACACAGACACACGCTCACTCTCTCTCTCTCTCTCTCACATGCATGCACGTACACACACACACGGCAGTTTCTAATCCCCAGAACACCCCCACACCAAGGCGGCCGCTGTGTGATTGAAATAACGGCAGGCCAGTGCAAATGGCTAACTTTACCGTAGCTTAAGACACGCAGCCTAAAATGGCAAAAAATACCATTTTAAAGTTAGTTAAATCTATACAAACGCAGTGAGTAATAAGTGCACCCCCCCCCCATGTCCCAGATGGTTCTGGCCGGTGACTCCCGGCAGCTGGGCCCGGTGGTGAAGTCCCGCCTGGCCTCTGTGTTCGGCCTGGGGGTGTCCCTGATGGAGAGGCTAATGGCCACCCCCCTGTACTCCCCCGGGGAAGGGGGCTACAACCCCTTACTGGTGAGTCACGCCAGCGCCCTGCTCGCCTTCGGGGGAGAGGGGGAGGCTGTCCAGCCAGGGCCCCGTATCAGGAAGCAGGTTTAACAGCACGGAGTAAAACCCGGAACCCTCCCAAACCTGGAACATGGACTGAGTTTAAAAAGAGCCGTTCCGGGTTTTACTCGGTGCAGTTATCCGGCTAACTCAGTAATCCTGCTTTATGAAATGCACCCCTAAAGGAGTCATTTCTGAACAGTCGATTTTTGGTTTTTATTGATGTGTCTGTCGCTGCTGCTCCTCTGTGGCATCAGGTGACCAAGCTGGTGTGTAACTACCGCTCCCATGAGTCTCTGCTGGCGCTGCCGTCGCGGCTGTTCTACAGCGGCGAGCTGTGCGTCCGCGCCCAGCGGGCGGTGGTGGAGTCGCTGTGCCACTGGAGCCGTCTGCCCACCAAGGGCTTCCCCCTCCTCTTCCACGGGGTCCGGGGGTGTGAGCCTTCCTCCTGGGAACCCCGCCCTTTCCCTTGACCCGCCCTTCGTAACCCCGCCTTTTCCCGGCTGCCCCCTCTTCAGTACCCCGCCTGTAACCCCGCCCTTTCTCTCCCGGTAACCCCGCCCTTTTCCCCCTGTGACCCCGCCCCCTCGTCAGTAACCCCGCCCCCTCTGTCTCTCAGGGCACTGAGATGCGAGAGGCCAACAACCCCTCCTGGTTTAACCCCGGGGAGGCCGTGCAGGTAATGCTGTACTGCTGCCAGCTGGCCAAGAGGCTCTACAAGCCCATCGCTGCCACTCAGATTGGAGTCATCGCCCCCTACAGGAAGCAGGTGGGGGCGCGCTCTGTTAGACTGCAGTGTTTAAAGAGAGCTCTTTAACGTGAGCCTGACCAACAGCACGGGGGGGTTACGGAAAAAGCCCCCGCAGGTACAGTAGGAATCCAGAATAGAGAGTTAGTGAGGGTCTCATCCTGGTTACTGGGGGGGGGTCTTAGTCATGCTTAGTGGTGGTCTTAGTTCTGGTTGGGTGGGGATCTTAGTTCTGGTTAGGGGGGTCTTAGTCCTGGTTTGGGGGTCCTGCTCTGTTTAGTGGGGGTCTCAGTCCTGGTTGGGGGGGTCCTGCTCTATTGTTAGTGGGGGTCTCTGTCCCTGTCCTGCAGGTGGAGAAGATCAGAGTGCTGCTGAGCAGGGTGGGGCTGGCGGAGATCAAGGTGGGCTCAGTGGAGGAGTTCCAGGGACAGGAGTTCCTGGTCATCATTTTGTCCACGGTAACGACGTCTCCCCTCCCACAGGGCCGCTCAAATGTAACGCGTGACTGTACGGAACGAAATGAACAGGCCGGCCAGCCCCGCTGCATTCTGCAAAGTTAGTTATTGATGATTTGTAATATATATTTATGCCTCCGTGACGGCACAGCCATGGCCGGCGGCATTATGTTTTCCGGTTGTCCGTCCGTCCGTCCGTCCGTCTCAGTCTCGTGAACGCGATATCTCAGGAATGCCTTGAGGGAATTTCTTCAAACTTGGCACAGACGTCCACTTGGACTCAGGGATGAACTTGAAAGGTCAAGGTCACCGTGACCTCACAAAACAAGTTTTTGCCTTGGCGCGGGGCATACGACTGCGAGGCGGTATTTCTAGTTTATTACCGTTTCATCAGATTGTGTATAGTTTGGATCACCATCATAGTGTGTCTGTCTGTGTATGTGGGTGGGTGTGTGTGTGTGCACGCGTGTGTGTGTGCGCGCGCGCATTCATGTGGACGTACGTGTCACAGGTGAGGTCCAACGAGGTTGCCGCGACGGAGGACAAGCAGTACGTCCTGGGCTTCCTGTCCAATCCCAAGCGCTTCAACGTGGCCATCACCCGCCCCAAGGCCCTGCTCATCGTCGTGGGCAACCCGCACGTCCTCATCAAGGTGAGCGACAGCGCCCTCTTCCTGTCTGCTTTCTCACTGCAAGTGTAAGAGCGCTTTCAGTATCTGGTCCTGATTCTAGGCTTTTGAATCTAGTCACTGAACGCCCTCTCATACTTGCAGTAAAGAAGCAGTTGAACACAGCTGCCTGTATAAATGTTGTCTACAGACCCTGTTCAATGTGCCTGCAGGTGCTGTATTAAAATGTTTGTGCGTATTGCAGGACCCCTGTTTCAATGTGCCCCGGCTGGTGCCTGTATTAAAACGTGTGCGTATTGCAGGACCCCTGTTTCAATGTGCCCCCGCAGTTGCCTGTATTAAAATGTGTGTGCATACTGCAGAACCCCTGTTTCAATGTGCCCCCGCAGGTGCCTGTATTAAAATGTGTGTGCTTATTGCCGGACCCCTGTTTCAATGTGCCCCCGCAGGTGCCTGTATTAAAACGTGTGCGTATTGCAGGACCCGTTCAATGGCCGCTGGTCTGTATTAAAATGGTCATGCAGGACCCTGTTCAATGTGCCCCGGTGCCTGTATTAAATGCGTTGCAGACCTGTTTCAATGTGCCCCGGCTGGTGCCTGTATTAAAACGTGTGCGTATTGCAGGACCCCTGTTTCAGCGCCCTCCTGCAGTACTGCTTCGAGAACGGGGCGTTCCTGGGCTGCGACCCCCCCGCCTCGCTCCACGCGACCCGCCCGTCCGGCCCAGACCGCCCCGACGAGAGCGAGAGCGCCGCGGCGGGTAGCGGGTCAGAGGTCGCGGAACCCGCCGCGGGACAGCGGTGAAAGAACTTGAGCGGCGTCCCGGAGGAGGAGGGGGGCGAGGATGGAGGGGATTTTTCGGAAGAACATTTCACAGCGGCCTTCGCAGTCTCCTTTCTCTCTCTCTCCCTCTCTCTCTCTCTCTCTCTCTCTCTGCAGACCCTCGACAGAACCAGGAGACTGAAAATAACGCCCAAATGTCGCAGGGCACCGTCCCCCTCCGCCCGCGCACCTCCGCCCGCGCCTCCTTTGGCCGCTTCTTTGTACTTTGTGTTGAAATAAAGACTGCGAGCACGTTATCTCAAGCCCAGCTGTGTCCCCTCCCTCTGTCTTCTGGCTTCCCAGCCCACGGTCCGCTGCGTCTGACCTCCACTGGTATTCCGGTCTGTAACGGGACCAGTGGGAAAACCAAAGCAGGTTACTGACACTCCAGAGCTCTGTTCCAGGAAGTGGGGTTACCGAGCCGACCCGGGTCAAATACATGTTTGTTTTGGATTCAAATACTTTTCTGTGCTCTGTTGATCTTGCCTGGTGTAATTGAGCCTGCCGATATGACCAGAAGGGTGGGGTTTTTGCAATTTCTGAGTATTCCATTGGTCCCAATACACCAGACAAGATCAGTAAAGTATAGAAAAGTATTTGAATCCCAAACAAATATGTATTTGACCCAGGTTTGTTACCCAGTGAGCTGGATTAACTGGTGCCCGGAACCCGATCAATCTGGAACATGGGCAAGTAAAAAAATTTGTTCCGGGTTTTACTTGGCGCAGTCATCCAGCTGACTCTGTAGTCCTGCTTTGTGAAACGGGGGAATTAATAATGCATTAATTCTTTTGTTTGGGAGTGCGGTCGTGTTTAAGGAGAAGTTTGTGGGTGCGGTCGTGTTTATGGAGAAGTTGGGAGGCGTTATGGAAAGTTGGGTGCGGTCGTGTTTAAGGAGAAGTTTGTGGGTGCGGTCGTGTTTATGGAGAAGTTTGGGAGTGCGGTCGTGTATATGGAGAAGTTCGTGGGTGCGGTCATGTTTGAGGGAAGGTTTTGCTGGGAGTGCGGTCGTGTTCACAGAGTGTCCATGTTGAATGCGCAGATGTTGGAGTACGGTCAGCGTGCGCTCGGGCGACCGTCTCCCGGCTCCTGGGGCTCAGACTGGAGGGGGGGGTGACGGCAGGGCGATGATTGGACGCTGAGGGCGTGACGGACAGCCCGGCGGAGCCTGCGTTAGTTTGGGGGGGGTAATGAGCGACAGTTTGGGGGTGTAATGACGGCGTTCAGACTGGCTGGTCTGCAGGCTCTAATGATCGGGGGGGAGACGGCCCTTTGTCTTTGATGTGGGGGCTCAGGTGCCACTGGGCTGTCCCGTCACCTGCTTCCCAGGCCCCCGGCAACACAACGCCCTCCCGTGTGTCCGTGGAAACGTCTCCACGGTTACTAATTGAGCTGCACTTCGCTAGGATCGGTTTCCCCCTGTTCGTGTCCGAACCTCGCTTTGTCATTGGCTAGAAGTTACAGATGATCCCATTGGGATTGTCCGCCCAAGTCGGAATCATAGATGGAGGAGCCATTTTGAGTCCTTTTCAGCTGTGTGGTGCAGTGCTGTCGATGCTGCCGCTTTTTTACTCCAGCCCCGCGGTCTTGGGCTGCCCGCGTCATGGAAACGAGCTCCGGCCAATGACGAGATCAAATGCGATTTTTTTTATTCAAAAATAACAAGGCACCATGAACGCACACCCTCTGAAACCCGGCTTCGTCAGAGTCACTTGAGGTGTATTTTCTTACCACAAACCCCCGAATTAATGCCCCATAACCCCCCACCACTGTAAAGCCAGAAGATCAGATCAGAAACGAATGCAAACTACCCAGAAGGCAAAACTTATCCCTTTTAAAGTCACAGACGAACTGGCAGAAATCTGCTGTAAAACTGGTACCTTTGGGGGGGGGGCCCGTTGAAGGTTTTCGGGCAGAGGGTCCCGGCTGCGGAGGATCCCCGTCCCGGCTGCAGACAGGCCAGGCCCTGGGAGCTTGGCGCTGTAGTGCGAGGTGACGGCGGCGGGCTCCAGCATTAGCAACACAAACGCCGTTCGCCAGGGCCATTAGCACGGACAAACAGTAGCCCCGCCGGCCCCCCGGCCCCATTGTCCCGACAAACTGGTCTGCTAGCCTAACGGCTCAGTTAGTCCCCCTCGCTAATCACCGTCTCACCTCCCCCCCCCGCACCCCCCCCCCCTCCCCCCGCACCCACCCCCCCAGCCCTGCTCAGACGGCCCAGGGGACAGGAGGAGCCGTTGGGGGGAAACGGGAGGGCGTTTGGAGACGCAGCCGGGACGGGGACCCCAGAGAGGCGCTGCGCAGCCGGGGCGGGGTGGGGTGGGGAAGCCGGGCTCCTTCCGGAATCGTCTTCCCCGTCGGGGCCGAAGCGCTCCTCCGGGCTTAGGGGTTGGGGCGGCTGGTTTGGGATGCGGGACGCCCGTAGTGTGAAGCTGGCGGCGGACGCAGAGCTGACTCAGAACCTTTGCGAACGTCTGGGGCTTAAGACGTTTGCCTTCGATAGCGGTCGGCAGGGTAAAACGTGTAATCGCTTTTCAGAAGATGAGCTCCAACTGACCGGAGCCATAATGAGCTAATAGGCTAAACCGAGCCCAGCTCAGCGCGCGTGTGTGTGTGTGTGTGTGTGTGTGTGCACTGTGTATGTGTGTGTGTGTGTGTGTGTGTGTGTGTGTGTGTGTGTGTGTGTATGTGTGTGCGTGTGTATGTGTATTTGTGTGTGTGTGTATTTATGTGTGTGTGTGTGCGTGTGTGTATGTGTGTGTGAGCGTGTGTGTGTGTGTATTTATGTGTGTGTGAGCGTGTGTGTGTGTGTGTGTGTGTGTATTTGTGTGTGTGAGCATGTGTGTGTGTGTGTGTGTGTGTATTTGTGTGTGTGCGCGTGTGTGGAGGTCCTCAGGGTACAGCAGGCAGTGCTCGCTCCACTCCAGGCAGGTCTGCAGATCAAAGGCAGGTGAGCTCTAGCAGGGCAGACGGCTCTCTGCTAACGGACCCGGGGCTGTGACTGACAGCTCTGACACACCTCCGGCTCCTGATTGACAGCTCTCTCCCAACGGGCCGCGTGGGCGGGCGAGGGAAACTCTCCCTCTCCGAGGAAGCTGTCAAATTAGCAAAGGCGGAGACATGAAAGAAGACTTTCATCACGGGGGAGACTGGCTGTCTGTTATCCCCCCCCACCCCCCCATACACACACACACACACCACCACAACCACACTAACCCACACCTCATCGCTAATTCTCACCATCAAATCCCTGTCGTTTCGGTGCATTTTTAACTTTTTGGATTTCTCTTCCTTTTGTCTTTTTTTTAATCATTTATTGCTGCATATTACTTCAACTCGAGTATTCATGCTGCAAGCCCCTGTTTGGTTCTGCGAGAAGCTTTTTGTCAGTGATGTCCAAACGGAAAATTGAATTCGTTTTGATATACACTTAACGAGCTGTGTTAGTCTGATTGGACTTCCTGGACTTGATTTCAGTCCAGGCAGAGTGATTTTGAGTTCTAGGCTGAAAACAAGCACTTTGAGCCTCAAACAGCGTACGATGCTAACGGTGCAAATTAAGCCGTCACGTTACTCTGGAACAGACCTGTGTCTGGACGCCCGGCCCCTCCCACGTCTGCCGTCTCCCGCCACTCAACGTCGTCTGAGCCTCTCCGATTGGGCTGCCGGCCGGAGGGGGCGGGGCCGGGAGCGTATGTATATGCGGAGGCGCGGTGGCGGTCAGAGGTGACGCTGCGACGCTTCTCTGACGATCCGGACCATGCCTCTCCTCCTCGCCCTGGTGACCCTGGCCCTCCTGGCCTGCGGCCTGGCCTTCGACCTGGGCCAGTGGACCCGCTGCGTGCCCATCCCGCCGCAGATGGGCGTGTGCCGGGACCTGGGCTACACCGAGATGCGGCTGCCCAACCTGCTGGGCCACGGCAGCCTGGAGGCGGTGCCCAGCTCCGAGGACTGGCGCCCCCTGCTGGACGCGGGCTGCCACGCCCAGGCCCGCGACTTCCTGTGCGCCCTCATCGCCCCCATGTGCCTGGACACGTGAGTGCCCCCTAGAATCTTCTCTCGCTCTATTTCTCTCTCCTTCTCTGTCCCATCTCTCTCTCTCACCCTCTCTCTTTCTATCCCACCCTCTCTATCTCTCTTTATCCCTCTCTGTCCCACCCTCTCTCTCTCTATCCCACCTCTCTCTTTCTATCACCTTCTCTCTTCTATCCCTTCTCCTCCTCTCTCTCTTGCTGTCTCTCTCTCCTGTGTACCCTGTCCCTGACCGTAACCCGAACTCTAACCCTGTCCCCGGTCCCTGGTCCCTGACCGTAACCCGAACTCTAACCCTGTCCCCGGTCCCTGTCCCTGACCGTAACCCTAACTCTAACCCTGTCCCCGGTTGTGTGCAGGTTCGTCCAGCCGTGCCACAGCCTGTGTGTGGCGGTGCGGGACAGCTGTGCCCCGGTGCTGGCCTGCCAGGGACACGCCTGGCCTGAGGCTCTGGACTGCGACCGCTTCCCCGCCCAGGAGGAGATGTGCCTGCCCCCCGTCCCCAAATATGACAGCCCCTTCTCTAAAGGTCAGTGTGTGTGTGTGTGTGTCTGGGTGAGTGAGTGAGTCTGTGTGAGTCAGTGAGTCGTGAGTGAGTGAGTCTGTGTGAGTGAGTGAGTCAGTGAGTCTGAGTGAGTGAGTGAGTCTGTGTGTGGGAGCAAATCTTTTCTGTAACTGGACATGGCTGGTAAAATGTGGAGCAGAGCACCTGCAACATGTAATTTAAAGTCCATCTGCCTAAATGACTCAGCACTTCTACACTTTCTACACTTCAAATTCAGTAGTGATCTCTTCTGCCTGTACGTTTTAAAGAACGGAAGTGACTCTGAATCCTTCTGTGCGTCTCCAGCTGCTGCTTTTTAAACGTGAAGCCCGTTTGGCAGGCGGGCGTGTGTGTGACTTGTGTGTGTTCTGTTTCAGGGCTGCCCCAGCCGGCGTGCCAGCACTGCCCCACTGTGGAGGAGCTCCCCTCTCTGAGGAGCGTCCTGGACGCCCTCTGCCTCAATGACTTTGGTAAGCGCTCCCTGTCTGTCTGTCTGTCTGTCTGTCTGTCTGTCTGTCTGTCTGTACGCTCCTCCATCTTTCTCACACCGCCTCTCTCTCTCTCTCTCAGCTGTTAAAGCCAAGCTGCACCGCCGCCGCTCGCCGTGGAAGGAGACGGAGTTTGAGGTGGAGGGGCGGGTGGAGTTCGTGCGCCAGGGGCCCCTCCTGCCCTACGACACCCAGAGCCTCCTGCGGCGCTGGCTCCTCCTCAACCTGAGCTGCGCCCGCCTCCTGGTGCGGCCCGGCCGCGCCCAGCTCTACCTGCTGACGGGCGGCGCCCGGCCCGACGGCTCGCTCGCCCTCGCCCGCCTCTTCCCCTGGCACAAGCGGGACGCCAACATCGCCCACGCTGCCCGTAAGTGGAAACACCACAAGTGCTGACGGGCTTAGAAAACTCCGTCCGAGAGGGGGGTTACCCGGGCAACAGTGCGCGCCTTACTCGCTCCGGGGGGGGGCGGGCGGGCGAGGTAGGCGCTGCGCTGTAATTGGACAGTCTTCATCAGAGACCCCCACACCAGAGGGGGCGCCAGAGTGCCAGGTCGGAGCTGGTTTCTCCGACGGGCTCTCTAGCTCCCTTTGCTGGTAGCTTTCCCAAAGAGCGAACGGTGGAACGCACTATGAAAACTAAATTTTTTTTTTTTTAAAGCAAACTTTATGAGAGTGACCGTATATTTAAAATGTTTGTTTGTTTTGTTTTATGTGGAATGTGTTTAAAATATCTGATTTTATTAAAAAGTCTATTATATGTAGTTGTTTCTTCAGGAAAGTCTCCGTCTTTTTTTATTTATTTCCTAGACACTGCATTAGATTGCATTATATCTCACCCATTCACTGAGCAGATGGTTTTATCTGAAATGATTCAAGTACATAAATGTGTTCAAATGGTACCAACAATAAGAATTTTACATAAATAAGATTTTCAAAATGAGATTTACATAACTATTTCGGTAGATATCGCCAAATAAAAGTCTGTTTTGGCTATACGCAAATTAATTTTCACCGTACGTTTTTTAGGGCTATTGTATTGTATGTCAATCAATCCAAATGTACGTAATCATAAATAATGTTTTAGTGACTAACAAATTGAATAGTTTTGAAATAGCAAGCTGCTTTCTGGGAATGCTAGCCAGTCTAAAGTGTCGACACATAACATAAACATAACTCAGTGTTTCATGTAGGCCACCAATAGTAGAAAGTGCTAGTAGTAGCAACAGTGTATCACTAAGTTGTATGTCGCCAACGACCTAATATAGTAGGCCTAAGCTAGAGTGTTTTCAATTGAACTTTCTTCAGCATCTACATACAGTACAATCCACATAACCCACAGTGACAAAATATAAAGACATACAAATGCGTAGCTAGTTGATGCAGGATAGACGGCTCAAACAAAACCGTGATCTGTATCTGTTGGCAGAAATGGAAAGAGAATCCACGTCGTTTGCTGTCATGGTAATCCTCTTCGCTTCGTGGCTGTCATGCACCGCTTGGCGTTTGTGAGGTGTTGCATGCGCGTAAAGTTCATCCTTCGGCGCAGAGTGTGAACGGGCCATCGTATTAATTGTCACAGCTGAAGCTCATTAGGTCTCAATCGAAGCACAATCGCGAGGCGCACATTAGTAGCTTCCGCGCCGAAGCGTGCGTGGTCGCGCGGCCGATAAGCGCAGGGGGAACTCTGTCCGTTAATTCATGGAGTCTGACTGACCGCGCACATTATGAGGTGAAAGTGGCAGAATATGAATTCAGGACGGGCCAGCCTTATTTACGGCTTGGGAAAATAAAGAATGTCTGCTCCGCTGGCCAGCTAGTGCGCGAGGCTTTGGCCACGGTGGAATAGGGTATCCCCTTTCTATACATGCGAAACGGAACTCGGAAATTAACGTAAATGTGTCCCAAAATCACAGCCAACTTTTTGCACTAAAATGTCATCATTATGTGATGACACAAGTGAGTTGATTTGGAATGGAGCATTGATTCAATATGATGAGGTTGGCACTAAATCATTTTACACAGAATGTTACTGCGTCCGCAATCAGGGAGTCCACTTAAAACAAGCGTTCTTAAGCGTTTCTGTCAAATTTTGTAATAAAATGTTTCATCGACGAACGCGTGTATTTATCTTCTTTTTTTAAAACTCTGAAATAGATTTGTCAGCAACCCGAATAAACAGAGCGGACAACTGAAGTTTGCATTCTTAGCGGACTCCATATTGTGCATGATTACAATACAATCAGGCCATTTCAAAAGCAGAGTATAGTTAATTTAAAATGGAATTAATTTAAGCACAAAAGTAGCAAAACGATATAGATGGTGAAGGACGTCTCCTGTTTGATTTGCGCACGTTTGAAAGCTACCTTGTCGAAAATGGACCATGCGAAAGTCGTGCACTTAGCTGAATGTTTGCCGATGACAGAGCACAAAGCAGTCCGGTTTCACGAGAAAGAGCTTGTCAGGATGAAATGAACACGCATTAAACGTAGGCTGCACGAGCAGATGACAAGGGGAGACTGCAGCTTCCAAGCTTTCCAAGGTGCTGGGGAACCTCGGGTTTCACTGCAGATAAAGGCCGGGCCAAAAACGCCAAGGGTATGTCTAGAAGTCGTTCTTCCCTGCTACGTTAACTTTCTCCACATCACATGACCATCCACAATGTGTCCCAGCATGTGATTTATTTTTACGAATTCATTCTATTTAGTGCATTTAAAATTATTGTATAATGTATGTCAAAACAAAATGCATCATTCCTAGGCCGCAAATCATTAAAGAGATATGATTTGACATTATTAATATGGATTCTCTGAACCATTCGTATTCTCTAAAGTAAAATCTTTGAAGTCGTCCAAAACAGCTGTAATGATTTTTGACATGACCTTCAGTATGAGATGTATAAATGCTTGCGAATTGTGCTAATTGGGTCCGTCCCCTCAGGAATATAGATTTTCAGCATATACAACGTGTATGGTATGGTTTTTTATACTTACATATATGTCGTTAAATGCATTGAACCACATATAGCTTTAATCTGTGTGTGTGTGTGCTATACAAATCAGTGAGTCGGTTGTAACGTTATTACTTTAGGATGTGTATATGGAAGGAAGGATGAATTTGAGAGAGACAAAAGTGTTTTTGTTCACATACAGGCCAATGTCTTGAGTGGGAAATAGTAGGCTACCTTCTCAGTCCCGTTTTAATGACTTTTTGCAGAGTATTATTTCATGAGTGACCTTTAATTGAAATTGAGCCATTGCTGTACAGGTCCCTAAAAATGGATTTGCCTTAACTGAATGAGGGCATCAGAAATTTACAAACACGTATCATTTTTAAAATCTGTTTTAAAGATTTGTCATTTTTAACTTGATATTCATGTTTTTTTAAATTTCATTTTCTGTATCTTTGAGTATTTGACTGCGATCTGAATGCTAAGTACTCTCAAATGGTTCACAGAAATGGATTAAGTCTGGCAGCTCGCTTCAAGAGCCAGATTCTACGGTACTGGCCCAATTGAATCACATGGTGATGCTATAGTGCGCTATTTCTTTTTTAGAAATCTTAAATTCACGAAATAACGCTGTTGTCTTTTCGAGATGTAAAGCTTTCTGTCGTGATCAATTTCCTTGTCTGGAAAATGGTTCTGTACCTTTTGCATTGCCAAGCTCTTGGATTGGCTGCCATTTTCAAAATCCTAGTAGCCATTTTACTTCTGTCCTTCGTTTTGGCCTAACCACATGGGGGAGACCTGCGAAACCTGGCACAGTGTCATGAGGTACCTCCCTTTCACCACTGCATAATTTTGCCACTGATTGGCCGCTTGTTTAAGTGGTGTAGTATTGGCTGTGTGTGCTTGGATCCTGTGCATCACTGCTTGCAGCTATATTTATTACAACAAGACCAGGTCAAAACCTAGTATATGGCCGGACCTAACACAAGTGATCCGGGCAACCAATGGTGTGACTTTATGACTCGGCCGACCGATGGTGTAACTCCATCACTCACTCAGTCACAGACATTTGCATTTGTAGTTGCAATTATTATTATTATTATTATTATTATTATTATTATTATTATAATAATAATAATAATGTTAAAAAAGGAAAACTGGTGCATTATCATGGTCAGTTTATTGTAATATTAACAATTTTTCTTTACACCCAGCGTACGTCTGGTTCGGCAGTTACGCCCGGGAGACAGACGGCGGACTTGCGTATTGCGAGGGCTGCGTAAGGCCGGTGGAGAAAAGACGGCGTGTTCCTGTTTGGCTGTGAGAGGATGGAGGTCGGTCGCTGCTTTTTCCAGCAGGGGGGGGGGGGTCCTCTCTGCTCTGCGGCGGTCTCGGGTGAGCTGAGGACGGGTACGCGGGCGTCACGGCGACGTCGCGTCCGCCTTCTTTCGTCTCCGTTAGCGACAGCGTCCTGCGTTCGGCCGAGGCGTCGTGCTCTGGGGATGACGCCGCAGCCCCCCGAATCTTCCTCGCTACTTTTTAAGGTAAGGGCTGCCTGCTGGGAAAAAGCGCTTCCCTCCTCACTTACGTTTTTTTCCTCTTGGATTTAGGAGTGCATTCTCGTGTTTGACCACCAGGTGTCTCTGCTGCTCTCGTTACTGGAAGGGACCAGCCTGGGAAGCTCCTTAGAACGGGTTCCAAGGAGCATTAGGAATTGATATGAATAACCCTTAAAGCTGACTTTCTGGGTCTCATAAACAGTGTATAATGTACAGTGGTTGTATTTACGGTGGCTTGCATAAGATGGTGTCCCTGTAAACACTTAAAACGGACACTGATAAGCACAGCATCACCATTTCAAAACCTTTTATTAAACTGTGGGCTCAGGGCTCAAGTAGCGCGTCTCCGATATGAAAGACTCATCAAACGACGAGGAGGGGAATTATTTTTAATTTGCTACAGCAGTGTAATTTGATTTAGCACATCATGCAAGTGCCTTTACTGAAATCAAATAATCATAAGCATAATTTACAAACAGCCTCACCGTTAACAGGGAGTGCAGTTCCTGCACCTTATGCGATGGAAATGCAGTACGTTTAAAAAAAACAAACCTGGACATCAAATAAGAGGAAATAAGCATAAGTTTATTCAGAAATTATATATTTTTTTCAGCTGATTCCGATTGATAAATTTAAGATGGCGGCTTGCGAGAAGACGCCGTTTCAAAAAGTTTGTCGTTTTGAAGACCTTGACAGAAACACTGCGTAACGGAAAAGGAAGCAGACGACCATCGGTGAAAATTCAGCAAAGTATCATTTTACCGAAACTGAAGAGGAGGACAGCCCCAGTCCCCCCCCCCCCCCCCCCCCGCCGGTGCCCTAGCAGCCGTGCTCGGGGACGATGCTGCACTTGAGGATCCTCAGGTAGTTCTGCACCTTGTCGGAGTCCCTGCGGAAGCAGTGCAGGAGCTGGTAGTCGCTCATGGAGCGGCTCTCCCCGCCGGGGGGGCGGGGCTCCAGGGCCTCGGCCGAGGAGACGCCGCTCAGGGCGTTACTGAGCATGCCCAGGAGCTGCATCTGCGGGAGAGGGGGAGGGTCAGAGCCCGAATTCCCTGCATCCTGAATTTGACTTCCATGCAAAATTTCAAGACATTCTTTTAAGGGCTATTATTGACCGCCCATACTTTTCCTCATCCCCACCATGCTTCCCCCCCCCACACCCCCCACCTTTTCTCATATGTTTGGGGGGGGGGGACGGCCCAGGGTCTGGCTACCCCGGCTGCATGTTTGGCACAGAGTGGCGGACGCGTGACGTCGTCCGTCCCCGCGGCGACGGCCTCACCTTCTCGGCCACCTTCTCCACGCCGCTCCTCAGCCTGTGCGCCATGTCGCTCATCTCCAGCGCCTTGTTGCCGCTGAAGCTGTTGAAGTCCTCGTGGTGCGACATGCTCCGGTGGAACTGGGACAGGGGGTCTCTCCACGCCGCCAGGAGGTTCAGGATCACCACGGTGAGCTCCTCCCTCTGTGTGAGAGAGGAGAGAGTCAGGGCCTCCTCAACGAGCTCCTCGCTCTGTGTGAGAGAGGAGAGAGACAGGGCCTCCTCGATGAGCTCCTCTGTGTGAGAGGGGAGGGAGACAGGGCCTCCTCGGTGAGCTCCTCTGTGTGAGAGAGGAGAGAGACAGGGCCTCCCCGGTGAGCTCCTCTCTATGAGAGAGGAGAGAGACAGGGCCTCCCCGGTGAGCTCCTCCCTATCTATGAGAGAGGAGAGAGACAGGGCCTCCTCGGTGAGCTCCTCTCTATGAGAGAGAAGAGAGTCAGGGCCTCCCCGGTGAGCTCCTCCCTCTGTGTGAGAGCTGGCACACTCACCGCTAATCTCTGGGCGTTCTCCTTGCCGTTGGGCGTGAGTATGGTGGAAGTGTGGCATTTCCGGTTGACCCTTCCGATTTGGTTTCTGCTGGGGAGGAAGTACTGCTCCTTCAAGAGAACGTGTGGGGAGAAAACCAAAGAAGAAAGTTCAGAGCAAATGAGACGCGCTGTCTGCTTATCCAAAGAAGGAAGTGGTGACCGGGCATCAAGTTAAACCTTTATGGTGACGATTTATGCGATTTTATGAAAAACATGAATTTTTTAATTATTTTTTTTTACCAGTAAACCGTCTTTGTGATGGCCTCTGGAAAAAGCTCTAAAAAAATTAAGCTGAATTGAGTTTGAGGGGATAAAATTGGTGCGGATTGCTGTGATTTTTGCTAAATTGCCCTGGAATTCTGTGGCTAAAATTTTGCGAGCGTGCGTGAGTCGTGCGTGAGTCGTGCGTGAGTCGTGCGTGAGTCGTGCGTGAGTCGTGCGTGAGTCGTGCGTGAGTCGTGCGTGAGTCGTGCGTGTGAGCGCACCGGTGCCTTGCGGACAGAGAGAAGAAGCGGAGGGAGAGCTGGAGGGACTCACAAACTCGGAGTGCAGGTCGTTGGAGAGCCCGTGCACCCGGGCGGAGTGCTGGATCACCCTGTCGAAGAGGTCTGCCAGGGACAGGAGCTGGCACCCAGCCTCGCCCTGGGCACAGATCGGAGCGGCATCTGTGCGCGGTCTCTCATCCAGGCACAGGAGTACGAGCAGCATCACAGACACTGCAGACACCAGCGTTAGTACCGTTAGCATCACAGACACCAGCGTTAGTACTGTTAACATCACAGACACTGCAGACACCAGTGTTAGTACTGTTAGCATCACAGACACTGCAGACACCAGCGTTAGTACCGTTAGCATCACAGACACCAGCGTTAGTACTGTTAACATCACAGACACTGCAGACACCAGTGTTAGTACTGTTAGCATCACAGACACTGCAGACACCAGCGTTAGTGCTGTTAGCATCACAGACACTGCAGACACCAGCGTTAGTGCTGTTAGCATCACAGACACTGCAGACACCAGCGTTAGTACCGTTAGCATCACAGACGCTGCAGACACCAGCGTTAGTACTGTCAGCATCACAGACACTGCAGACACCAGCGTTAGTACTGTCAGCATCACAGACACTGCAGACACCAGTGTTAGTACTGTTAGCATCACAGACACTGCAGACACCAGCGTTAGTGCTGTTAGCATCACAGACACTGCAGACACCAGCGTTAGTGCTGTTAGCATCACAGACACTGCAGACACCAGCGTTAGTACCGTTAGCATCACAGACGCTGCAGACACCAGCGTTAGTACTGTCAGCATCACAGACACTGCAGACACCAGTGTTAGGGCCGTTAGCATCACAGACACTGCAGACACCAGTGTTAGGGCCGTTAGCATCACAGACACTGCAGACACCAGCGTTAGTACCGTTAGCATCACAGACACTGCAGACACCAGTGTTAGGGCCGTTAGCATCACAGACACTGCAGACACCAGCGTTAGTACCGTTAGCATCACAGACACTGCAGACACCAGCGTTAGGGCTGTTAGCATCACAGACACTGCAGACACCAGCGTTAGTACCGTTAGCATCACAGACACTGCAGACACCAGCGTTAGTGCCGTTAGCATCACAGACACTGCAGACACCAGCGTTAGTACCGTTAGCATCACAGACACTGCAGACACCAGCGTTAGTACTGTTAGCATCACAGACACTGCAGACACCAGCGTTAGTACCGTTAGCATCACAGACACCAGCGTTAGTGCTGTTAGCATCACAGACACTGCAGACACCAGCGTTAGTACCGTTAGCATCACAGACACTGCAGACACCAGCGTTAGTACTGTTAGCATCACAGACACCAGCGTTAGTACTGTTAGCATGACAGACACCAGCGTTAGTACTGTTAGCATGACAGACACCAGCGTTAGTACTGTCAGCATCACAGACACCAGCGTTAGTACTGTTAGCATCACAGACACTGCAGGAACCAGTGTTAGTACTGTTAGCATCACAGACACTGCAGACACCAGCCTGATTACTGTTTGTAGTAATAATACAAGTAGTACAAATAAGAAACCCACTTCAGTTCTAAAATATCAGCAGAAGTAGTAGTAAAAAAAAAAAAATTATTATAGTAATTGCTTGATCATTAAGTAGTTTAAATATCAGAATAATTAAATGGTTTATAATAATAATCATAAGCCGTGAATAACCTTTATCAGAATTGTTTTAAAATGAGCCGTTCTCAGTGGTTGATGCTGTTTCCCTGTGAGTGGCGAGCGGAGGCGGTGGCGTTACCTGACATGGTTTTCATCGACATTCTGTGAGCTGCCCCCTTCTGCTCGTCCCTGTGCTCCGTCTGGCTGCTCTCTGAACGCTGAGAGCCGAAGGTGGGCTAGTCTGTCGGATCGCCGTGACGACTCCTTTCCTTATATGGGCGGGTGGGGTGGGGGGGCGGTGAGCGTGAGGTCACATTAGTCACACTGGGGGGTTTGAGCCGAAGGGGCACGGTGCGCGTATGCGTCACGCCCCCCGCCCCGCAGCGGCCGTACGCAATCGGGGGACCGAGGGGGACGTCATCGCCGGGGAGAAGAGGAGGGGTCAGAGTACGCGGCTGGGACGGGAACCCCTCGAAAGCGCCCTGATGCTCTGCTGTGGGTCCCTGAACGAGTGAGTCTCTGAACGAGCGGGTCTCTGAACGAGCGGGTCTCTGAACGAGCGAGTCTCTGAACGAGCGAATCTCTGAACGAGCGAGTCTCTGAACGAGCGAGTCTCTGAACGAGCGAGTCTCTGAACGAGCGAGTCTCTGAACGAGCGGGTCTCTGAACGAGCGGGTCTTTGAACGAGTGGGTCTTTGAACGAGCGGGTCTCTGAACGAGTGAGTCTCTGAAAGAGTGAGTCTCTGAAAGAGTGAGTCTCTGAACGAGTGAGTCTCTCTGAACGAGTGAGTCTCTGAACGAGTGAGTCTCTCTGAACGAGTGAGTCTCTGAACGAGTGAGTCTCTGAACGAGTAGGTCTCTGAATGAGTGAGTCTTTCTGAACGAGAGTCTCTGAACAAACGTCTCTGAATGAGTGAGTCTTTCTGAACGAGAGTCTCTGAACAAACGTCTCTGAATGAGTGAGCCTTTCTGAACGTGTGAGTCTTTCTGAACGAGAGTCTCTGAACAAACGTCTCTGAATGAGTGAGTCTTTCTGAACGAGTGAGTCTCTGAGTGAGTGAGTCTTTCTGAACGAGTGGGTCTCTGAACAAGCCGGTCTTTGAATGAGTGTCTCTCTGAACAAACGTCTCTGAATGAGTGCGTCTCTGTGAACGAGTGAGTCTCTGAGTGAGTGAGTCTCTGAGTGAGTGGGTCTCTGAACAAGCCGGTCTTTGAATGAGTGTCTCTCTGAACAAACGTCTCTGAATGAGTGAGTCTCTGAATGAGTGAGTCTCTGTGAACGAGCGGGTCTCTGAGTGAGTGAATCTGGGGTGAATTGGACTTGGGCTCATTCTCTGAATTGACTGAACTGAAAGGGAACTGTCCGCCTGACCCTCGCCAACGGCGGGGGCGGAATCGTGATGCCGCTCCGCACGTGCGCGAGCCCTCTGTCCTCGCCTGCTCCGGCCCGCACGTGCTCAGTAGGGCTCATGCAGAGGCAGAGGAGCTGGCCTGTGGAAAAGGGCAGCTGTGCTTTGTGGGGAAACCGTGTCCCCGGATGGCTCAGACTTTCAGATGAGAACAGGGTCGCTGTTGTCTGTTCGGTGCAGAAATTAGCTGTGCATTTTCCCTAAGTCGTAGATGAAAGAGAAAAACATTTGAAAAGAATATTACAGAATACGAGGAGGAACACAATCATACTCTGAACAAAACTTACTCGATCTCATTCGACCCTGTTCTAGTCAAATATCATCCGTGCTGTGTGTAGGAAGCGCTGATTCCAGTTTTACACCTAGACGGAGGGGACACTGGGGGGAAGAGGAAGGGGGGGTGGGGGTGGGCGGGGGAGAAGCGTTGTATTTCCTAATTCGGCGGTTCGACCAAGGATTGAGAAAATGAATTTGTGCACCTGTTTTTAAAGATTTGTGGCTCCGTGGGCTCTGTGAGGTCCACCCCAAGGGCGGGTTTAAAAGCTCCTGCGTAACGCCGAGCAGCGTTGGCGGTCCGCTCGTCAGGTCTGAGAGTCAGCAGGAGACCTTCACCCGCGCAGACGCTGCGGGCAGTTCTGATTTATTTGCAGCGAGGTGGGGGAATAGCTGCACCGCACACTCTGCATTTATCCAGTCCGAAATAAAAAGCTCTACCTCGGCCTTAGGAGAACCGTAGACGATGGCGAACAGTTAACTGTCTTTCCGAAGACCTCTGTTTTCATTCTCTGTATTTTAGCCCTTTGAGGTGTGAGGTGGCGAATATGCGATTAGAACGTTCTTTACTGAACATTCTAATGGTGATGTCACAATCACCGCTGGTCTTGGAAAGTTACGGAGTTCTAGAACACTGACTTAGAATTTTGAAGAAACAAAAAAAAAAGCTACTCTTCAAAGGGTTAAGGAGAGTTGGAAGCCCAGTACAGGCTGCCTGATGGAGCCTGGCTTCACACAGCCGGTCATTAAAGTTCGAGTGGAGATCGTTTGGGCGAACCGTTGCGGTAATTAGCATCGTTGGGCTAAACGGCGCGGGAGGGGATGAGCAGGCGCCTCCAGGGGAAGGGCGGTCGAGGCTTGGTTTGGACGCAGCGTCGGGCCGGCGTGACGCAGACGTCGGGCCGAGCCGAAAAAGCCACGCCACGCCTGATCTCTCCCGGGCGCGGCCGACCTCTGACATTTCGCGAAGCGAAGCTTAGCCCCGCGGCGGCACGAAGAGTGGGGCACCCCCCGAAACGCCGGACGTCATAGGTCCCAGTTTTGGGAAGCTGCGATCGTCCACCGGTGAGAACGTCAGGAGGGGAGGAGGACACGTCTGAGTCCGCCCCCAAAAACGACAAAGGTTCTTTCGTTTTTTTTTTTCTTTTTGGTTATTTCTTAAAGCCGTCGGCACGGTTACCGCGTGATCGGCTGACGCGGTCAGAGTGACGCACCGAGTCCGCCCCTCGGGCGACTCTCCGAAACGGCCCGGCGTTGTAACCCGACGATGACGCGATGATGTAATGCGCTGTAACCCGCGGTAACCGAAGAGTCGTCTTCCACGACCGTTTATTCGCTTATATGCAGCCTGTGCATGGCTTGCTGTTGCGATGTGGATTCTGTGCATTACAGCATTCATTCAAGTCGTTGATTGGCTAAGAAATCCACACGCCTCGCTCTCACTCAGAATAACTTGCCTTGTATTGATTTGCAGTGACTCTTCTCTCTAAGGGGACAAATGGACCCAAACCATGTCAGGGAAATGTGCCCCCCCCCAACAGCATAATGGAGGCACCGGACCCCCCTCACTGTAGGAGTCAAGCATTCGGACCTGTAGCATTCTCTTGGCTCTCACGGTGCAGTCTGTAAGTATTTGAACAGCGACAAAATGTTGATTTTGGTTGGCTTCGTGGTGTACTCCCGCGCATTGGACTTGAAATAAAACCGTGAATATGAGGTTAGAGTGAAGACTGTCAGCTTTAAATGTCAGGCTATTTGCATCCATATCGGATGATCCGTATTGGAAATTGCAGCCATTTTTATATATAGCCCCTCCATTTTGGGGGACCAAATAGCTTGTTTTCAATTTGCATATAATTATAACAAAGGGTGTTCCATAATGTTGTTTCATTTGCTGAAATATTAAGACATTTGAATAAGTCCCACTTCAGATAGTTTCGCCCGTAGTTTGGGGACGGCTAGGTCTTGTCGCGGCCCTGTTATCTGGCACTGGTGTCGTGTCCTGACTACACCAGTTCATTATCTTGTGGCTCAACAAACACTTTAAATGCAGTGGGAAAGTTATTGCACAAGGTCTTCACCTTAGGAAATGTGAATACTTTTAGCTCATTGCCAGATGGTCTTATTTTTCTTTTTCATTGTTGGAGTTCTGCATTCTTGAGGGTGCGCTTTAAAAATGATGTTTAAATTTGAGGAGAGATGAATTTTTTTCTAAATATTGTATGCAGTTATGACTATGAACAGTGAGTATCAATTTTCAGTGTCATTACACCTGATGAATGAAAGCGAAAAGCTAATCCAGTTATGGAATTAGAGGTTTGGATGGAGCAAAAAAATGAAATGAATGAAAAGCTGTAAATAAAAAACCATTGTGGAGCAATGGCACCACCTATCAATGTACTTATGTACTTTGGGCTTTCTCCCTGAAGATGTAATTCATGCAGTGTACACTAGATGGTGGTCAGAGCACATTCCTGAAAACGGCAGCAGCGTACCTGCATTAAATGAACAGCTTTCTTTCTTTCTCAGTTGTAAATAAATTTCTTCAGGCACACCGTTTCGAAAGTTTTGTCGTAGCCAAATTCTCCAAACCGCATCAGTGATTGGCGGCTTGCTTTCAGTAGTCGGATTGAAAGACCAATGTTGACTAAATTCTGGCAGTAGTCGGTGCTGTCCATCTTTACGCCTGGAGCCTTGACCGTGAAGCAGGGTTACTGAGTTAGCTGGGTAACTGCACTGAGTAAAACCCGGAACCCTACTAAAGCTGGAACCTAGACCTGCAGTAAAAAGAGCTGTTCTGGGTTTTACTCAGTGCAGTTATCCAGCTAACCCCAGTAACCCTGCTTGTACAGCCTGATTCATACCCAATATTCTGTTGGGGGATCATATTCGCCAGGAGAGCACTTTTGACACCTATCTCTTTTTTTTCTTTTGTGTGAACTGCAGTACTCCTTCGACTGTATTCTGTAGCGTCTGCCATCATTGTGCTGTATTATTGAAAGGGGCGTGTCGACGGGGTCCGTATCCACTCAAATCCAAATCCACTCGTGGAAATGCAGAATACTTAACAGTAGCAGTATGTCTGAATATGTCCCTTGAGATTGCTAATAATTTTGTTAACGATGCCTCGCCGGATGCACGTTAAATGAGTTGGCAGATAAAGTGCTTTTCAACGGGATTTGTGTTGGGTTTCTGATGGTGCCAGCCCCGTTATATTTTGAATTGGGCCACCGCCGCTTGTCTCAACAAGCCTGGGTGACGCACCCTTATGGAGCCAGAGTGCGTCTTTCCCAGAGACCTGAGGCAGAGCCAAGCGGTACTGTTCCGCGGGGATCTCTGCGGACCTGGCCCGGACGAGACAGCCCTCCCGACGCTCGGCTGGCGGTAGCTCTGACCGATTTATTGCTTGTGGAATATGACACCGCTCCTCTGAGCTCTCCAATCTTAACGGTCCAGGACCCTGGACAGCGCTCCCTGGCCCTCAGCCACGGGGTGATCATTCTCCTGCAACAAACAGCCCAGTGTTACAGATGTAAGGAAGGCGAGGAGTACGACTGATGGGCACAGTTCCACAGGCTCATCCAAAGGGATTTTAATGCATTAGGTCAGGGGTGTCCAATCATATCCGAGAAGGGCCGGTGTGGGTTGCAGATGTTTGTTTCAGCCCATCGTCACATCACCTGATTCAACTAATTAACCAATCATGGTGTTCAATCAAGACCTTGATAAGTAGAATCCGGTGTCATAGTGCTCGGCAAGAACAAAAACCTGCACCCACACTGGCCGTTTTCGGATAAGATTGGAAACCTCTGCATTAGGCTATTATACTCTTATAATTACCACGTATTACGATTCTTCCACAGTGTCTATGTGGGTTCAAGTGTATTGTTATTATTATTTTAATGTGAACAAATATGATAGAAAATGTACAGGTATATCATATTCTATAAATGATCATGTAAATATTTAATTTATACTGTGGTCTTTTAGCAGATGTGTGCTTTTAATTAGTATTGTATCAGCGTCCCTTGTCTTGGTCCTCTCCTGTCACTCAGGCTTGGAATAATTAGAGAGCTGGAGTGTGTGGAATATGCCCTGCACTGCGACTCCCCACCACAGCAGCGTCTCCGAGCCTGGCAGCGTCAGGAAAATAGACGTCTGATTGGCCCGAGTCTTTCCATGGCGGCCGGGGACATGACCGGAATTAAGCAGCGGCGAGCTGCGTACCCGGGTAAACACGGAGCCGCGGCAAGCCTCCCACCACTTTTTTTAAAATTTATTTATTTATTTTTTTCTGTTGCGGTGCGTAGACCTACCTGTTGTAAAGATGACAGACTGCTCTCTCACTAGAACTAGAGCTAGAGCAAAACCAAACTGTAGGCTACAGGCTGTTCCAACAATCTCCAGTAGAGAGGAACAGGGAAGGTGACATTACCAGACTCTGGCCATTTGCAGGAGTGTGTTAATATTCGCTTCTGAAAATGTAATTTCAAAAATGTGTGCGTTTGGAGAGCTTCCAAATGCATTGGCCAAAGCGGAAGCTGTGGATATTAAGTAAAAAAACATATTTGAACTAAGAATTCTCTAATACTTAAACAGCTACTACATGGAAGTCATAAGTATATATAAATACAAAATGTGCCATATAAAATGGTTCAAAATGTATAGTTTTCATCAAGAAAATGTGAGTGATAAATCTGACTATTCTAATGAAGGCTGTTGCATTATTAACTTCTTGTGATTGAATTATGGGTTATGTTATTTCCAGACCTGGACCAAGAATGTAGTGTCATTTACTTTCTGATACTTTTATTAAATGTAATTATATAACACAGACACATTTACAAATGTTAAGTTTTTGAATTCAAAGTATTGTGATGGCCACCCGCTCACGGAGTAATTAATAAGTTGTAATATGTTATCACATGTATTAATCCAATCAATTAGGGGCTTTTCAAAGCAAAATGGGTCAGGTCTTATGGTGATTGGATCCAGGCCAGGTTGAGCCGCGGTGCTAACGCAAGATTAGGAAAATTCATTGATCCGGTCGTTAATCTATAAAATCGGAATTCCTGTCAGCTGGAGGGCATGCATAGGCCAACTGGGTCATTAGTGAAGAGTTAACGTTCTGTATTAAATAAAACCAAATGCCTTAATGAATTATGTCCACAGCGAAAAAGAGGTGAAAGGTTGGAAAAGCTTCTTTTTTTTTTTACTCAATCCTTGGTGGAGAAGCTTAGAACAATTAAAAATGAAACCAGGCTGCATGCATTATGACCAGAATGCTAATGAACTGTGTTTTCCACTATGTGAATACTCAACAGGTAACAGATGATTGCTTTATTTAAAAAAAAAAAAAATCTTGGTGTGTTGCCACTAAGAGGTTAATGTGTACTAAATCCAGAAGATTTACGCAAGCTGTCACGCATAAGGACAAATGCGCTCAGTTATATCTGTCCGCTCCATATAAATCGTAGATTTGCCATATTTGCATTTATTGATTTTTTTAGAGTGGGATTTTATAGACGACTACATTAAGAATGACGTGACCTGGGCGTTTCGTTTCGCAAGCGCATTCTGATGAGCTGGCAGAATTGATGAAATATGCGACCCCCACCGCTCGTTAAAAGCAAGGCTCATTTTTAATATGATGTAGCCTACACACTTTTGAAGGTTACTGTCATTCAGAAGCAACCATTTGTTATCAGCCCATTAACCCCTTAAGGTGGAGGATCACAATCATGAGATTGGAATTCTCTTAATTGAACGTTCTAATACTGATGTAGCAACCAGTGCTGGTAAAACAATTAAGTTCTAGAACACTGACTTAGACGTTTGGGGGGAAAAAATCATTCCAAAAAACCTACTCTTCAAAGGGCAAAGACCATCGAAAGTTACGCATACTCAAGTCTTACCACTGCTGACTAGATATGTAAAGTTTTTTTTTTTTTAAAGCTTCGTCTTTTATTGAGGAAGCAGTTTTGAATGATAATGGCTGTGGTGTGTGTCGTCCGGGGAACAGTTATCTTAATTTTTACTGCCGTGGGAGGAATTAATGTTTAGTTCTTCAGCATGTTCTAAGTGTATCTGTCATTCAGTTGATTTTTGAATGGGTAATTTTTGAATCGTCACGACAAATAAAATGAAAGTGTTTTTTAGTGTCTGCTTCTTCGCGGAGTCCCGGTTGTATAAATGGGAGTGCATGCATTTTTTGTCCTATAGGCTACAAGTCTGACCAGTAAACTATTGCAGAAAAAATGTTTTCCGACTATATTGGCAGTAATTCAGTGCCTACGCGCGTAGCCTACGTAGTTGGTCATATTTTGCTGTGAGTTTTGATTTAAAAACAATCATTATACAGTTGTGAAAGAACTGACTAAACAGGACTTGGGTTATCGTTTAGGGAAGGTAGCAATGATGCTGGGTTTGCGCCGGTCCTCAGTCCTCCCCCCCTTTCGATCCCGGAGGAAAAGCGCGCTCCCTGCGCGCGTGCCTGTAGTTCACATCCAGGAACGTCTGGTGCTGGATGATCTCTCTCCGGTGCACCCGTGTCTTTTGTACGACCGCGGATGATCGGATAGCCGCCGTCATATGAGCTCCACTGAATGGAATATCTTTTCTTTTTGGTCTTTTTCATTCGCTTTTGTGTCTGAAGTTCCGGCGATGCGGTGTCCGGTATTTGGGGACGCGTAGCACTGCGCTTGTGCGATTGCCTCGCCTCTTTGGGATTCGCTTTACAGACTACAAAACCTTTGTGAAAGTGAACAGGAAAACATGGACTAATTTGTTTTTCGTTCACGATGGGATTATTTAGACTTTCCTTTGTTTTCTGTATATTTTTTATCTTTTCAGGTAAGACTGGGAGTGTTGTCACTGGCTGATGATGCTGCACAACAGGCTAACAGTAGTTGACAATATCTAAACCTCAAACGAACGACTTACAGCGTTGCTATGTTCAGCATTTCGTTAACTGTGCGTTTTTCTTAAATTACGTGAGAGAGTATAAATATTTCCAAGGTGTGGTATTTAAAATGTTCTCTTGTGTACAGAAAATCGGTATGATAACACGAAACCCGACTGTCTGGCTGTTATTTAAAGGCGGAGAATTCATGGCCAGCCGGTGGATGACAGTACAGATAACGTTTATTCTTGGCATCTCTGTGTCTGTTTTTTTGTGCTCCAAAGTTTTAGGGTTTGAGGTCGACCCCGCTCTGCGCATAAACGTTTTCAACGAACTGAAGCTCGGCGTGTCGTTTGCCGGAGTTTCCCAAGTCCACGGCTTCCACAACGAGAGCAGAGCATTTCTGTTCCAAGGTAAGATTGTCGATTTTTAGAGAGAAAATCACGTATGTTGCAATAGCTGATCACTGGCGAATGGCATTGTAGCCTCCTGCACTTTGAAGTGCGGCACCGGACGGTTATTTTTCTTGACACTCTTGTCTGTGCTTGCCGCAGAAGAAACCTGCTTTGACTCTTTTATGGACTAATATTCGTTTTCAAGTCAGCAATATGGATATTATAGCAGTGCTCTAGGGACATATCGCATAAAATGAAACAAACTGAAATTGCGCAATAATGTATTTCTGTACAAAAAAATAATTATGTATTCTTTGCATTGGTTATATACAAGAAGCATCTGTTACAACCGGGTCAAAGCTATAGTATTCTGTAAACTAGGACAGAGTACTTTAAATTTTTATTTAATTTCAACCCCCCAGCAAAGGTGGGGCAATAAAACAGCTGCAGTAAATGGTAGTTTGGACATTAGTGACCTCAGACAGCGTTGTCAGAAAATGATAGCCTACTGTCACCACGGGGCCCAGTTTCTTTTAGAGCTGAACCTATAGCAACACAGTGCAGTTTATGAGGATCCATTTTACCCAGATGTATCGTTCTGCTGCTCTCAAGTAGCCACGGTAGACCCCGTGATATACTGAATTTGACAGTAGCGGCGAAGTCAAGCCGTTTGTCCCAGGGCAAACGAGCACTCGCTCAAGGCAGTGCGTCCAATTAAATTCCACCAGACACGAGGATTTGTGGTGGCTACGCTGTCGCTTGTGGCGTCCTGAATTACAACATTTATGTACCTTTATACGCGATTGATATCAACGTTCACTTATTTTCCTGTCATCGTCGCCTGTACCTACCTTTCCTCTTGTTTAGCTCAACTGTCAAAGGGAGACTGCAGTGAAACTTCAAATTAATTAGTGATGCAAATTGTGATGGTATTAATATGCAAAGAGCGGGGAAATAATGAAAGCAGTTGATTGTTTCTTCACGACTTGTTGCCCCATTGCATTTGTTGGGAACTGGTTTGCTTGGCCGGGAAGCGTTCCGTCAGAGCTCAGCACAGCGTGCCTTCGGAAGTAGGCTGCGGCCTCAATTCGAAACAAAGCCCAGCGTCTCCGCCGAGCAGATGGACGCTCACGCACAAAGAAGTTTGCGCGGGCGCAGCAGGGATAATCAAGTTAGCGAATCACAATGCAGCGTGGCCTTCGAGAACGTGTTTGACACCACAGCATCTGGTCCAGGATGCTTAACGGCATCTCTGCGCGGGTCATTTCCTTTGGTCTTATTGGTCCTTTCTCTAGGGAAGGAGGCTACAGATCAAAGTATATTGAACAGTGAGCAGCGTCTGTTTGGAGTCACCCCTTAACATACTCGCTGCAAGCTCAGTTTTTTTGTAAACAAGTATTTTAACATAACAGCATCTTACTGGTTTCAGTAAACGGAGTATGCAAAATAATGCACCCGTCTGGTCCTCACTGAGTCAGTTTCTTTTTTTGTGTGTCTCTGCCTCCCCCCCCCCCCCCCCCGCAATGGGTCAGGTGAGATTCTCACGACCCGCTTCTTCGGTGCGGGCGAGCGGTTAGTCGCCAGGCGGGGTCTTGTGGCGGTATTCGCGGGGGCGCCCGCCGGGCACCGTCCGTTCGCCAGGTCCCGGGGCGGCACCGTCCGAACGATGGTGGCCAGCCAGCGTGAGACGTACGACAGCAATAATGGCGGATTGCCCCCAGTTCGTTGGGGGCGGGAGTGGAATTCATTCCTTATTTTTCCTGGGGGCGGGTCCCTGAAGAAGCGGGAGGGGGCGTGGCCTAATATCCTTTGAAGGCGGCTATCAGGACAACCCTGAAGAGCATTGGGGGGGGGAGTGCAGTGTGATAAAATTGAGCCCCCCCCCCCAGCTATATCAGTCTTACCTAATTGGGAAGGTGCCTCAGCTGCCTTCAGGGGAAAATCCCAGACCGTCCAGGGCGGGGGGTGAGGGGGGGGGGGGTGTCCTCCGAAACAGATCTGCCGTCCCATACGGGGAGCGTTATTGGATTTGAGCGGGATTACATGCTGGCAGTTTTCAGCACAGCCCCTCTTTCATCTTTCTCTCTCTCTTCCTTTCCCACCAGCACGTTTTAAAAATAAATAAATAAGAACGATACTGAAAGCCCGGCTGTTCGACGGACGCCCTTGGTTTTTTAACGAGGCGCCTCGCGGGGGGGTAACGGTCACGTGCGGGGGGGGGGGGCACCTATAGCGGGACGCGCCGGTAACCACGGCGGCAGCGCCCCCGCCCGGCCGAGCGGGACCCGGCCCGACAGCACCGCTGCGGTCGGTTGGCGCTGCCCGGGGGCCCCGCGGGGGGCAGGCAGGACGTTAGTTACTGTGTAATATGCCGAGGCGCTGCCAGCCGGCTGCACGGCCGTCAGTTGGCGGTCGTCCCGACGCGCAGACCCCGCCCGAGGCCCTGGAGGAGACCCGCTCCGCAGCGGGTGCCATTTTCTGTGCGCCAACTAGACAGAAGGCATCTGACGCGTTACCGTTAGGGATCTCTCTCTCTCTCTCTCTCTCTCTCCCTCTCTCCTCTCTCTCTCTCTCTCTCTCTCTCTCTCTGTCTCTCTCTTGCTCGCTCGCTTATATGAAACAAGTTAGAAGTTATATGAGTGACAGCATTAAAGCAGCTGACCTCACGTAGGAGTCTACTAATGTAGTATAGCCTCTTTCTCTCTCTCTCTCTCAGATGTTCAGAGGAGTGTGAAGCCTCTTTTGATTAATAAAGTTCTCTGTCCGTCTCTCTCTCTCTCAGATGTGGGGAGGAGTGTGAAGGCTCCTGCTGATGCAGCAGGGCGCATGCTGGGGAAGTTGAGGCACCGGACAGAGTTCACGCTGCTGGCCACCCTCAAACAGGAGCAGCTCAATTCTGGAGTCATCCTGTCAATCCACCATGCAGACCAGAGGTAGGCATGATGCTGAGGAGAGGTAGCCATGGCGCTGACCAGAGGTAGGCATGATGCTGAGGAGAGGTAGTCATGGCGCTGACCAGAGGTAGGCATGATGCTGAGGAGAGGTAGTCATGGCGCTGAGGAGAAGTAGGCATGATGCTGAGGAGAGGTAGCCATGGCACTGAGGAGCAGTAGCTATGGCGCTCACCAGAGGTAGCCATGATGCTGAGGAGAGCTGGCCATGGTGTTGACTAGAGTTTGCAATGATGCTGAGGAGAGGTAGCCATGGCGTTAAGTAACCATGGTGCTGTCCTGATGTTGGCATGAGGCTGTCTCCCAATGGCCAGAGGAAGGTCATAGATCTTGATGCATTCAGATTGTTTTAACCCTGGCCAGGAGCAGTCTAAAGATGTTCACCTGGTACAGAAGCCTGGTTTTTTCATGCCTTTTTGGGTTTTGAGTCTGAGTTGAGAGAGGCTCCCTTTTTTTATTTATTAATTTTTTTATTTTGCAGTTCAGATTTTAATTATTGATCATACGGCTCGCTGGCCTCCCACCCGGCAATTTCCCGCCGCTTGGCGTTCTCCGGAGCGATCGCGGTTTCCTCGCGAGGCGCGGCCGCCAGTCACCTGCTGCCGCTCAAAAATCGATGCGCCGCACTTTGCCGCCTCGCTCTCCCCCCCCCCTCCCCCCCCCCCCCCCGCTCGCGTAACGGTTTCCGTTCAATTAGCGGCGCGGGGCTAATGGAAACGAGCGTAGCCTCGCCAAGGGCGCTAATCGACCTCCGCGCGGCGGCCGCGGGCCCTTCTGCTTCCTGTGACGCTCGTGTGAGTGCCGCTCCCCCCCCCCATCCCCCCACCCCCCCGAAGTTTCCAAGGAAAGCGGCGCCGTAAAATGAATCGCGTGTCCTCTGGGGGGGACATCGACCCTTTACTGGAACGGCGGCGTTGGAGCACACCCCCGGCCGCTCGGATTCTTAATAATTCACTTACGAGCTTTCACCGTCTCCTTCGCCGCTGATTCGTTCGCATCGTTAGACTGCCTTTTCACCTGCCTGTTGTCACCCACCATTGACCGACTGAACGGAATCCGACGGAACCCCCCTCATCCTCCTCACTCTTCGGCCCCTCCTTGCCCCTTTGCCCCCCACCCACCCCTCCTTGCCCACCTCACCCCTCAAACCCCTCCTCAATTTCCGCTCTCCTGCCCCTTCGCCCTTTCTCACCAACCCCCGCTCCCTTTGCCCTCCCCTCCCCCAGGTTCCTGGAGCTGGAGAGCAGCGGGCAGAGGGACGAGATTCGGCTGCACTACCGAGCCCGGGACGGGCGCCCCCGCAGCGAGGTCTTCCCCTACGCCCTCGCCGACGGCCGCTGGCACAAGCTGTCGGTGGCTGTCAGTGCCTCGCACGTCCTCCTGCACGTGGACTGCAACAGGTGCGTCCCCCCCCCCCCCCCCCCCGGAACGGCCTGCCAATCAAGCATCGCTATAGAGACACACACTTTCTGAAGGACGTGAGAAAAGAGTGTGTATTGCCCAATAGACGCCCAAAGTCAGTGCGTGGAAAACACTGCATGGTATTTCTATACCTTTGTTTGTGTATATCGAACCTTTCTTTTAAGGTCTTACATAAAGCACCTGAGTTGTTCTTTTGACTGTATTGCCTGTGTAAATCATGTTGACATTTCGCTGTTAAATGAAAAGTGCTCTGCATGTGAAATTTTTCATTGAGGTGATAATGATTATTAATAGTACTAATGTGTTATCGTTCCTCCTGATGATAGTAGTTGTGACTGTGATGTCGTGGCAGTGTCAGAACTCTGAATGACTAGTGTTCGGCTGCGCCGTTTTAGGATTTATGAGCGTGTGGTGGAGACGCCCCTCCTGGACATCCCGGCCGGGGCGTCGTTCTGGCTCGGGCAGAGGAACGGCGCCCGCGGCTTCTTCAAGGTAGGAGTCCCAAACGCGTCCCGGGCCGCATTCCAAAACTCCCCCAAATGCGCCTCAACCGGGACAGTAGGTCTCCAGGAACAGGGTTGGTTACCACTGGCCTACACCGTCTGCCGTGTTCGTGGTTCTCCTCTTACATCGCAGTGTCGCAGTTTTTTTTTAACTTCATTGGATTAAGGCAAACGGACTGGAACTGAGATCACGAAAGCTTATTTATTTTTTTCTTCCCCCGCCTTTTATTCTCTCTCTGTGACCGCAGGGGACGATGCAGGACGTTCAGCTGCTCATCATGCCCCAGGGGTACATCTCGCAGTGTCCGAACCTCAACCGCAGTAAGCTCGCTTCGCCCCGACCCCCTTTGACCCTCTCCGTCGACGCGCGTGCGCGCGCGGGATTTCGATGCGTTCGAACGCTTCGTTTTCCGAGCCGCCGTCGTTCGGTCGCGTGCGTCCTGACGCGCTTTTTTGGGGGGCGTCTCGGTTTCAGCCTGCCCCACGTGCAACGACTTCCACGGCCTGGTGCAGAAGATCATGGAGCTGCAGGACCTCTTAGCCAAAACGTCCAGCAAGGTACCCGGGCAAGATAATTCCCCTTTGCTGCGGAAGAATCCGGAAAAGGTGCTGTATAATGCTGCCGGTTTCACTGCGGAATATCTAAAGAAGTGGTCTCCAACCCTCCCTGGTCCTGGAGAGCTACAGGGTCTGCTGGTTTTCATAGTGACTCTGCACTTCATGAATCAATTAGAGCAGTTGATTACACAGTTAACGCAACTCACCTGGTGTCTTGGGTCTCAATTGGGTGCTGATTTTAAGGTGAAAACAAAAACCAGCAGACCCTGTAGCTCTCCAGGACCACGGCTGGAGACCACTGATCTAAGGCTTACAGGATGAAAGGCTGGCATCCACAGTCTGTCAGACAAAAATGGTTTGTGTGATCCAAACCCATGTGAAACAGCCATTTCAGATTGACAGCTATTTGAACTTTCTCTTGTTAAATGAGAAGGCAATTGAGTCGGCCTTGGTTGTGGAGATTAGCCTGCATATTTGGCTTCAGTTTTACCTAAGTTTGACCTGCGATTAGCCTGAATATTTACCTTCAGTTTTACCAGGGTCTGACCTGCGATTGGCCTGCATATTTAGCTTCAGTTTTACCTGGTTGGCCTGCGATTGCCTGCATATTCAGCTTCAGTTTTACCTGGGTTTGACCCGTGATTGGCCTGCCTGTTTAGCAGCAGCATTAGTTGGGCTGCCCCAGGATTAGCCTGCACTTACAGCCTCGGCGGTCGCTAGGCCAGCCCGTGGAGCGCGCCAGCATCGGATGCTAACGCGATTCACTCGCACAATGGCCCGGCCCGGGAGCCTAACCCCCCTCCCCCTCCCCCCCTCCCCTCCTCCCTGTTTGTCTCGGGGGGTGGGGTCCCGCGGGGCAGCTGTCGCGGGCGGAGGAGAAGATGAACGGCCTGGACAGCTGCCACTGTGAGCGGACGTGCAGCGCGAAGGGAAGGGTGTACCGCGAGGACCAGGCCTGGACGGACGGCTGCAGGAACTGCACGTGCGCGGTGAGCCCCTCCCCTCCCCTCCCCCGCCTCGCCCCGGCCCCGCCCTGCTCCAGCTGGGAGGATTAGGAGAGCGCTGCTCCGGTAATCCTCCGCAGCTTGGAAGCGGGACACGGACCCGGCGGGCGGTCGGGACAGGCCGGATGGATGCTGGGCGTGCTTTGGCCGCTGCTTGCCCCTGACGCAGACCTGGGTAACAGCCCTGTGAAAAGGGGAATCGTTACAGTTGGCAGTTCAGTTTAAACAGACACGGTTAGCGGAAGCACCAGGACAGAACCGCCGGTCTCTGTGGCTCTGATCAGGACAGAACCGCCAGTCTCTGTGATTCTGATCAGGACAGAACAGCTAGTCTCTATGGTTCTGATCAGGACAGCACAGCTAGTTTCTATGGTTCTGATCATGACAGAACCGCATTTGTGTTCGTGCGAAATGTAGTCTCGGTGGCTCTGATCAGGACAGAACAGCTAGTCTCTGTGGCTCTGATCAGGACAGAACAGCTAGTCTCGATGGTTCTGATCAGGACAGAACCGCCAGTCTCTGTGGTTCTGATTAGCACAGAAATGCTAGTCTCTGTGGCTCTGATCAGGACAGAACCGCTAGTCTCGGTGGCTCTGATCAGGACAGAACAGCTAGTCTCGATGGTTCTGATCAGGACAGAACCGCTAGTCTTGGTGGTTCTGATTAGCACAGAAATGCTAGTCTCGGTGGCTCTGATGAGGGCAGATGCTGAGGCACAGCCGAGCCGTTCCTGTTTTTGCCGGTCTGAAAACTGTTAGAGCTCAGAGAAGCTAATGTGTGTAGAGGCAAACCTCAGGGGGCACTCAGAAACACAATGAAATGTTTTTCAGCACAGCTCGGGGGGGCTCCAAATCTGTGGTTGGTCTCACACCATCGTTCAGCGAATTGCCCACGCCACATCGCTGCCACTTATCCTATTTCCGGCCTGCATTCAGACAACATTTGCTCCCAACTTAACCAAAAAATAAAGTAAACCCGAGCACTACACTTCTTTTTAATCACAAACTAAGTTTGGTGTGTTAGTTCGAGTGTTTGCTGAACTGCCAATGAAGGAAATAAACTGTCTTGCTTTTACTTTTAATTAGACAAGACGATGCGTGATTTATTAATTGATGCGGGATAGTGAGGGCCTGTGAAATGCGTATGTAATGTGAATGTGAACCTGCGTTTGGGACCTGGGCGGGGCCTGGGTGGAATGGGCTGGTGGGACTGTGCGGAATGGTGGACTGGTGGATGGGCGCCTGGGATGGGGCTAGATGATGGCGGCCGTGGATGGGCAGGCCTGGGTGGTAACGTGGATGTGGTGAGGCCTGGTGTGTGTGTGTGTGAGGTGAAGGTGTGTCTGTGTCCTGCTCTAGAACGGCACGGTGCTGTGTGAGGCCATGGTCTGTCCCCCGCCCCAGTGCCCTCCAGGCTCCGCCCCTGCCTACGTGAGAGGAGCCTGCTGCAAGGAGTGCCAGTGTGAGTACTTATACACAAACATACTCACTCACACACACACACACACACACACCTACGAACACACACTCTCACTCTCACACACACTCACTCACTCACTCGCACACACCTACAAACACCCACACACAGACACCCACACACACCAACAAACACACACACTCATACGCACACTCGCTCACAGCCACGCACTTACAAACACACTAACACACACCTGCAAACACACACACACTCACCTAAAAACACACAGACACCTACAAACACACTCATGCACACACGCAGACACACACACACACACACACTCACACACACACACACCTTTGCCCATCGGTCTCTCTGCAGCCCAGCAGGGAGAACTCCGTACGCACCGCCTGACAACTGACCACATCGCGCTGGTCGCTAGGCAACGCCACACATGCGTCTCCGGAGACTTCCGCATTTGCATACACATAAATTATTCACCGCAGTCCTTCAAAAACACGCGTTTGTGAGCGACACAAAGACGAATCCGAGAATGCAACTGAGGAAACGGACGGCGTCGCGTCTCACACACGTTAGGGCCTCTCCTGCGCTTCGGGCTGGCCCTGGCCACGGTGCTCAAGTCAGCGTTCCTCACCCTTTTACACACGTGCACACGGAGGACAGAGCACGCTCCGTGTCCTGGATACAAGCACGCGTCATGTGGGCATCACGCGTATCGTCTCGCAAAGAAACATCCAGGAAATCGAATTGGGATTTGCTTATGAAGCGAGTTTTTTTTTTTTTTTTTTTTACCAATTGTGTCATTAAAATTTTTTTAATTTAGAGTTTCCTCACTCCCAGGTGTCCCCCGAATCTGCGTAGTTAGAGACACAGCGTCGTTTTTAGTCTTTTTACGCTAACGTAGTCACTGGCGCTTGCTTCAGTTTTCAAACCATACTGTCGTGTCGCTTCCAGGTGAGAAATGCGTGTATAAACTCCGCTCCTTGCTTCTTCAAGATGTGCTCGTTTGCCCCTGTAGGACTCTCCAGTTCACAAGTATGCCTGATGTATTTTAGATATAGTGAGTGAACACAAAACACACTTTTTAAAGTATCATTTTATTTGTTTTGTGTGTGTTGCGTTTACTCTGGTTCCCTTTGTCTAATGTTGCATCTTGTCTTAAGATCTGAAACCATTCAGTGTGACAAATATGCAATTATAGAGGCACTGTAAATATCAAGTCATGAAATTGTTTCATTGGAGTGTATGCACTCTAATAATGTTTAAAAATAGACATGCATGTCTGGCATACTGCTCTCTTTACGCCAGTGAAAGGCCCTTCTGGCTTTACGCCGGTTTTGCACATAGATCTGGGTCCACAGAGTCCTTGGAAAAAAATGGGTCAAATAAATCCTTGGTTAAATAATCCAATGTCTGGGTAAATAATGAATACTAAATTTGTCTATTTAAAAAAAAAATTATTTCACTGATAACCCTATTAGCCGAAGTCTTGCTAAATCGGTGTATTCGTAGTGGTGTCCTACAGCACTACCGCTGGCTCGCTGGTTAGCCCGGCACTCTGAAGGGTCCTTGGTCGGTGGAGGGCGCCAGGCTTTAGCTATCAGGAAGTCGTCTAGTGTAAGGCCAGCTTACCGGGCGCGGACCGTATGATTACGGTCTTCATCGTCACGGTCGACTTCACTCAACCGCTTTCGTCTACGAATCATTTCCCTGCCCCTCGGTCACAAGCCGCCGAAAACACGGCGCCGTTTTTCTTAATTTTTACGACGGCTAACCGCTCGTTTGCGCTTCCAGCTGTGTGCCCGTTCGGCGGGAGGGCGTTCGCGGAGGGAGAGGCGGAAGCCGCGCGCGACTCCTCGGGGAAGTGCCAGCTGCTCCGGTGCCGGGTGAGTGTCGCCGCCGCCGCCGCCGCCCGCTTACCGCCAACCTCCCGCGGTCCTGCGCTAGCACCAGTTAGCGCACAGCGTTCAGAACGGCTGGGGTAGAGCGTCACGGCGGCCCGGCACGCTAAAAAGGCATTAACGCGCAGAAAACATGGCTGCTGGGAAAAAAAAAACATAGATATAAAGGAGAGAGAAAAGACAGGTACGGATAAGGATCAGCGAGAACGTGAGTGGTTTAGAAATCAGATGGTGCTGCCGTGATCGTTTGAAGGCTGTGAGTAGGAGGCTGGGTCTGAGGGAAAATGGTCGTACTCCATGTCTCCATGTCAGTATACGTGTGAAAGCACTTATGTTTTATATCGCTTTATATCGTTATCTTGATGTTGTAGCTTGCCATGCCTCCTAGTTTCACTCGGCATCAGTTAGGTCAGGGAGTAATGTTTATATGCTCTCTGACCTTATATTATAAGCACACCATGTGCAGTTGTTGACATGAGCGTTTTTCAGTGTTCATATAGTGCTTATGAAGGAGTTATAAAGGCTTAATGAATGACCAAAATGATATCTCAAAATGCTACGATTGACGGTGTGCCGTGCATTTTTTTTTTTGCGAACAGAACGGGACGATGCATCCGGTAGAGGACTCGCCCTGTCCGGAGCTGAACTGTCCCGAATCGGAGCAGATCGCCCTCCCGGACCGCTGCTGCAAAGTGTGCAGAGGTACAGTCCCCATTTTAGGTAGTTAGAGCAGTGGAATGTGCTTCAGTGCAGCAAACTGTGAGGGTCCCCCGTGGGTCATTACCTGAGCTGTGTGCAGCCTCATTCTGAGGTGACTCTGTATGGTTACTAAGGTGACCCTGTATGGTTACTGAGGTGACTCTGTATGGTTACTAAGGTGACTCTGTATGGTTACTGAGGTGACTCTGTATGGTTACTAAGGTGACCCTGTACGGTTACTGAGGTGACTCTGTACGGTTACTAAGGTGACCCTGTATGGTTACTCAGGTGACCCTGTACGGTTACTGAGGTGATTCTGTATGGTTACTAAGGTGACCCTCTATGGTTACTGAGGTGACCCTCTACGGTTTCGTGATTACAGACCAAATAGACCAAATATAATGACCAGGCCAGCAAGTAGGCTGAGAACATTTCAAGGGAACAAAAGGAATTTTTAAAAAGCAAAGAGCAGAGACAGATTGCCTGAGTGCGCACCTCTCCCCTCCCGCCCCGCAGGTCATGACTTCTGCGCGGAGGGCAACGCCTGTGTGGAGCACTCGGACTGCGTCAGCCGGGAGGCCGGCGCCTCCTGCAGCTGCAAAGATGGCTTCCGCCCGCTCCGCGACGACAGCGCGTACTGCCAAGGTATCGGCCTGCGGGATTATTTTTATTATTTTTATAATTTTATTTTATTTTTTTACCGGAAACTTAACTTGAGAAATGAATCAGCCGCTCCAGATGACTGACTAAGAGGAAAAGCTTTGCTGTTGCTGGAAAAAGGACTGAAGCCAAACAAAATGGACGACGACAACGACAATGACAACAACAACAACAAAAATCTGTCATTTGCGGGGGTGTGTTCGGGGGGGGGGGAACCGCAGGACACGAGCTCGCCTGAGAATGTTCCGGAGGGGAACGCGTTGGCTCCCCCAGACCGGCTGAACCGTCGCCGCGCTCGGAATAGAAGATGACATCATTTTCCCTTAAATTTTTCATGGGAGAAGGTAGCGCTGAGCACTCGGGGGAATAGTTTTTTTTTGGCGCTGTCGGAGAGAAAAGCACTCTGAGCGCGCTGCTCCTCCCTCGCCGCTCGGTCGAGTGTAGAAGCCGCGCTTTCTAACACGGCGCCCTCTCTTTTGCACACGGCAATCTGTGTCAGCTTGTGATATCCATGAGCATTAAGAACAAAGAAAGCGTGACATCACTGTTTTTTTTCTTTTTTCTTTTTTTTTGGCAAGTCTTGAAAGAAGCGCCACTGATCTCGGCCCCGACTCGGCTCAGTTCGGCTCTCGACGGCTATAAATAACCGACCCGCTGGATCCGCTCGGAAGGGGCGTGGCCCTGGGAAAAGGCGACCCGTTGTCACCGGTTACCGCCACGTGCCGTGCCAGTATAATTAATTTTATATGTGTCGCATTTCCCATGATTCATGTCCCAAAGAGTCAGTTCTGGAAGAAAGTTGCTGAGTGTACTTAATTATCTGTACTGGGGGTACAAAGGGAGGAATGATGTGTCGACTTGAAGTGGCCGCATATTTCCTTTACAGACGCTGTTCGGTCCTGTATAATTGGAATTGGCCAGATGGCTCTGCGGTGGGTATTGTTGTAGAGTCTCACCCTTTGTTGCCTGTGGAGGAAATCCTCCTGTGCTACAGGTGGCGCTGTGGATTCTCAGTTTTTTTTTTTAAATGTGCAAACCTTGCAGTCTGTCTGCCCTCGCTGTCTCCACCCTGCCCTGCTTCCTCTGCTGGACTTCACTTCCTGTGAAGTCACAACAGTGAATTTTAGGCCCAAACTCACAGTGAGGCAACACTTGTCTTCCCCCCCCCACCCGCTTGGCAGAACAGCCCACGGATCGTAGCCCTGGGGCAACCGATGCTCCTCGCAAATTAACGACCAGTAAATCAGCCCCCCTGTGACCCTGAGTCCTGGAAAACCTTACTACCCCCCCCCCCCCCGTCCCACCAAAATTAGCACCACGGTACCACGCGGTCTGCGGGGAAGCATGCTCCAACGCACTCTTGCCCCTCCTCTCGTTACCGTGTTTAATTGGGGGTTTCGATCGCTCGGCGAACGATGCGTTCCTTCGCTCGTTCTTCAGCCGCGTTTCTTTTAAACGACCCTGCGCTCGAGCTGCAGCGGCGGTGAGGCAGAGCTGCGTGTGCGAGAGAGAGAGCGAGCGTGAAAAGGAGAGGCAGAGAGCACAAAGACGCGCTCGGGGGAGGAGGACGTGGGCGGAAGAGGTTGTCAAGGACGTGACATTGAGCTGCAGCAACGTTCTGTGGAGCTGGATAAACACAGAGGCTGGGGATTGTCTAGAGCAGAGGTGTTCTGAAGCATTCTGGCAAGATTCATTTGCTGCAAGAAAATCATGGCGGAGATCAACTTCAGTCGTAGGAGAGAAGCAAATAATATCTTCCCGCTAGGGCACCTCCGCACTTGAATTAGTTACTTATTTTTCAGTGTTACAATATCTGAATGGGTTGCTAAGTGATTAAAGGTTTATACTGACGGGAATGTCTCGTTCTCTTTAACAAAAGATATTGTTTGTCTTGCACCTTCATTGTGACAATTCGGTGAGTGAAAGAATGTCAACAGGAAGCTGAAGGCATTGAATGGACCAAGCTACACTTCCTGTTTAATAGTGTAAATAAATCACTGAGCTCCACTTCCTGTTTGATAATGTAGATCAATCATGGAGCTCCACTTCCTGTTTGATAATGTAGATAAATAACTGAGATAATGAAGATAACGTGGCGCTGACGGCGGGGGTCCCGCCTCTGACGGCCCGTGGCTTCTTTCCGCAGACGTGGACGAGTGTGCGGAGGGGAAGCACTACTGCAGGGAGAACACCGTGTGCGTCAACACCCCCGGGTCCTTCCTGTGCGTCTGCCGCGGCGGCTACATACGCATCGACGACTACTCCTGCACGGGTGAGTCACGTTAGTTTACGCGCGCGCGGGCTGGCGTTTAGCATTCATCCCCCGGTGAGACTTCCATTTATCCGCGGGCCACAGAGTCCGTCTTCATGCGGAATCAGCGCTGAGAACGGAACGGGTTTTGGTGGAAATACTCTGGCGGGCGTCTCTCTCGTCGCGTAGCGTCAGCGTAACTTTTTTTAAAAAGTTTTTATATAGTTTCTCCGGAACGGCGGAGAGTTGCGCGCGAGCGGATGTGTTTTCGCTCCTGTGCGTCTGGTCCCAGCGGGCTGCGACTCAGAAAGGCACACACATAAACACACACACTCACGCACACTCACATGCACACACACACACTTACACACTCACACGCACACACGGCGGTTATATCTCACCTCCTGTTCGTAATTAGTGCTTGTGTTGCAGATGTGATGGTTTGCTTTGGGTTAGGAGTCGCAGAGCTGACACTGGCCTGAGCTAAGGTGGTGTGTTATCAGTGTGTTAACTGCTGTATTAACTGAGCAGTAAGTGGGGAAACCTTGTGAAATTGTCGCACTAAAGTGGAAGAACTGGATCTGCAGCAGGAACCCTTTATGATTTTTGCATTCCACGCTGCCTTCTCAAAGATCCCGATTTTGGGACGTGCTGAATTTTGCCGATGCCGGCCTTGGGGCACGGACAGGGGAATTGAAATAGATACATGCGGACGTCAGCTCTTTTTGCGCTCCTCCGAAAATCTGCTCACGGCCCCCCAGAAAACTATTTTAATTCCAGACCCGCTCCCTTCGTAAGGAATTTGGGCGAACGGCGGGACAGTTCCGGAGTTCCGCACCTGCCTGTTCTGCCGCGGAAGCACTCTGAGGCTCAGCCGGTTAGCTTCGGCGCCGACGTGTTCGCGCACCTGCGCTTTGGAGCCCGAACCGGACCTCAATTTTTAAAAAATGAATGGGCCTCCCTTCCAGGCTGCGTACCCGAAGCCTCCCGTCCCCTTACCGCCGTTTATAATGGATGCGCCAGACGCGGGCAGCGAGCTCCGGTCGGACATCTGCCCGGGGTAGGAATCTAACCCCCAAAGGGATTTGCTTTGTCTCCCACAGCTCGATGGGAGGGGGAGCCGCTGCTCCGGCAAGCGCTAACGCGCTAGCTCGCGACCCAAAGCAGCGCTTATCCCCGGGGCATCCAGCTGTTCGAGCGCGTGTCCCTGTTAGAGGCCCACTGCAGTAACATTACTTTTGTGTACGCAGCCCTGAAATGTTCAAGTACAAATATTTACAGAGTCTGCATTTTTCTTTTTTTTTTACATTCATTTTCTTACATCCCTATTATAGCCCACTTGTGTTATTGTGTGCTCTGCACTTAAACCCTACCTTTGGGCACATACACCAGGACCTGGACCCTATCTTTGGGCACATACACCAGGACCTGGACCCTATCTTTGGGCACATACACCAGGACCTGGACCCTATCTTTGGGCACTGACACCAGGACCTGAACCCTATCTTTGGGCACTGACACCAGGACCTGAACCCTATCTTTGGGCACATACACCAGGACCTGAACCCTATCTTTGGGCACACACCAGGACCTGAACCCTATCTTTGGGCACATACACCAGGACCTAAACCTCAAATCATGTCTCCTGTGCCTGTGTCTGCCGAAGTCCACATCTCAGCCTGGAGTGCTGGTCTCGCTGAATCCTGTGTGATGGCAGTTTGGGAATGAGGAAATACAGTAGACTGTTTGTAAAGTATGATGCATTATTACCGATTATTTCCTTGGTTGCCTCCTTCCTCAAAGATCATTTGTATTGATTATGGGGCAGCCACGACTACTTCAAATGGCAAAAAATCCATACATTTTTGAAATGTGAATTGCTTGAAACGTGTTTGTTAATTCATCAGAAAATTAGGCGATATTTGTTGGATGTGTCGCTGGCACAGGCAGCATTGGCAAATGTACTACCACAGCGCACGAGATCAAAATGTTAAAGAGCTTCTGAAAAGTCTCGCACTTGTTGATCGAATGTGGGCGGAACTGCTATTTTGGAGCGCCTTGAGAGGGAAACCATGGCAACGCTCGTTCGCGCACGCGCTTCCCTCGCGGCGTCCCCTGCGCGCGACGTCGAAAAAGAAACGCGCTCGGCTCCAGCTCTTTATGAAAGTGGAAAAGCTTCAATCGGAGCGCTCTTCGTACACTGAGCTCAAAGGGGTTTCCGAATGAAACAACAAAAGCGACAGTGGGGCAAAGGGAAACCGGATAAAAAAATCGTGGGAACCAAAGTAAATGTGGGGCGGAGTTTAGGAGTGTGGGCGGAGTCGAGAGGCGTGTGGGTGGAGTTTAGGCGTGTGGGCGGAGCTGAGAGGCGTGTGGGTGGAGTTTAGGCGTGTGGGGCGGAGCTGAGAGGCGTGTGGGCGGAGTCGAGAGGCGTGTGGGTGGAGTTTAGGCGTGTGGGCGGAGTCGAGAGGCGTGTGGGCGGAGTTTAGGCGTGTGGGGCGGAGCTGAGAGGCGTGCGGGTGGAGCTGCGGTTTTGCGATCTTCCGAACTCTCATCCAAGTTGAGATTAAGTGTCAGTTTGGGTTCCGTCGATCCAGACATCTTAAACTGACATTCTGTCTCGTGCTTAATTTCTCAAAAAACATACCCACGTAATTAGTCCTGGTTTTTAGCTTAACGTGGAAGCCCATCTGTGCTGTCGGTCCGTTTATTATGCCTTAAAGGTGAAATCCGTGCTGTCGGGTTGTTTATTATGAAGGTGAAGTCCAGCCGCTGTGGATTTGCGTACCGTTAAAGCCGCAGATTACAGAAGTCTGATGAACAAGGAGTCATGATTAGGTCACAGTCACCTGACTTCCTCTGTGTCCTGTTGCAGAGCGTGACGAGTGCGCCACCGGGCAGCACAGCTGTGACCGGAACGCCCTGTGCTTTAACACTGTGGGGGGGCACAGCTGCTCCTGCAAGCCGGGGTACTCCGGAAACGGCACGCGCTGCAAAGGTGAGGCCTTTCACCTGTGTCCATTCCACCTGGCTGATCCTGGTACACTACACCTGTGTGAATAGACTGATCCAGATACACTATGCCTGTGTGAATAGACTGATCCAGATACACTACACCTGTGTGAATAGACTGATCCAGATACACTACATCTGTGTGAATAGACTGATCCAGATACACTACACCTGTGTGAATAGACTGATCCAGATACACTACGCCTGTGTGAATAGACTGATCCAGATACACTACACCTGTGTGAATAGACTGATCCAGGTACACTACACCTGTGTGAATAGACTGATCCAGATACACTACGCCTGTGTGAATAGACTGATCCAGGTACACTACGCCTGCGTGAATAGACTGATCCAGATACACTATACCTGTGTGCACTGATCTTGGTACACTACACCTGTGTTCATTACATTTCTGTTGTAATGCTGTAATAACAACTTACCATTTCATATTTTTCAGCTCTTTTGCTGGTGCAAATGAATCAGTAAATTAAGCCAGCTCTAAAAATAATCTCCAAGAGGATTTATGAACAGCTCTAAAAATATATTCAACTAATACCCTATTAGCGTTATTGAAACATCCCATCTGCATTACAGAATTACATTTTCGATATTCAGTTTTTAAATTAATTTGATTCTGTGGATTCTGTGACGGAACATATGGGTATGCGCACAACGTATCCGACGGTACGTTACCACAGACAGCAATGCCTCAGACAGGAAGTAGCCCCCTTCTTTTCTCTCTCCTGTGGGCCAGCTTCCTGTGAAGGCGCGTGCCACAACGGGGGCACCTGCGTTTCTCCCGACACCTGCGTCTGCCAGCAGGGGTTCACCGGCGACAGGTGCGAGAACGGTAAGGAAGGCTCCCTTCTCCTCCGCCCTGCCCTGTCAAGGCACAAACTAGCTAAGTTTACAAGTCGATGTGATTGTGACATCAGCATTAGAATGTTCGGTTCAGAACATTCTAACGCTGATGTCACAATCGCTGCTGGGGTTCTGGAACAGCCGCTTGTCGTGGGTGCAGCCGGTGGTTGTGGCACAGCTCCGTTACACCGTGTTCAACGGATCGAGGTCTTGATCGATGAAGACGAGGAGTCGATGAGCTGAATCCGGGGGGCCGCTCGGAACGGGGCCCTTCTGAGATCGGAACGGGCCCCCCCCGTCACATCACCTCGCGCTGCGGAGCTGAGGGAGCGTCGCCGGCGGGTACGGGAGGATAATGAGAAGCGTCTGAAGCCTCGTCCCCTGCGCCGCCGACCTGTGCTTTTACTGCGCGCTGTTTCACATTCTGCTGACAGGGTACGGAGAGAGGCCAAAGATGGTGGAGATGCAGAAACATCAGTTACATCTCTCTCTGAGTCTCTCTCTCTCTCTCTCTCTCTCTCTCTCTTTGTTCCCCTCTCTCTCCCTCTCATGTTCTCTCTCTTCCCCCCCTCTCTCCCTCCCTCTTTTTCTGCCTCAACCTCTCTCTTTCTGCCTCCCCCACCCTCTCTGTCTGTCTCCCCCCTCTTTCTGTCTCTGTCCCCCCCCTTTCCCCCTCTCCCTTTCTCTCCCTCTCACGTTCTCTCTCCCTCTCTCTCTCGCTCTGTTGTTTTCTCTCCCTCTTCGCTGTGTCGTTTTCTCTGCCCCTCTCTCTCTCTCTTTCCTTCTGTCTCCCTCACCCTCTCTCTCTCTCTCTCTGTCTGTCTCCCCCCCCTTTCCCCCCTCTCTCCCCCTCACGTTCTCTCTCCCTCTCTCTCTTGCTGTGTCGTTTTCTCTGCCTCCCTCTTTCTCCCCCCCCCTTTCTGAAGACGTTCTCAGTGCCAGACCCAGTGCGTATCGATTGCACAGAAAGGGCTGTGCAAGGCCGCGCTGCTTACCGCCAGCGTTAAACGCCCTCTCTCATCTGCTCCTCTCCGGCTGCGTCGGCCCCGCTCGCGGGTGGCGGTCCCTGTTTTCTATCGACGCCGTAAAGACCCGCCGTCTCCCCCCCGGTCAGCGGCAGCCGCTGCGCGTAATGGGCTCTGATGATGTCACAGCCAGGGGGCGTAATCGAGGCGTGAGGTTCCCCCCGTCCTGCCCGTCCTGCCCCCCGCCCCGTCAGGCCTAGGAGGAGCAGGCAAGGTGGAAACGTCTCAGCCAGCGGTGAAGCGGTTCAGCCACTAGGAAGCAGCTCAGCCAATGGGGAAACTGCTCAGCTAGTAGGAAACCGCTCAGCCAACAGCAAGCAGCACAGGCTGCTTTTCCATTGCAGGTGGAGGTCAAAGTGAACCGTGACAGAAGGGAGGGAGGGGTGGGAGGAGAGCGTGGCGCAGGCAGGGGGGTAATATAGGGGGGCGGGGTGGAGGGGGGGCGCTGGGGTCGGGTTAAGTCGGCGGCTGAACACGGAAAAGCTTTTATGAAACCGTTCCCGCCGTCGCCGCGAGGGCCCCCTAGGGAAGCGCCATTTTCTGGCCCCGCCCCACGCCGCATCATTTAAGCCAGGGCGATCGTCCCGCCCGAGACCAAGCTCATTCCTGTCAGGACAACCGATGTATTCGCATCCAACATTTTTATGACCATGCAGTTCAATTGTGATGTATGCGTGTGTGTGATTGCTTGAATATGAGAGCATGTAGTGATGTGTGTGTGCATGTGTGTGATTGGTTGACACAGGGTATTAATGCATTGCTTCATTCATGTGGGTGTGTGTTGTTGTGTTAAAATGATCCACTGATTCAGTTCGGATACCCATTATTGCTCCCAAAGGACAATTGGTCAACTCTGCCGAATTAAAAAAAAAAATCCACACTTTCTGACCACCATTCAGAGCATGGACTTGGCAAAAACCATTAACAAGAATTGCTAGGCCAGGGAAGAAGCTGGATTATAACAGGCAATTTTAACGCACTAAAGTTAGCCCTCGTGCCAAAGAGAACATTTCATCCAGCACATGTGCAAATTAGGCAAAAAGTGCAAGGAGGGTACAGATGAACCCATTTTAAACGTCAATGCTTCAACGACCTTCGGGACGAGCGTATATTTAGCCTTTGTGGGCTCTAACAGCGGCAGTTCATAACGACGGCCGGAAGGTAAGGGGTTAAATTTTGTCCGCGGCGGGAAGTTTCTGGGTGGACAGCTATAATTGCCTTCTCCGGCCTGTTTTCAGAAGCAACTCCAAGTTTCTTTTTTCCGTTATTCTTTTTTTTTTTTTTCCTTTGTTTGAGCAAAGAGCTGCCGAGCGCTAAGCGACTCTTTGAAGCGCACGCCCCCCCCCCACCCTCCACCCCCCCACCCCCACAACGGTGCTTTCCAAGGGAGTAAAAACAGCCAACAAACCTGAAATAACCTCTCGCTCTCCGCCTTACCTTACCTCAGCCCACTCCTAACTCGGCTGTTGCCTGTCTGCTTTTAAGATAGGTAAACCGCTCTCAATAGCAGCTAATAACCGTTAGCCGAGTGCTAACGCTGTTCTCGCTCGCCACACAAAGCTCTTCACAACATGAAAGCTCGAGTAAAATAATTAAGCAAACAGCGGATCGTAAGGCACGGATGGGTGAATTTCTCCACTTCCTGTTCCTGTGTTAATATAACCCGGGTCAGCGTTCCCCAGAGGACACCCTGTGCTCCTCAGTCAGGAAACGGCCAGCCCGAGCACGCTACAAATACACCAGCGTGCTGAATAATAAAAAATTAAATAAACACCAGCTGCTTTTCAGCAGAACGTAATTGGTACTTCGCTTCAGTTTCGCTACTTGAAATAAAAAGGTGCTGAATCACACGTGGCTTCAATTTTAAGTGGGGGGGGGGGGGGGGATACAATCTAACTGACAAATAGGCGAATTTGTAAAACGAGCCCTTTTGTCCTCCAATTAGGGTAGTGTTACCGTGATTAATGCTAAGTGCCAAATTTGGTCCCTTAATTACCCTAAACAAAAATAGGTAGCGCTTGTTAATTCTGATAATTAAGGCATCGGGCTGCCTGCTGGTTGCAGAAATTAGCAGTTTGAATGAGTAGGACCCATTCCAAGTAATCTCCAGGACATGTGATCAATTATTTACCGGGGAAAAAATTAACAAAATGGAAAAAAAAAAAAAAAAAAGGGATGAAGCATCATTAGATGATAGATCTTAATCCTATTACTTTTGAGCCAGGCCAAAAATCCATTTTCAATTCGGTAGGACCCCGTGCAGGGAAAATTGGGGGGGGTTTGTCACCGAGCAAAGCCATTTTCATAATGAGGGGTTTGATAATGCATCACGGAGGATCATGAAGAATCCATCACTGCCTTTAGAGAGACCTTTAATCGCTCCAAAACCCCGGAGATCACATTCAACGCCGCTTCACAATCTCCTCCAGCCAACCGCCTGAGCTCGTCTAATCAAATATCATTTGAAATATTAGTTTTTCCCCCCCCCCGCAATCGTAAATCCCCGTTGTTTTTTGGATAATATTGAATTTATGCTGGTCCCCGGGAGAAATGGATATGGCGGTATGGTGCGTATCATGGAAACGAGTTTGGCGGGAACAGGTGATGAGAATGGTGACCCATGGGCTTGGAGAGAAGCGACGTGTTCACGCCAGCGTGACTCACAGAGCAGCGGAAAGCAGGACTTAATACATAATTCAGTGCCTGGACTGCAGGGCTCTTCAACCGGTGTGCCACAGGGGTCAAGTTTGGCCCACTATAAAAAAATAAAAGAATAAATAAAAAATAAATAAATAAAAATACCCTCGCCTCCTTTATCGCCAAAAGAATTATGAAAGATGGAGAATGGATTCAGGTGCTTCAAACATTGTGACTGTCCAGCTCTGCATCCATACTGTGTCAGCATAACAAACACTACTGACAGAAAAATAGAACATTTCTCTGCACATCTGAAGCCATCTATTGACTTTTATGAACATTTATACTGCATGCATTTGTGCATTGTTTTCAAGCAGTCTGCGGGAAATGTTTGGCCATTTTTACAAAGAATCCAGACCTTGGAAGCTTTTAAAAAAAATTTTTTTTAACATTTGATGCCAGGTGATGTTTTCATTGTGATGCATTCTTTTGTTTGAAAGGCCATTGAATTTTGCAGGAAAATATTCACCATTTATTCTAATTCCAATGCCTGTCTGTCTGTCTGTCTGTCTGTCTGCCTCTCTGCGTGCCTGTCTGTCTGCCTGTCCGTCTCTGTGCGTGCCTGTCTGTCTGTCTCTGTGCGTGCGTGCCTGTCTGTCTGCCTGTCCGTCTCTGTGCGTGCCTGTCTGTCTGTCTCTGTGCGTGCGTGCCTGTCTGTCTGCCTGTCTGTCTCTGTGCGTGCCTGTCTGTCTGTCTCTGTGCATGTGTGCATGCTATAGATATCGACGAGTGCGCGGCCGGCTTTGTGGAGTGCGACAGCAGAGCCACCTGCGTTAACTTGCCAGGCTGGTACCACTGCGAGTGTCGGGATGGCTACCACGACAACGGGCTCTTCTCACCCAATGGCGAGTCCTGCGAAGGTAGGCTGGACTACTTAGTCCATACCTTTGCAAGGTGTGTCAAGGTCATAAAGCCAGCAGCCATTCCACCCTGTACCCTTCTCATGTCAAACTGCTGAACCTAAGCAGCCATACCACCCTGTACCCTTCTCATGTCAAACTGCTGAAGCTAAGCAGCCATACCACCCTGTACCCTTCTCATGTCGAACTGCTTTAGCAGGTGTGGGCTTGGGTAGTACATGGATAGAATCCCTCTTTGGAAAACTAAGCAGTGGTAGGCCAGTAGGAGCAGTGGTAGGGCAGTAGAGCCAGTGGTAAGCCAGTAGTGGCCAGTGGTATGCCAGTAGGGGGCAGTAATAGGAGTGGTAGGCCAGTAGGAGGCAGTGGCAGGCCAGTGGAGGCAGTGAATGCCCCACTGAGCTCTCCCCTCCTGTACTGAAGGAACTAATTCATCTCCCAGGCCGGTCAGGCTAATAAAAAAGTACATTTATCCCAGACAGGAACCGGCCTTCCGGGTGCCCTGCGATTTAATCTGTGAACGGCTTTCTCTCCAGCGGGCTTATCTGCGAAGCCTCGCTTGGAGCGGTCCGTCACGAAGCGCTAGCGGTTTCCTTTCTGCGCCGCCAAAGCCTTACCAGAAGTAGGCCGCCTTTCCAAAGCCTGAGCACGGTCTGTAGAGACCGTAGATGTTGAGGTGTGTTCATGAGAGCGCGTTGGGTACACTGTATGATGTGTTAAGGAGAGTGTGTTGGGTACACTGTATGATGTGTTAACGAGTGTTGGGTATACCGCATGAGGCCGTGCTCTCTGTCTCCCTCCTCACACAAAGATGTAGAGGTGTGTTAATGAGAGCATGTTGGGTATACCGTATGATGTGTTAAGGAGAGTGTGTTGGGTACACTGTATGATGTGTTAACGAGTGTTGGGTATACCGTATGAGGCCGTGCGCTCTCTCTCTCTCTCTCCCCAGACATAGACGAGTGTGGGACGGGCAGGAACAGCTGTGCCAACGACACGGTCTGCTTTAACCTGGACGGGGGCTACGACTGCAGGTGCCCCCACGGGAGGAACTGCACGGGGGACTGTGTCCACGACAACAAGGTCAAACACCACGGCCAGATATGGGTCCTGGAGAACGACAGGTGCTCCGTCTGCTCGTGCCAGGTGAGACGTCTGCCTGCCTGTCTGTCTGTCTGTCTGTCTGCCTGCCTGTCTGTCTGTCTGTCTGTCTGTCTGTCTGCCTGCCTGTCTGTCTGTCTGCCTGTCTGTCTGTCTGCCTGTCTGCCTGTCTGTCTGTCTGTCTGCCTGTCTGTGTGTATAAATAAGTATGCGTGCAAAAGTGTTTTGCTTATAAGTGTTTTTAAGTGTGTGTGTGCATACACGCAGCATGTACTTGCACTGTGTGTGTATGTGTGCGCGTGAGCACCACCCTTGTTTGATCCGTACCATACGGCTGCGGGTAGCCGTTGGTATAAAGCCAGTGCTGGACCGGCAGGTTTCACACAGCCATTAAGCTTGTGACGACGGTTTTATGGCTGTCGCCATCGAAAGAGGGGCTGAAAGGATAAATAATAAAAGAATAGAAGCTGGGCTTCACCCGGGCTGATAGCGGTGATGATACCCCTTTCCCCACCCCCCCACCTCCCCCGCCCCCCCGTGCTGCAGAGCGGGCTGGTCATGTGTCGGCGGATGGTGTGCGACTGTGAGAACCCCACGCTGGACCAGTTCTGCTGCCCCGAGTGTGACACGCGGCTCAGCAGCCAGTGCCTGCACCAGAATGGGCTCCGCGCCTACGCCAGCGGGGACACCTGGGTGGAGAACTGCCAGCAGTGCCAGTGTCTGGTGAGAGCAGCCACACACCCTCTGTCACCTCTCTATCACAGCTACACTCTATCACAACTACACGCTCTGTCACAGCTACACTCTCTATCACAACTACACTCTCTATCACAGCTACACACTCTATCACAAATGCACTCTCTATTGCCTGGTAGAGAAACCCAATGAAGAACTTAAATACTCCTCCAGATACCTCAGAATTCTTAATGACGCTCGTTCATTACCACACCGTACTCATACCGCAGGCTGATTTCTGCTGCAGTTTCGCTGGAGCACGTTCCAGGTGTACGGCGGGATTCACACCTGCAGCCGTGAAACGAGTTTTAGGAACAGCATCGCGGGGTGCTGGTTGTGTGAGGGAGCCCGTCTGCAGCCTGCTGAGCGTGCAGGAAAGAGAAAAGCCATTCGGTGGCGACTTTTTTTTCCCCGCCATCAGCCTTTCTCTATCCGTATCCCAGAATTCTGCACCAATGAGCATCTCAGAATTAGCCAGTTGGCATCCTGGAATTTTCCACCAATCAGTTTCTCAGTGTTTGACTGCTCTCTCCCTCTCTCCCTTTGTGCCGGCGACAGCGAGGCGAGGTGGACTGCTGGCCGCTGTCCTGCCCGCCGGCGGACTGCGACTTCACCGCGGTGCCCGAGGGCGGGTGCTGCCCGCGCTGCGTCGCCGACCCCTGCCAGGCCGACGCCGCCCGCGACGACGTCGCCAGGACCTGCGTCGACGGGCGCGGCGTCGTCCGCCCCGGCGGCTCCTCCTGGGTCGAGCGCGGCACCCGGTGCACGCTCTGCCGGTGCAAGGTGCCCACGCCGAAGGCTCACGCCGCCGCCCGTTTTCGTGTTAAACCAATCGCGACTCTCGTTAGTGGGAGGTCTCACCCCCCGACAGCATGATGCTGCGTCGCTTTAAGGGGTAATATTGCAGGTTGCAGGCCCAAGTATGTACTTAGCTATGCTAATTTAGCTTGAGGTCTGGATTGCAGGGATACACCAGGCACTCTCCTGTTACATGCAGACATTTAGGTCTTCTGCAACAGTGCTTAACTCTGTGGGGGGAAAAAAAGAGACTTGTTCCAATTCACAGCTTCCTCTTGCGATGCTGTGGGCGTGAATTCCGCCGGGTTCGAGCGACAGGGAGCCCGTAGCTGCCGCGCGTTGCTTCACAGTTCAGTTGGCTGCATCTGATTGGCTGGGGGTTTGAAATTTGCCCCGCCTCTCTGCCCTATCTGGCTCCACTTGGCTGTAATTTGCCATTCGGTCCGGTGTCAGGACCCTGGTTGCCTCCTGATTGGCTGGGATTTGTCATTAGCTCCAGAATGTGCGCGCTGTCTGCCTCTGATTGGCTGGGATTACCCACCAGCCCCAGTAACCCCACCCCTTTCCTTTTCCCTCCAGAACGGACACGCCTGCTGCTCAGTGGATCCCATGTGCCTCTAGCTGCTGTGAGGAGCTCCAGGGGTTTGTACAGAGCCATCTGCCCGTCCATAAACTTCTTTATACCAAATACAGACCTGTACCATAGCAACCGGACAATGAACCTTTCACCGGCCTCCCCGACGTCAATTGTCTTACCCTCAGGGCGTCCCAGCCATTTTGAGGACTATCCATCCATCTCCTGTCCCTTTGTAAAAAGTACCTATTCTGGCATGACTACTCAATGTTGACTGTATACTGATTTTTAAACTCTTGTCAGCTGTAAAGGACCCGCTTAGTGCCCTCAGTAGTGAAAAGTGCCACTCGTTTAATTTCCGAAACATGGATTCTGTTTTGGTAGCGCATAGATCAATCCTTGTTTAATTTATTCAGTGGCTTGTTATTTGTGTGATGGTGAAATAAACATTTTCATTGACGTTAACAGCTGGTCGACCCTCTGTGCCCAACAACTGCATAGATTACAGATGTTCTCATTGGATAAACTCCTGATGCTAATTCATGTGCCAGAACATGTGATACCATGTTTTAAGACGAACTGCAGAAGAAAAATCAGGTAGTAGACACGCGCACACACACACGCATGCACAAACATACAAGATACAAGCACACCAAAACACACACACGCATACACACACACACGCAAGATACAAGCACATTAAAACACACACCCACACACATACAAGCACATTAAAACACACACGTGCACACACATACAAGATACAAGCACATTAAAACACCCACAAGCACACGCACACACACACACACACACTTGGCGTATACTTGGTGATTTAAGTGATTGGAATAGGTCTGTTCATTTACTTTGATTATGGGAGTGAATTTGTAAAAAAGAATCTGAACCTGTCCAGCTGCTGGAGCTGACTGAGGAAAGAGCGCATGGAGCAGATCAGGTGTGTTCTGCGTGCTCCTCCTCACTTTCCTACTCCTGTCTTTCGGGGAGGATCGCCCTAAGGCTGGCGCCCCCCCTGCCGGGGTGCTGTGAAGCCCTGGTACCTTCTCCCTTCCGTTCTGTGACCGCTTTCACAGGAAGCCTTGGCTGCGTAGCAAAGCACGCGAAATGGAGTCCGCTTTCGGGAATTGCATTCCGTGGACCGTAGCGACGGAGACACAACAAACGTCAGTTTGATCAAGCTGCCGTATGTGGAGACACAGTTCAATTACAGGGCTTCGCAACCCGATCCGGAACGACTGGAACCCAAAATTGCTGCAATTACAGCGAATGCGTGTGCTGTAAATTTATTGCAAACGCGTGTCAAACACGTCCGGTCACAGAAACTAAAACTGAAACCTTGGGATTTTTCCAACCGAGCCGACGGTAGAAACCAGATGTTTTTTTTTTTGTTGTCTGCGTCAGCCCCCATTTAATTGAGAAATTTGGGGCTAATCGCGGAGCGCGCCTATTTATTTGGGCTTGTTTAAAGAGCGTTTTGCCCTCTGTCCCGCTCGAGTCCCCCTGGATCAGGTCCAGACTGCACCGCCTGGAGGCGTCCGCGTGGACCCTGGCCCCAGGCGGGACCTGGCAGCGCTGACCGTTCGAAATTCGCCAGAACGGTCGCTCCCCGCCGGTGGCGGGCGTCCAGCGAAAGGTGGCAGGGCGGAGAGGAGGTCCAGCTGGCTCTGTCTCCGGCGCTATTTTCACCCTCTCCCCGACCCCCGACCCCCCACCCCCCGCCCCAGGCGCGGCAGATGCCTCGATCCGCAGGGAGCCGCCATCGCCGCGCGTTCTTACGTGTCCTCGAGGAATTCAAACTCCTTCATTTTTATAACAGAACAATCCCAATTTCAAATAATAATAATAATAATAATATAATAATAAAAGCTTTGCCAACCGTCAAATGTGCATGAGTAATTGTCTTGGGCATGACAGCTTGAGGAAAATAATGCACAGTGTACCGTGCATCGCATTACAATTAAAAAACAAATTGACTGTAAAATGTAAGGTAATATACAGGTAGATGTTTATATACGTGTCACATACGTGTTGGTTTCCTGCAGTTGAATTTTTGTCGACCATGACAGCAGGTGGTTAACACGAACACCAGAGAGGTTGAGCCAATGTGACTCAGTCTGCTCTGACCTGGAATCTAGATATTGTGGCGGAAACCTTTAAATGCCATCGAGGCCGCACGTAGTAATTCACTTCCTTGTCTAGTAATTGCTCTATAAGGTCACTGCAAAACTCGACCTTACTTGGGAACGATAAGGAGAAGGACTGCGGGTGTCTCGGTTCTGCACTAATGCGTGAGCGGTGTGCAATGGGTGGTGGATTCGTCTCCTGCAGCCAGGGGGTCTTCAACAGAGGGGCCACAGGCCCCTGGGGGTCCTTGAAGGTACTGTAAGGGGTCCCTGGACGGTCTTGATATGCAATGACCATATATAGATTTGGGAAAATTTTTTTTAAAATGTAACATCCTGTTTTAAATAAAATCCTTTTTTAACTTAAGATGGGGGTCCCCTGGGTGCCTTTGAACGTGTGTGGGGGTCCCTGGATCTGAAAAGGTTGAAACCCCCTGTCCGACAGGTTTTAGGTTGCGCATGAACTAACATGATTAAAACCATACCATACCACTGCCAATGCTTTGCTTTTATATATTTTTATTAAGTCATGTTTACTACATTTCTGTCTATTCATGAACCCTTACTGTAAAGCGTCGCTGTGTAATTTTCAATTTGACCAGGACATTGGGACCCCTCCTAATGTTTGCAGTACGGCTATAGGCAGCTTCATAAGAACGTCATAAGGCATTCATAAATGCTTTAGCTCTGCTGATACGCAGCTTCTCGTTCTCTCCTTGGTCTTCGTGCTGTGACTGGGGAGTACTTCTTCGATCCGAGCTCCGGCGTACATCCCACATTCGTAATCCATCTTGAACTATACATTTTTCTGGCAGTTGATATTTGGAGGACAATTTCTCCCTCGGTCGATCTGTATGACGTTCCGTCATGGCAGTGCTCGGTATTATGTGGCTGTGTGTGTATTGCGTGTCCCCAACAGCCCCCATATATCCTCCTTAGCTGTACAAGGGAATTCACTTTTGTGAGCCTTTTGGAAATGCCTTTCGTGAGATGATTGAATTTCTGTCTCGGCGTTGAATTTCATTCGACCCATCTCACACACACACTTCTCACACCCATCATTCATCACATGTCCTTTTGCTAGACAGCCTATATCTAATGTCCAAGTGAGGTTGTAGGGAAACAGCAGTACAAGATCCATTATATGACCTAAAGTATTTGGACACCCCTTGTTACGGGGCTGTTTTTCATGGTTTGTGCTAGGCCCCTTAGTGCCAGTGAAGGCAAATCGTAATGCAATGGTATTTCTAGACGATTCTGTGCTTCCAGCTTTGTGGCGACGGTTTGGGGAAGGCCCTTGCCTGTTTCAGCATGACAGTACCCCCGGTGCTCTCAATAGGTTTACATCGTTCCATCTGACGAAGGAACCCATGGCTCAAACGTGCGAACATACTTTTGGGTTTTAGGACTCCAAACTGTAACACTATATTGCTGCACTTTTATACTAGGATCCAAGGATTGTGGTCGTTTTTGGAACGAAAAGGACCGAGGTTGAGAACCACTGTCAAGAGCTGACAGTTGACACACGGATAAAATGTCTCATGTGCTCTCAAATTGAATAACTGGGGTTTAGATGGTGTGCATAGGAAACATTGCAATTTCAGTGAAATTTGAAAATTCAGTTCTCAATATGAAAATCTAAAAAAAAAAGAAAAAAAAGCATTCTGACACTTCAAATTGGTGGCGCTTAACTGAACTGTGTATTTTAGGTGTTTTTGAAACGATGTCAAAGTGCTTTGAAACCTCTGTCATTTTATTGAAAAATCTCGTGGCCATGAAACGCTTTTCTGTCAGTGCAGGTTATTAAGTGTCACAATTTGCATGTTCATGAGAGATGAGCATTCATCTGGCGTTTTGATGGATGCTTTTGGAATTAGCATATTTTCCAGTGTGCGGTTTTCATTAAATCACCCGATAGGCTCTGCGTGTGTTTTTCTGGGTGTAAAGCCTGATTTATTTGTTTTTTAGCATTGCTAGGACGTGTGCCTGGGGTGCGGGTAGCGGTGTGCCCTATCCAGTGTAGCCTGTGAGGGGCCTTGTGGCAATATCAGCAGTTTACTTAATACTGGAGCTACTCTCCTACAGCAGCTTTAATCCTTCATGCTACATTAGGGATGTGCATTCAGGCTCATTTTTATATTGTATTATTTCAATATTCTTAAGGGTTAACGTTCAAATCTTACAGCTAGACCTTAAAACATCATGTAGCAAATGTGTTACATTACTGCAGTGCAATGTTACGTGAGTGTAATGGTTTGTTACGCTGGTGTGATGTCACGTCAGTGTAATGTTGTGTTGCATTCGTGTGACGGTGCATTAGTGCTGGGTTACGTTAGCGCGGCTTCACGTTGAATTTAAATACGAGCGTTTCCACGGAGACCGCGCAGTGCCCGGACCGGTTCCTGGGGTCAGACGCGGACGGAGGGTGGACGGGACCTTGCCAAACGCGGCGGAGCTGACCGCTGGATACGGGTGACCGGGAGAGCTTTCGCGGAGCTAATTGAAATCATAAATAACGGCGATAAACGCGCTCGGCGTCGGTGGAGGCCGTTAGAGGACGATCGCGGTCGTGAACAGAGCAGCTGGAACGCGTGCGAATCACAGAAAGGCCGACGGGAGCTGGCGGTCGGCCCAGGACCGCCCGCGCGGTGACTCCGCGGTTGGGAAAAGGAGAGGGGGCGGGGGTCAGGGGCTTGTGTGCGTTTCGCACGGTCCTCGTACGGCCGCGAGCGGGTCCTGTCTAATTAATAGAGGGCGCTGCAGCAGCGGGACAGGTCTGCTGTTGCCTCTGGGCTCTTCAAAGAGACGGCCATTAATCACAGATGGGAATCTGTATGCGAACGATTGAAGAAGGAGAGCATAATGGCATTTTAGAAGAACGAGGTCTATTTACACAATTGAAAAGACCTGGTGTCGGCAGTTTTTTTTTTTTTCAATTTTTTTAATTTTTTATAAACAGAGCTTAGATTGAAAATATGATTGAGTGATTTGAGTACTTTTCCTGACAATTGCTAATGAGGGAAGTGGTTTGTGGAGAAACTGAATGACTGAGTGGTTCTATGAGTCATTCTATGAATGATTCATGAACGTCTAGTCGTGTCGTTTTAACATTTTAAATGTATTCTGAAACAGGGGAAAGATAACCGGTACTGTGCTGTGGGAATTGTTATCGTAATTGCGTGATATGAAGCAGTCGATTGCTTTGTTCCTGAGGAATAAAACTGTGTTTCCCACAATCCTCTCTGCGTTCCCTGGTTTGGTGGTGATGGCAGAGGTGAGCCAGTTGGGTAGTACACCTGTGAGGTTTCTTCGGTGGAGAAAGCCAATTTCAGATTCTGATAGGCGTCACAGTCACCAGGTATTTTTATTTTGTCACGATAGCATTTACCAACATTTGGGTTGTTGTGCATCATTATTTGTGTTCCAGGTTAGACATTCTACGGGTCACCAGATGGGTGAAGTCTCCCTGGAACAGCCACATACCTGTGGGTGGGGTTGGCAGGATAAAACTTCATTTCCCATGACCCTCCCTGTTGATGTTAATGAATAAAACTACATATCCCATACCCTCTCTAGGGTTTACAGCTGTTGCCCACTCAACAAGCTTTAGTTAAGTGTGTGTGGACTACATGAGTAATTGGATGGGACTGGGGATACATTTGCACAATTAGTGTGAGTTCCCTGGCTGTGTGTGTGTGCGTGTGTGTGTGTGTGTGAGAGAGAGAGAGAGAGAGAGAGAATGGATAAGTGCATGTAATCTTGTGCACAGAAGTGCGCTGATGTTGGCCGCTTGCCCAGAGAGAAGCCGTGTTGGTTTCCCGCAGGCGGCGGAGAGAGAGGCCTTCGGTCAGCGGTTAATGTGGGGCCCAGGGTGAAAGCAGCTGACACACACAACCCGGAATTCAGCAGAAAGAAAGGAGCCCCTCCCGGTGTGGGCCCGCGATTAAAAGGGAACGGCGAACGCGCTTTCACGAGCCTTTGATCCCGCTGCGCTCTCTGCCATCTCTCCAGCTCATACGCCTTCCCCCTGGCCCCCCCCCCCCTTCTGCGGCACGTTACACTTTACAATCTAACCACTCTGCCTAACCAATTGGATCCGTACGACGGCCGTTTTACGGGGTGCCAAGTTACAGATCGCGTCGCCTCGTATGAAAAGGCCGGGCCGGGTGAGCCTGACGAATCGATCAATTAATCAATCAATCAGCCCAAACCAATCAATCAATCGTCCGGTATGTCCACCAATCAAGTCATTGCTTTTATTTCTCGCCGTTTGCAAACAGGGTCGTCAAAGAGCCGCGACGCAATTCGCCGGAGAGCGGCGTAGAATTACCCCGAAACCGGACCGGATACGGGCGTCGCCGTCCGCCGCGAGAGCCGAGCGTAACCATGGCGAGCGCGTTCGTCGCATCCAGCTCATTAATTATTCACGCCGGCGCCGTTAATCAGCTTCGGTTGAAGGGACGCGGGAGACGAACGCATCTCCTGGACGCCGTCTGTTAGACACGTTTATCCTGCCTCCGCCTAACGGCCGACAGTGACTCATTACACCGACCCTATTAAAAGTAAATGGTGATTTTTTAAAGTGTCGGTCCCTGTAGTAACGAGCGCTCCACTCGAGCAAATTAGGGCCCGGCAGACGCTCTCCAGATTAACGATTTTAAAGACGCTTCTTTTTCTTTTTTTCTTTTTTCCCCCCCAGCATCTCATTTTGCGTTATCTTATTTTCTTTTCGTTTGTGACCCATTTTCATGTATCTCTTGTTTTTACTTATGCGTTTATTCATATTTTTTCCATTGGTCTTTGTCTTTATTTTAAAATCTTTTGTGTTCTATTGTGTTGCTGTAAAGTCTGAAAAGCACTCGGCAAATTATTATTATTATTATCATTATCATTATTATTATTATTATTATTAATATTATTATTATTATCATTATTGCTCTTCAGGTAGGGAAATGCTTGCTGCATGTCTGATGAAGCTGACGCTGTTGCCTCAGTTTCTCCTCAGACTAACTCTGCCCCGAATAGTGGAGTCCCTCCAGATGTGTCCGTCCCGGTTGCTTCACGTTCGACGGACAGCAGAGAATTCCGCTTGTCGCCGTAAACGGTGTCCGCAGTCCGCTGTTCTCACGGCACATCTCACGCGGCTAGACCCCTCGGGCGTGCGGGTAGGTGACTGAGGAGCATTCTTGTTGATTTACGATGCCCAGCTTTGCTGAAGTGCTGGGAGCTCGCATTAAGACTAATTCAACAAGGTTCAACAAGAATGAAAATACCTTTGAAATATTCAAAGGTACCCTCACACATACCCAAATACGCGCACACACACACACACACTCAAGCGCAAACACGCACGCACACCGTCTCTCTCACACCTGCAAGCATGCGCACACACAGACACACACACAGACACACGCACACACGGATACACACACACGTGGACACACACACATCTTTTGCGATGAAATCTCACTCAGTTTTCATTTGCGCCCTGCTCCAGCTGGGCGGCAGAACACAGAGCTGGTGTTACCGTGGCGGAGGACCACGGGGAGACAGCGGTAAACGCAGCGCGCCTGCCCCCCCCCCCCAGGCCCCCTCCCCCCGATGTCACACGGCGCCTGCTCAGGCCCTAATCGGCAGTGATTAACGAGAGCGCCGCGAAAAACGGGCGCGGCCTTAATTACACAGCAGCGCCTAATTAGGGCACGATTCCTTCCCAGAATGCCGCTTGGCGATACAGAGTACAGACACAGACGCACGTATGTCACAGACACAGCTGAGTGTAAGTGCAGGCTGCTATTTAAAAAGGTCACTGTAATGGTCATTTTAAGAATATTACAGGAGAGACTAACAGGGTAAATATATATTTCAGTACAGAATTAGTCTTTAGACTTGGCATCGTGGGGAAATTGTTTTATTTTAAAATTTGAAAAAAGTAGCCGTTTGAGTTTATCTCGTTGCTTAATGAAGAAGTTTCAAAGCAAGAACATTGTGATCGGCCTTGCCTGTGAGTTCTGAAACTCGATTCGCAAAGAAACGTTTGGAGACTTTGCCATCTAGTGGCTGTACTGTAAAATATAACAACCTGCTGGTGCGCTTTGACTGTTACATGGCATCCAGTGTTATTTTCACGATTCATGAGTTGCATTGTTAACAGCATGCCAATTGTGGAAACCGAAAAACAAAGAACTAACTAAAATTTTATTCATTATTTGAGAAATGCCCATAATGTTTTCTGCGGGTTCCTAAATAAACAAATTCAGGGCTCTGCAGCGTCCCCATTTTAGGAGCATTTGGGATGTGTCCCGATTGGAAAAGTAATTTAGGAGCACTCTTTGGAATGCATTAGTGCAACCCTAAATTTTTCAACTCAAGAGCACGTGCTCTTTAGGGGGGGAAATTTTTTAAATAAAAAAATATTTCCCCAAAAAAACAGGTTCCACAATTATTGGCACCCCTGGTTTAGTACTTTGTGAAAACACCCCAGGCAAAGATGACAGCCATGAGTCTTTTCCTATAATTTGTGATATGGTTAGAGAACACATCTGGAGGGATTTTTGACCATTGCTCCATGTAGAACTTTTCAGAATCATTGAGATCTTTGGGTTTGTGCTTCTGGACCCCCGCTCTTCAGTTCAGACCACAGGTTTTTGATGGAATTTAAGTCTGGAGACTGAGATGGCCATTGGAAAACATGGATGTTGATTTCACTTAAGCATTTCTGTTTAGATTTTGATGTATGCTTGGAGTCATTGTCCTGCTGGACAATCTACCTATGACCAAGTCCTAGCTTCTTAGCAAAGACAACCAAATGTTCTGCCAGAATTTCCTGGTACTTTGTTTAATTCATTGTGCCATTGATCTAAAATAGTGCCCCAGGACCACTGCCAGCAAAACATCTCTGGTTTTGTTTATTGTGCTCAGTAAGGGCTGTCTTCGTGCCACTCTTCCAAAGAGTTAGTTGGTATGGAGGTGCCATTTTATGTTTGTTTTTTTTTTAGACTTGTTGACCACAAGAAACAAACCAATCTCTGCAATTCTTAAACAGTGATCCTTGGGTAATTAATGGCCTCCCTCACCATCTTCCTCATCGTCCATGGGAACAACATGCACTTGCTTCCTCTTCCTGGCTAATTTGCAACCTTTCCATATGTTTTACACCTTTTTATTATTGCCCTTACAGAGCTAAGTTGTATGTTTAACCGTTTGTCTTTTTTTGTACCCATTACCAGACTTGTGACGGTAAATTACCATCGGTCTCTTCTGAATTGACAGTTATTTGGCTTTTCCCATGCTGATGGATGACAAAGGGATTTTGTATGCTTGTTACCTCATTTTTATTCTCTAGTGAAACTGGAAGTGATGGAATGACACAATATAGTTCCTTTAGACTGAGATGAACTAAATTAAGTAAAATTGTATTGCCAATTTCATTTTGTTTGATTTTACTTACAATAATTGTTAGGGGTGCCAATAATTATGGCACCTATGGTTTTCAGAAAAAATTAGATAATTAAAAAAAAAAACATTGAAGCATGAGAGTAAATGTATTGAAATAAAAGTATATAGTTTTCCCATATGTTTGAACATAACATATAGATTATTATCTGTGTCATTTATTATATGCAGGCTTTTTTCTTCATTTTTTATTAAGGGTGCCAATAATTCTGGAGCCCACTGTATAAGGTAAAACAATGATTAAACAGCATATTCTTCTACATGGCAGTGGGGGACTCATTATGAGGGTAGACACCATAGACTGTTTGCACAAAAAAGAATCGCGTACGGTGTGTTGCCTCCCTGATGCCCAGGTAGGAGATCTCCTGAAATGTGTGGACAAGTTCAGAATACTCAATATTTCAAGGTAACTAACTCAACTGAAATTTAATTGTCAGAAAAACTAAAATTGAGTTTTAAGTTTTTTCCCTCAATGAAATGTAAGTATTCTGAATGAATGTTATCAGGCATAATTTGAACTCAAAATGGAAAAACCGGTATTAAGCTGAATCAAGCAAGTAGCTTAGAAATATTGAATAATCTAAACTTTTTTTTACAGTGGGTAAAGAAATAACTCAAGAATTGGAGATAAGAAATAACAAAAATTACTCACCTCAAACATTAAGATGTTACATAGGGCTATAACTGGTTATAATGAAGTGAATTGGTTATTGACTGTGGCAGGGAGAGTGATGGAGAGTGAGATGGTTTATTTATTTATTTTTATTTGCTGTTTATTTTCAAATGTGTTTTTAAATAGGAAATGTTCTTCGAGTTCCACGGACATCACATTTCAAAAGGCTTATTTGTGCGTGTAGCCAACAGATGGCACCATTGTATAGGAATACTTTAAGTCCCAACATAATGTAATTCTCAGGATGTTGAATAGGTCTAGTATATGTATGCGTTCAAATTTAGCAAAGACCTACATGGATGAAATGTTTCTCTTCCGAATTACTAATTAAACACGGTAACTGATGCAACTCATAAAAAGTACCAAAAAAAAACTCTGCCCATCTAACGCTCTAAGTAAACAGGAAAGAAACGAATGCGGTCCAAAAGAGAAACTGAAAGTTAACTCAGACAGCCATTTTAAAGATGCAGCAGAAAGAAGACCGTGAAAAGAAGAATTAAATTGAATAAACCAACGGAGTGAACAGCCTGTTGTGGAGTGGAATTGTGGTAAGAAAACGTAAAGATAAAGGGGATGTGAGGAGGAATGAGAATCTGCAAGTATAATCGTATTAACACGCGTAATTCAGTAAAACCGACAACTTCAATAAAATGGAGTGTTTGAGGCGTAGCGAGGAGTTCATACTGAATCCAAATTTACCATTTGGACCAAAATGCAATAATAAAAAATTAAAAAAACTTTACTGATGTATTTTTGATATTTCATGACTTTTTTTAACCCTCGTGACGTAACTAACTAGAGCTGCAGTAAGAGGATGAGTTTATCTGGAAGCTCTGTCTCCATGTGCTGTGGGTTAGAGCTGCAGTATGAGGATGAGTTTAACTGGAAGCTCTGTCTCCATGTGCTGTGAGTTAAAGCTGCAGTAAGAGGATGAGTTTAACTGGAAGCTCTGTATCCATGTGCAGTGAGATAGAGCTGCAGTAAGAGGATGAGTTTAACTGGAAGCTCTGTCTCCATGTGCTGTGGGTTAGAGCTGCAGTAAGAGGATGAGTTTAAATGGAAGCTCTGTCTCCGTGTTTTGTTCACAGTGTCCGGGTAGAGAGGGCAGGGTCACCTGAACCCAGCTGTCTGTCTATGAAGAGTGATTGTTCTATGGATCCACCTCTCCACTTCAGAGGAGAAACCAACGGTGAAACCCACGGTCCTGCCAGTATGAGGTACAAATGTGTGAATCAGAGAGTTGGTGTTCAGTGAGTTAGAGGTGCAGTAAGATGAGTTTAACTGGAGGCTCTTTCTCTATGTGCTGTGAGTTAGAGCTGCAGTACGATGATCAATTTAACTGGAAGCTCTGTCTCCGTGTTTTGTTCACAGTGTCCGGGTAGAGAGGGCAGGGTCACCTGAACCCAGCTGTCTGTCTATGAAGAGTGATCGTTCTATGGATCCACCACTCCACTTCAGAGGAGAGTTCACAGGTGATCAAAGGTAATGCAGCAGGTTCATTTTTACATTAATGTTTTATTATACTTCTATATGCATTTAGGGAAACATGAGGAACTAATACACAGAAGAACAGGTGATCTCAATCAGTGAAGATCACCAAGACATGAGAATGAACCAAAATGCCAATAAAATAATGTTCATGAATGAACTTGACAGAAGCACAGGTGCATGGAGAATGAATGACCTTGATCTGCATCTGTGACAGTTTTGTGTATTGTCACATTCAAATGTGCAGTGAGTTAGAGCTGCAGTATGAGTTTAACTGGAAGCTTTGTCTCCATGTGCTGTCAGTTAGAGCTGCTGTAAGAGGATGAGTTTATCTGGAAGCTCTGTCTCCATGTGCTGTAAGTCAGAGCTGCAGTATGAGGATGAGTTTAACTGGAAGCTCTGTCTCCATGTGCTGTGAGTTAGAGCTGCAGTATGAGGATGAGTTTAACTGGAAGCCCTGTCTCCATGTGCTGTGGGTTAGAGCTGCAGTAAGAGGATGAGTTTATCTGGAAGCTCTGTATCCATGTGCAGTGAGATAGAGCTGCAGTAAGAGGATGAGTTTAACTGGAGGCTCTTTCTCTATGTGCTGTGAGTTAGAGCTGCAGTAAGAGGATGAGTTTAACTGGAAGCTCTGTCTCCATGTGCTGTGAGTTAGAGCTGCAGTATGAGTTTAACTGGAAGCTCTGTCTCCATGTGCTGTGAGTTAGAGCTGCAGTAAGAGGATGAGTTTAACTGGAAGCTCTGTCTCCATGTGCTGTGAGTTAGAGCTGCAGTAAGAGGATGAGTTTAACTGGAAGCTCTGTCTCCGTGTTTTGTTCACAGTGTCCGGGTAGAGAGGGCAGGGTCACCTGTACCCAGCTGTCTGTCTATGAAGAGTGATCGTTCTATGGATCCACCACTCCACTTCAGAGGAGAGTTCACAGGTGATCAAAGGTAATGCAGCAGGTTCATTTTTACATTAATGTTTTATTATACTTCTATATGCATTTAGGGAAACATGAGGAACTAATACACAGAAGAACAGGTGATCTCAATCAGTGAAGATCACCAAGACATGAGAATGAACCAAAATGCCAATAAAATAATGTTCATGAATGAACTTGACAGAAGCACAGCTGCATGGAGAATGAATGACCTTGATCTGCATCTGTGACAGTTTTGTGTATTGTCACATTCAAATGTGCAGTGAGTTAGAGCTGCAGTATGAGTTTAACTGGAAGCTTTGTCTCCATGTGCTGTGAGTTAGAGCTGCTGTAAGAGGATGAGTTTAACTGGAAGCTCTGTCTTCATGTGCTGTGAGTTAGAGCTGCAGTAAGAGGATGAGTTTATCTGGAAGCTCTGTCTCCATGTGTTGTGAGTCAGAGCTGCAGTATGAGGATGAGTTTAACTGGAAGCTCTGTCTCCATGTGCTGTGAGTTAGAGCTGCAGTATAAGGATGAGTTTAACTTGAAGCCCTGTCTCCATGTGCTGTGAGTTAAAGCTGCAGTATGAGTTTATCTGGAAGCTCTGTCTCCATGTGCTGTGAGTCAGAGCTGCAGTATGAGGATCAGTTTAACTGGAAGCTCTGTCTCCATGTGCTGTGAGTTAGAGCTGCAGTAAAGGATGAGTTTAACTGAAGCCCTGTCTCCATGTGCTGTGAGTTAGAGCTGCAGTAAGATGATGAGTTTAACTGGAAGCCCTGTCTCCATGTGCTGTGAGTTAGAGCTGCAGTAAGAGGATGAGTTTAACTGGAAGCTCTGTCTCCATGTACTGTGAGTTGGAGCTGCAGTAAGAGGATGAGTTTAACTGAAAGCTCTGTCTCCATGTTTTGATCACAGGGTCCAGGTAGAGAAGGCAGGGTCATCTGTACCCAGCTGTCTGTCTATGAAGAGTGATCGTTCTATGGATCCACCACTCCACTTCAGAGGAGAGTTCACAGGTGATCAAAGGTAATGCAGCAGGTTCATTTTTTCATTTATGTTTTATTATACTTTTATATGCATTGAGGGAAACATGAGGAACTAATACACAGAAGAACAGGTGATCTCAATCAGTGAAGAACACAAAGATGTGAGAATGAACCAAAATGCCAATAAAATAATGTTCATGAATAAACTTGACAGAAGCACAGATGCATGGAGAATGAATGACCTTGATCTGCATCTGTGACAGTTTTGTGTATTGTCACATTCAAATGTGCAGTGAGTTAGAGCTGCAGTATGAGTTTAACTGGAAGCTCTTTCTCCATGTGCAGTGTGTTAGAGCTGCAGTAAGAGGATGAGTTTAACTGGAAGCTCTGTCTCCATGTGCTGTGAGTTAGAGCTGCAGTATGAGGATGAGTTTAACTGGAAGCCCTGTCACCATGTGCTGTGAGTTAAAGCTGCAGTATGAGTTTAACTTAAAGCTCTGTCTCCATTTGCTGTGAGTTAAAGCTGCAGTATGAGTTTAACTGGAAGCTCTGTCTCCGTGTCCTGTGAGTTCGAGCTGCAGTAAGAGGATGAGTTTAACTGGAAGCTCTATCTCCATGTGCTGTGAGTTTGAGCTGCAGTATGAGTTTAACTGGAAGCTCTGTCTCCATGTGCTGTGAGTTTGAGCTGCAGTAAGAGGATGAGTTTAACTGGAAGCTCTGTCTCCATGTGCTGTGATTTAGAGCTGCTGTAAGAGGATGAGTTTAACTGGAAGCTCTGTCTCCATGTGCTGTGAGTTCGAGCTGCTGTAAGAGGATGAGTTTAACTGGAAGTCCTGTCTCCATTTGCTGTGAGTTAGAGCTGCAGTAAGAGGATGAGTTTAACTAGAAGCTCTGTCTCCATGTGCTGTGAGTTAGAGCTGCAGTATGAGGATGAGTTTAACTGGAAGCTCTGTCTTCATGTGCTGTGAGTTAGAGCTGCAGTAAGAGGATGAGTTTAACTGGAAGCTCTGTCTCCATGTGCTGTGAGTTAGAGCTGCAGTAAGATGATGAGTTTAACTGGAAGCTCTGTCTCCATGTGCTGTGAGTTCGAGCTGCTGTAAGAGGATGAGTTTAACTGGAAGCTCTGTCTCCATGTGCTGTGAGTTCGAGCTGCAGTAAGAGGATAGGTTTAACTGGATTATTTACAAATTGTAATTAAAAATACTAGTTATACTAGTGATACTAATGCTAGTGGATAAATCATGAATTCATTGATAGGCAAACCAATGTAATGGATCAGTGATGGTCAAAACATACGACTCACAAACAGATTAAAATGAAGAGAGGATATAGTAAGATACAGTATTAGGACACACACAGTGTTCACCATCTAATTTAAACCACACTGCTTTAACAAACACAAAATTAGACAGACATCGAAAATAAATAACACAACTGTGGAAAAAAATGAATGAAAGAGAATACAGCCTGTCTGTCGCACAGTGACCCAGGATGGTAAAATAAGCATCTAAAGAATCAATACCAGAGATCCAAGACTTTGATCAAAGAAAAGACCAAGGCACAGCTGAGAAGCAAGACAAATGTAACAAGACCAAAGTCACACTTGCTTAACAGGTCAACACTTAATGGTCTTTATTTGAGTAACATTTGTCCTTTACTTTAAAGAAAACGGGCCATGAGGGTCAGAAAGAGTCCAGCAGGATGTCTAATTCTCAAGCAAATCATGCAATAATATATAAACTCTTCTTTGCAGACTGAGTGACTGTGACCTCACAGAGAAGTCCTGTGATATTGTGGCCTCTGCTCTCCAGTCATCAAACTCACCCCTGAGAGATCTGGACCTCAGCTACAATAACCTGGGGGATTCAGGAGTGGAGCTGCTCTGTGCTGGACTGATGAGTCCAAACTGTGAACTGCAGAGACTGGACCTCAGCAACAACAACCTGAGAGATTCAGAAGTGGAGCTGCTCTGTGCTGCACTGATGAGTCCAAACGGTAAACTGCAGAGACTGGGGTGAGTAGTGCTGTGTACTGTTTGACATTAATTAAATGGAATTAGTGATTATGGCTGTGTAACGGTTTGAACTTTGCTGCAGGGAGGAAACAAATTTTCTAAACTTGTAACCTAGATGTTTATGTGTAAATGTGGGTTTACATATAAGATCATTGACTGGGGGATAAGCAGCAAGGCTGTATTCCTCGGAGAGCAGATTGTCTACTACTGTCAGGCATTCACCTTATGTTCTCTGACACTAAGACCTTTTATCTGAGGTGGTAAATATACCGTTGATCTAGGAATCTTGCAATTCATACACTCATGCCATGAAGAAGTCATTTATGAGCCAACGTGTACAACTATGTGCAAATGGGATGTAGATCCAGTGCAGTTTTAGCTAAATGCCCAACGCACAAGCACCAGAGAAATACAGGATATGAGCCCTTCTTCCCCTGATGTTTCTGACAACAGAGTCTCAAATGAATCATCCCATCAGACTTTAGTCCAGCAGGTTACAGAATTAGAAAAGGGGTTATTTGGGTCAGAATTACATCTCTAGAACTGTGAGAGTTTGATCCGGCAGGACGTCTAATTCTCAGGTCCTAGGTGCTGCGGTTGGAGAGTTTTGCTCAGACATCTTCCTCAGAAGATGAGTTGCATACCTTGAAGTCTCAATTTAGCTCTTCATCATAGAACACAACAATTGTTACATTACAGGCATCTAGGATACGGTTGTATCCAGAGCGACTTAAAAACAACTTTAAGCATTTTTACAGCTGGATATATACTGAAGCAATTCAGGTTAAGTATCTAGGTACAACAGCAGTGTCTTGCCTGGGAATCAAACCTGCAACCTTAGGTTTACAAGCCCAGTTCCCTACCTATTACACTACACTGCTGCCCAGAGCTGTAAATGTACCAGTCTGTCCAAAACAGGTCAATGTAACTAACACTAAAGAGTAATACATTCAGCATCTAAGAGTAATACATTCAGTTTTCAGCCAGCTGTGTAGGGCCAAAACCTGTTCAAGAACAGCCATATTCTGTGGGTATGGGGTATAGTGGGTATCAATCTTGTTACAACTTGTTATATTTCAAAAATTACATTATTTAATTTTCCTAATATTATTATACAATAATATATAAACTCTTATTTGCAGTCTGAGTGGCTGTGAGCTCACAGAGAAGTCCTGTGATATTGTGGCCTCAGCTCTCCAGTCATCAAACTCACCCCTGAGAGATCTGGACCTCAGCAACAACTACCTGGGATATTCAGGAGTGAAGCTGCTCTGTGCTGGACTGATGAGTCCAGACTGTAAACTGCAGAGTCTGGGGTGAGTAGTGCTGTGTACTGTTTGACATTAATTAAATGGAATTAGTGATTATGGCTGTGTAACAGTTTGAGCTTTGCTGCAGGGAGGAAACAAATTTTCCAAACTTGTAACCTAGATGTTTATGTGTAAATGTGGGTTTACATATAAGATCATTGACTGGGGGTATAAGGAGCAAGGCTGTATTCCCCAGAGAGCAGATTGTCTACTACTGTCAGGCATTCACCTTATGTTCTCTGTCACTAAGACCTTTTATCTGAGGTGGTAAACATACCGTTGATCTAGGAATCTTGCAATTCATACACTCATGCCATGAAGAAGTCATTTATGAGCCAACATGTACAACTATGTGCAAATGGGATGTAGATCCAGTGCAGTTTTAGCTAAATGCCCAACGCACAAGCACCAGAGAAATACAGGATATGAGCCCTTCTTACCCTGATGTCCCTGACAACAGAGTCTCAAATGAATCAGCCCATCAGACTTTAGTCCAGCAGGTTACAGAATTAGAAAAGGGGTTATTTGGGTCAGAATTACATCTGTGGAACTGTGAGAGTTCAGTCCAGCAGGATGTCTAATTCTCAGGTCTTAGGTGCTGCAGTTGGAGAGTTTTGCTCAGACGTCTTCCTCAGAAGATGAGTTGCATACCTTGAAATCTCAATTTAGCTCTTCATCATAGAACACAACAATTGTTACATTACAGGCATCTAGGATACGGTTGTATCCAGAGCGACTTAAAAACAACTTTTAGCATTTTTACAGCTGGATATATACTGAAGCAATTCAGGTTAAGTACCTAGGTACAACAGCGGTGTTTTACCTGGGAATCAAACCTGCAACCTTAGGTTTACAAGTCCAGTTCCCCACCTATTACACTACACTGCTGCCCAGAGCTGTAAATGTACCAGTCTGTCCAAAACAGGTCAATGTAACTAACACTAAAGAGTAATACATTCAGCATCTAAGAGTAATACATTCAGCTTTCACCCAGCTGTGTAGGGCCAAAACCTGTTCAAGAACAGCCATATCCTGTGGGTATGGGGTATAGTGGGTATCAATCTTGTTACAACTTGTTATATTTCAAATATTACATGCCTTATTTTACCTAATATTATTGTACAATAATATATAAACTCTTCTTTGCAGACTTAACAGCTGTGAGCTCACAGAGAAGTCCTGTGAAATTGTGGCCTCCGCTCTCCAGTCATCAAACTCACCCCTGAGAGATCTGGACCTCAGCTACAATAACCTGGGAGATTCAGGAGTGGAGCTGCTCTGTGCTGCACTGATGAGTCCAAACTGTAAACTACAGAGACTGGACCTCAGCCACAATAACCTGGGAGATTCAGGAGTGGAGCTGCTCTGTGCTGCACTGATGAGTCCAAACTGTAAACTGCAGAGTCTGGGGTGAGTAGTGCTGTGTACTGTGTGACATTAATTAAATGGAATTAGTGATTATGGCTGTGTAACGGTTTGAACTTTGCTGCAGGGAGGAAACAAATTTTCAAAACTTGTAACCTAGATGTTTATGTGTAAATGTGGGTTTACATATAAGATCATTGACTGGGGGGATAAGCAGCAAGGCTGTATTCCCCGGAGAGCTGATTGTCTACTACTGTCAGGCATTCACCTTACGTTCTCTGACACTAAGACCTTTTATCTGAGGTGGTAAACATACCGTTGATCTAGGCATCTTGCAATTCATACACTCATGCCATGAAGAAGTCATTTATGAGCCAAAGTGTCACACTGTGTGCAAATGGGATGTAGATCCAGTGCAGTTTTAGCTAAATGCCCAACGCACAAGTACCAGAGAAATACAGGATATGAGCCCTTCTTCCCCTGATGTTTCTGACAACAGAGTCTCAAATGAATCAGCCCATCAGACTTTAGTCCAGCAGGTTACAGAATTAGAAAAGGGGCTATTTGGGTCAGAATTACATCTGTAGAACTGTGAGAGTTCAGTCCAGCAGGATGTCTAATTCTCAGGTCCTAGGTGCTGCAGTTGGAGAGTTTTGCTCAGACATCTTCCTCAGAAGATGAGTTGCATACCTTGAAATCTCAATTTAGCTCTTCATCATAGAACACAACAATTGTTACATTACAGGCATCTAGGATACGGTTGTATCCAGAGCGACTTAAAAACAACTTTAAGCATTTTTACAGCTGGATATATACTGAAGCAATTCAGGTTAAGTATCTAGGTACAACAGCAGTGTCTTACCTGGGAATCAAACCTGCAACCTTAGGTTTACAAGCCCAGTTCCCTACCTATTACACTACACTGCTGCCCAGAGCTGTAAACGTACCAGTGAGTCCAAAACAGGTCAATGTAACTAACACTAAAGAGTAATACATTCAGCATCTAAGAGTAATACATTCAGCTTTCACCCAGCTGTGTAGGGCCAAAACCTGTTCAAGAACAGCCATATCCTGTGGGTATGGGGTATAGTGGGTATCAATCTTGTTACAACTTGTTATATTTCAAATTTTACATGCCTTATTTTACCTAATATTATTGTACAATAATATATAAACTCTTATTTGCAGACTGAACATCTGTGAGCTCACAGAAAAGTCATGTAAATTTGTGGCCTCAGCTCTCCAGTCATCAAACTCACCCCTGAGAGATCTGGACCTCAGCTGCAATAACCTGGGAGATTCAGGAGTGGAGCTGCTCTGTGCTGGACTGATGAGTCCAAACTGTAAACTACAGAGACTGGACCTCAGCAGCAATAACCTGGGAGATTCAGGAGTGAAGCTGCTCTGTGCTGGACTGAGGAGTCCAAACTGTAAACTACAGAGACTGGACCTCAGCAACAACAACCTGAGAGATTCAGGAGTGGAGCTGCTCTGTGCTGAACTGAGGAGTCCAAACTGTAAACTACAGAGACTGGACCTCAGCAGCAACAACCTGAGAGATTCAGAAGTGGAGCTGCTCTGTGCTGCACTGATGAGTCCAAACTGTAAACTGCAGGGACTAGGGTGAGTAGTGCTGTGTACTGTTTGACATTAATTAAATGGAATTAATGATTATGGCTGTGTAACAGTTTGAACTTTGCTGCAGGGAGGAAACAAATTTTCAAAACTTGTAACCTAGATGTTTATGTGTGAAAGTGGGTTTACATGTAAGAGCATTGACTGGGGGGATAAGCAGCAAGGCTGTATTCCCCAGTGAGCAGATTGTCTACTACTGTCAGGCATTCACCTTATGTTCTCTGACACTATGACCTTTTATCTGAGGTGGTAAACATACCGTTGATCTAGGCATCTTGCAATTCATACACTCATGCCATGAAGAAGTCATTTATGAGCCAACGTGTATAACTATGTGCAAATGGGATGTAGATCCAGTGCAGTTTTAGCTAAATGCCCAACGCACAAGCACCAGAGAAATACAGGATATGAGCCCTTCTTCCCCTGATGTTTCTGACAACAGAGTCTCAAATGAATCAGCCCATCAGACTTTAGTCCAGCAGGTTACAGAATTAGAAAAGGGGCTATTTGGGTCAGAATTACATCTGTGGAACTGTGAGAGTTCAGTCCAGCAGGATGTCTAATTCTCAGGTCCTAGGTGCTGCAGTTGGAGAGTTTTGCTCAGACATCTTCCTCAGAAGATGAGTTGCATACCTTGAAATCTCAATTTAGCTCTTCATCATAGAACACAACAATTGTTACATTACAGGCATCTAGGATACGGTTGTATCCAGAGCGACTTAAAAACACCTTTTAGCATTTTTGCAGCTAGATATATACTGAAGCAATTCAGGTTAAGTACCTAGGTACAACAACAGTGTTTTACCTGGGAATCAAACCTGCAACCTTAGGTTTACAAGCCCAGTTCCCTACCTATTACACTACACTGCTGCCCAGAGCTGTAAACGTACCAGTCTGTCCAAAGCAGATCAATGTTACTAACACTAAAGAGTAATACATTCAGCATCTAAGAGTAATACATTCAGCTTTCACCCAGCTGTGTAGGGCCAAAACCTGTTAAAAAACAGCCATATCCTGTGAGTATGGGGTATAGTGGGTATCAATCTTGTTACAACTTGTTATATTTCAAATATTACATGCCTTATTTTACCTAATATTATTGTACAATAATATATAAACTCTTATTTTCAGACTGAACATCTGTGAGCTCACAGAAAAGTCATGTGAATTTGTGGCCTCAACTCTCCAGTCATCAAACTCACCCCTGAGAGATCTGGACCTCAGCTGCAATAACCTGGGAGATTCAGGAGTGGAGCTGCTCTGTGCTGGACTGATGAGTCCAGACTGTAAACTACAGAGACTGGGGTGAGTAGTGCTGTGTACTGTGTGACCTTAACTAAATAGAATTTGTGATTATGGCTCTGTGCAGTGAAATACAAAAGTGTTTTTTCTTTGTTTTCTGCTATGTCCATCAGCATTCTTTCTTTAGCACAACAAAGAATGTGTCTAGGAGTTGCCAGGTTTGTGGTTCCTGACTAGAATGTGATGTTTCAGTGAAGTCTGTAGTCATAAGTGATGATTAGATGCTGAATGCTCTGAAAACACTGTAGCTGGTTTACTATATTCTGTCATGCCTAGTGTACACATTCTGCTACTACTAGTACTTGCTATCATTGGTGGTATATGCAACACTTTGTTAGGTTTCACCCGCCTGGGGTGTGTCTGTACTGGCTAGCCATCCCAGAAAGCAGCATGCTCTATCAAAAATGTACCATCTGTTAGTCATGAAGAGACAGTTTACGATTACATACATTTAGATCCTTTGACATGCACATACAATATAGCACCCAAAAAATACTTTCAATAAGAAATTCACTTCTATATCGCCAAAACAGACTTTGAATTGGTAATATCTCCCAAAATATTTATTGAAATCTCTTGGCGTTCGTTGGAGAGAAAGAGAGGGTAATTCTGAGTGTTTATCCTGAAATACGTCACTCAAGCTCCACCACCTAAAAAAAAATCTGTGTTACATTTTGCCCCACTCTGACCTACTAACGCAAGCGTAGTATAAAGCAACCCGATGCAAGCTAGGCATTTACAGTCGATCTACGCACTCTGGCATCAGATCAACCAATGGGAATAATGTGACACTATGACACATTTTCATTGACCGCCCCTTCATTATCATATGGATGAAAAACTACTGAAATAAATACAAAAAATATATATACAGAAATATATTAATTAAAAAAATAAGGAAATAAATATATACAGAAATGAATGAATCAAGAAATATACATGGAAATAAATAAATGCAAATACCCATTGAGTAATTTATTTATTTATTTTTAATTTTGGTCCTTTGTGTACCTGAAGTTGCAGTCAGTGGCAATAATCACTTGTGGTGTTCTCTTGCAGCCAGTAGATGGTGATGCAGTGCAATTCATTTGTCTGTGGGTGCAACAATGAGTGCGTAGGTAGTGTTGGGAATTTCGATTTATTAAAGTGAATCATTCGAGACAGTACATCAAAATGAATTTGATTATGTCATTATCACATACTTCACCATTAATAAAACACTCACTTCCCGAATATACTGTTCATGTTCTAGTCCTCTCTCTCCAGCTCTAACTCAAATTATAAACTTACAGCTCCTGGAAAAACATTGATGCTCACAACAACGCGGCATATCATTGGAGCAATATGAGCATCAATTCATATTGAACGCATTTTCATTTTATCTGAGTGAATATTTTTAAATTTATGGCAAAAATATTAACAGATCTTTTAATTTGCACTTGCACTTGTTGTATGTTGCTCTGGATAAGAGCGTCTGCTAAATGCCTGTAATGTAATGTAATTTGTTAGTTAAAATGATATAATTTTGTAACTTCATTGTGATGAAGATTGAATGTGTTTAAAAAATGTTTGTAGACCGTACTAGCACTAGCGCTGTTTCTTGTGTTTGCAAATTAAATATGTTTGCAATCAGATTGTGTCCCATATGATATAAGCATCATATGAAAGGATTCGGGAATTAAATCCTTGCAGGAGGCCCCCAACCTTGAATTGAACTGGCTCCTTATTGTTAGTTATTTTTTGTTAATAGAGCCAAGTGGTAACCCTTTTCTTTAGTGGATTAGTCAGAATACTTGTTAAACTTAATTAATATAACCTCTTCCTGTTTTGTGTGTACTGTGTACTTCCCAGGAATGCATATACTGTACAAATAGGAAATTCCAGATGTATCACCTTCCAAGGTGCAGAGTGTCACAATCAGCAGTGAATTTCAATTCTGTGTGCGCATGTGGCATGTGCGTGCATGCGTGTGTGTGCGTGCTTGCCTGTGTGTATGTGTGTGTGTATGTCTGTGGTCTCTCCACAGGCTGGGTTGGTGTAATCTCACAGAGGGCTGCCGTGGTGTTCTGGCCTCAGTCCTGCGTTCTCCTCACTCAGAGCTGAGAGATCTGGAACTCAGAGGCAATGAGCTGCAGGATTTAGGAGTGAGAGCGCTCTCTGCTGGCATGGAGGACCCACACTGTAAACTGCAGAGACTGGGGTGAGTACAAACACAAACCCCTTCAATCAAAAACGGCTCCAGTGTGACTAAATACAACACTAACGTTAATAATGACTGTATATAGCACTAATATCACAAATGTTTTGAATGTTAAAATAGACGAGAGTTATTTTTCTTCGCAGAACTAAAGCAACATTGTCCTGTTCTTCCTCTTGGTAGACATACACATTTTAAATCTAACATCTTTTTGAGAAGAGTCAAATCATTTATATTCACTCATTCTTCAAAATTATGAAAATTAATTGATGAGTTCAGTTGGATGCTCTGTCTCCATGTGCTGTGAGTTAGAGCTGCAGTAAGAGGATGAGTTTAACTGGAAGCCCTGTCTCCATGTGCTGTGAGTTTGAGCTGCAATGAGAGGATGAGTTTAACTGGAAGCTCTGTCTCCACGTTTTGTTCACAGGGTCCGGGTAGAGAGGGCAGGGTCACCTGTACCCAGCTGTCTGTCTATGAAGAGTGATAAATCAATGGGTCTTCCACTCAACTTCAAAGGAGAGATCTCGGGTGATCAAAGGTAATTACACCAGTTAATATTGTCCCAACTGTTTAATTGTACGTCTGGCTCCCTGGCAACTTTCAGGTTTTTATTGGGTGTATTTTAACATATTCAGGTGTAGGTTGATGGACTTTGACACATTTGAGTGTAGGTGGGTGTAGTATGAGACATTTGGATGTATGTGTTGTGTACCATGACTCAGGGCTGTTTAGATGGCGTTTTTCTTGTTGAATTTCTGCAGGTATAAGTGACCCTGGATCCATTCCCTGCAGTATCAGAGTTAAACTGCCTCTCTCTCCACCCCTCACTCTGCCCCTGCATTCTAACTGTTAACACAGCCAAACATGAGTGGCTGCATATTTCACAGGGGTGTTTCGACGAGGAGTGAATTGCAAATACACTTTATATAATTGTGTCCAGCACCACTGTATCTACAAGAGACAAACAGTGCAGCTGGTTTAAAGTGAACATTTTGAATAACGGATTGCTCCACAGTTGAACTGAAATTACTTATGTTGGTCACAGTTAGAGCAGACACCTCCACCCTGAACAAAGCCACTTTGAACCAAAGCATCATGCGTCTCACAGTTCTGATCCCTACGAGAGAAAAACTGAGGAAATGCAAAATGAAGACAAATGCAGGAGAGAGAGAACTCAAATTCAGTGAGTGAATATGATATGTTTGCACAAGAGGTGTTATTGAACAGGTTAATATTAGAGATACAGTAACACCTCACCTGGGGAATGGAATCAAGTGTGTCCTTCAGTTACACACAAAATAAAAACTTTGGGACTAAAAAGATCATTAGCAGGAGAGGTGAGGAAAAGATTTTATGATGGTTAGAGGAGGATGAAGACAAATATTGTCTCAAAGGTGTTGTCCTGTGCAGCGTCACACACAGGTGGGGTGCACCTGAGGAGTGGCTGCTGTCAGAACAGGAAGTGCATCAGTCACTACAGGCCCAGCTGATGGGAGTAGATGCACAGAAATGACTGAGCCTGTAACATTTAATCATTTCTGTTTCAGCCACCTGGGAAAGCAAAACTACTGTCTGAAACCTCCTCCTGTACACAGTAAAGGATGAGTTTAACTGGGAGCTCTGTCTCCATGTGCTGTGAGTTTGAGCTGCAGTAAGAGGATGAGTTTAACTGGAAGCTCTGTCTCCATGTGCTGTCAGTTAGAGCTGCAATATGAGGATGAGTTGAACTGGAAGCACTGTCTCCATTAGCACATGGAGACAGTGCTATGAGACAGTGCTATGTGCAAATGGGATGTAGATCCAGTGCAGTTTTAGCTAAATGCCCAACGCACAAGCACCAGGGAAATGCAGGATATGAGCCCTTCTTACCCTGATGTTTCTGACAACAGAGTCTCAAATGAATCAGCCCATCAGACTTTAGTCCAGCAGGTTACAGAATTAGAAAAGGGGCTATTTGGGTCAGAATTACATCTGTAGAACTGTGAGAGTTCAGTCCAGCAGGATGTCTAATTCTCAGGTCCTAGGTGCTGCAGTTGGAGAGTTTTGCTCAGACATCTTCCTCAGAAGATGAGTTGCATACCTTGAAATCTCAATTTAGCTCTTCATCATAGAACACAACAATTGTTACATTACAGGCATCTAGGATACGGTTGTATCCAGAGCGACTTAAAAACAACCTTTAGCATTTTTACAGCTGGATATATACTGAAGCAATTCAGGTTAAGTACCTAGGTACAACAGCAGTGTTTTACCTGGGAATCAAACCTGCAACCTTAGGTTTACAAGCCCAGTTCCCTATCTATTACACTACACTGCTGCCCAGAGCTGTAAACGTACCAGTCTGTCCGAAAGCAGGTCAATGTAACTAACACTAAATAGTACTACATTCAGCTTCTAAGAGTAATACATTCAGCTTTCACCCAGCTGTGTAGGGCCAAAACCTGTTCAAATACAGCCATATCCTGTGGGTATGGGGTATAGTGGGTATCAATCTTGTTACAACTTGTTATATTTCAAATATTACATGCCTTATTTTACCTAATATTATTGTACAATAATATATAAACTCTTCTTTGCAGACTGAACATCTGTGAGCTCACAGAGAAGTCATGTAAATTTGTGGCCTCAGCTCTCCAGTCATCAAACTCACCCCTGAGAGATCTGGACCTCAGCTGCAATAACCTGGGAGATTCAGGAGTGAAGCTGCTCTGTGCTGCACTGATGAGTCCAAACTGTAAACTACAGAGTCTGGGGTGAGTAGTGCTGTGTACTGTGTGACCTCAACTAAATAGAATTTGTGATTATGGCTCTGTGCAGTGAAATACAAAAAGTGCTTTTTTTGTTTTCTGCTATGTCCATCAGCATTCTTTCTTTAGCACAACAAAGAATGTGTATAGGGGTTGCCAGGTTTGTGGTTCCTGACTAGAATGTGATGTTTCAGTCAAGTCTTGTAGTCATAAGTGATGATTAGATGCTGAATGCACTGAAAACGCTGTAGCTGGTTTACTATATTCTGTCATGCCTAGTGTACACATTCTGCTACTACTAGTACTTGCTATCATTGGTGGTATATGCAACATTTTGTTAGGTTTCACCCGCCTGGGGTGTGTCTGTACTGGCTAGCCATCCCAGAAAGCAGCATGCTCTATCAAAAATGTACCATCTGTTAGTCATGAAGAGACAGTTTACGATTACATACATTTAGATCCTTTGACATGCACATACAATATAGCACCCAAAAAATACTTTCAATAAGAAATTCACTTCTATATCGCCAAAACAGACTTTGAATTGGTAATATCTCCCAAAATATTTATTGAAATCTCTTGGCGTTCGTTGGAGAGAAAGAGAGGGTAATTCTGAGTGTTTATCCTGAAATACGTCACTCAAGCTCCACCACCTAAAAAAAAATCTGTGTTACATTTTGCCCCAATCTGACCTAACGCAAGCGTAGTAAAAAGCAACCCGATGCAAGCAAGTCATTTACAGTCGATCTACGCACTCTGGCATCAGATCAACCAATGGGAATAATGTGACACTATGACACATTTTCATTGACCGCCTCTTCATTATCATATGGATGAAAATCTACTGAAATAAATACAAAAATATATATACAGAAATAAATTAATTAAAAAATAAGGAAATAAATATATACAGAAATGAATGAATCAAGAAATAAACATGGAAATAAATAAATGCAAATACCCATTAAGTAATTTATTTATTTATTTATTTTTAATTTTGGCTTTTTGTTCCTTTGTGTACCTGTAGTTGCAGTCAGTGGCAATAATCACTTGTGGTGTTCTCTTGCAGCCAGTAGATGGCGATGCAGTGCAATTCATTTGTCTGTGGGTGCAACAGTGAGTCCGTAGCTAGTGTTGGGAATTTCGATTTATTGAAGTGAATCATTCGAGACAGTACATCAAAATGAATTTGATTATGTCATTATCGCATACTTCACCATTAATAAAACACTCACTTCCCGAATATACTGTTCATGTTCTAGTCCTCTCTCTCCAGCTCTAACTCAAATTATAAACTTACAGCTCCTGGAAAAACATTGATGCTCACAACAACGCGGCATATCATTGGAGCAATATGAGCATCAATTCATATTGAACGCATTTTCATTTTATTTTAGTGAATATTTTTTCATTTATGGCAAGAATATTAACAGATCTTTTAATTTGCACTTGAACTTGTTGTACGTCGCTCTGGATAAGAGGGTCTGCTAAATGCCTGTAATGTGATGTAATTTGTTAGTTAAAATGATATTATTTTGTAACTTCATTGTGATGAAGATTGAATGTGTTTAAAAAATGTTTGTAGACTGTACTAGTACTAGCGCTGTTTCTTGTGTTTGCAAATTAAATATGTTTGCAATCAGATTGTGTCCCATATGATATGAGCATAATATGAAAGGCTTCGGGAATGAAATCCTTGCAGGAGGCCCCCAACCTTGAATTGAACTGGCTCCTTATTGTTAGTTATTTTTTTGTTAATAGAGCCAAGTGGTAACCCTTTTCTTTTGGATTAGTCAGAATACTTGTTAAACTTAATTAATATAACCTCTTTCTGTTTTGTGTGTACTGTGTACTTCTCAGGAATGCATATACTGTACAAATAGGAAATTCCAGATGTATCTGTGTGTGTTTGTTGTTTGTGTGTGTGTGTGTGTGTGTGTGCGTGTGCATGTGTGTGTGGTTTCTCCACAGGCTGGGTTGGTGTAATCTCACAGAGGGCTGCTGTGATGTTCTGGCCTCAGTCCTGCGTTCTCCTCGCTCAGAGCTGAGAGATCTGGAACTCAGACACAATGAGCTGCAGGATTCAGGAGTGAGAGCGCTCTCTGCTGGCCTGGAGGACCCACACTGTAAACTGCAGAGACTGGGGTGAGTATAAACACAAACCCCTTCAATCAAAAACGGCTCCAGTGTGACTAAATACAACACTAACGTTAATAATGACTGTATATAGCACTAATATTACAAATGTTTTGAATGTTAAAATAGACAGGAGTTATTTTTCTTCGCAGAACTAAAGCAACATTGTCCTGTTCTTCCTCTTGGTAGAAACGCACATTTTAAATCTAACATCTTTTTGAAAAGCATCAAATCATTTATATTCACACATTCTTCAAAATTATAATAATTAATTGATGAGTTCAGTTGGATGCTCTGTCTCCATGTGGTGTGAATTAGAGCTGCAGTATGAGGATGAGTTTAACTGGAAGCCCTTTCTCCATGTGCTGTGAGTTAGCGCTGCAGTAAGAGGATGAGTTTAACTGGAAGCTCTGTCTCCGTGTGCTGTGAGTTAGAACTGCAGTATGAGGATGAGTTTAACTGGAAGCTCTGTCTCCATGTGCTGTGAGTTTGAGCTGCAGTAAGAGGATGAGGGTTAACTGGAAGCTGTGTCCTATGATTTATTCACATGATTCACTGCTCACTGGAGTCCAGTCGTTTAGGAGAGATGCGTTCCAAGAAACAGGTATGGTGTATACTTCTTTATTTTCATAGTTTCTTGCTTGATGTACTTGTGCACTACGTTTCCTTTGAATTAGATAACATAGCAAAGGATATAGTGCAAATGCCAATATGCTACATTTAACCATTCTAAAGATGAGACTGAATATCTAATCAGGTTTATTAAAGTTGCAGAGAGCTACCTGGCCCTATTTGGCTCACAGAAAGATCAGATTTTAGGACCCAAACACAATGGCAGAGCAAGACTTCAAATAGAGTGTTTTATATAGTTTGAATTAACCAAAAGTATTCCTCAGAAAAATTCAGTTTTTCCAAAGGAATTTATTCATCTTAGGTAGTATCTCTCCAAAATCATCAATCAAGCACTTCAAACATGAGGCTATGGACCAGCTGCATGTTTGGTGTTTGTAATTATCCATCCCTGTGAGAAAACCTCAAGCCAGGATATGATTGTTTCAATGGCTCTGATGAACTGTTTATTTCACACTGATACAGCACACCTCTTGATGTGTTTATTTCAAACTGATACAGCACACCTGTCCATGTGTTTATTTCACACTGATACAGCACACCTCTTCATGTGTTTATTTCACACTGATACAGCACACCTCTTCATGTGTTTATTTCACACTGATACAGCACACCTCTTCATGTGTTTATTTCACACAGACACAGCACGACTCTTCATGTGTTTATTTCACACTGATACAGCACACCTCTTCATGTGTTTATTTCACACTGATACAGCACACCTCTTCATGTGTTTATTTCACACTGATACAGCACACCTCTTCATGTGTTTATTTCACACTGATACAGCACACCTCTTCGTGTGTTTATTTCACACTGATACAGCACACGTCTTCGTGTGTTTATTTCACACTGATACAGCACACCTCTTCGTGTGTTTATTTCACACTGATACAGCACACCTTTTCATGTGTTTATTTCACACTGATACAGCACACCTCTTCATGTGTTTATTTCACACTGATACAGCACACCTCTTTGCGTATTTCATTTAACGTGATACTGCACATCTCTTCATGTGTTTATTTAAGTCTCTCCTGCGCATACTGATGAAGCTGAAGAAGACTGGAAAGTTGGAACTGTTTCAGAGCCATCTGAGTCAAGATTGCCCAGAATGCTTTAATTGTCTTCCTGAAGATCCATCTGTACTGGATAAGTTTATGAAGATGAAGGAATTGTTCAAGAGTCATCAAATTGCTGATTACCCAGAATGCACTGAGAGAGAGCAGGAGGATCCTGAGGCCCTGTACATAGTTGAGAAGATGTTGGAGACCTGTGGCAGTGAGGGGTCTTGGAAGATCACACTCCACATCCAGAGGAGCATGAAGCAGAGTGAGTTCTCGACGACTCACTAGCGAGAGATAAGCAGCTCAGTAAGAGTTTATCTCATTACTACTGTGTCCGTTAGAATGCTGAAATGAGTTTAGCAAACAAATTTAACAGTGAACAATGATCTGATTCATAGCATTCATACTTTCATAAGTGTTTTACATCAGCAGTTTTGCATATAGCAAACATCACACACAACGTGGACACAAAGGCATTTCAATTAAAATATAGCATCCAACAGTGATTATGGGGGGAAGCAAATGCACATGAGATGAAATGTCCCTGAAAGAGATTCAAACCAGGAGCCTTGAGATCAAAAGCCAGTAACTAAACCACTGTCCCATCAGACAGACTGCCCTGAGTTTTTATCCAGAATTAAACAGCACTGAGCATAAAAATTAAAAGATGATTAAATTACTACATGACCCATAAAGACCATGTTTACCATAAAGATACATCATATTATATAACTGAGAAATTGAATGTTAAAATGGAAATGAATCCTTTTTATGTTTTCATTGTTGTGTGCACAACATTACATTACATTACATTTGTTTGGCAGACGCTTTTATCCAAAGCAACGTACAAAAAGTGCATTTCATGGTCATAGACAACTGCTAAACACACGTTCAGTGAGGTACAATACTTATTTTGTACAGCTATTTCTAGCCAAGCACACAGTTTAGTTCACACAGTGAACACTATTCAGACCTAACCTCTGCAAAGCCAACTAGGCAGAAGAATAAGCTACAGTATTAGGACAAATACAAATTACCAAAAAGTCCTGGGATGGGGCAACATATTGTGAGAATTGTGAAGCACTATTGGAGGTGTGTAGCACACTATTAGAGGTGTGGGTAACACTACATTAAATTGCAGTTATACCTGTGTAGTTAAATTGTAACTATTCTGGTAACAAGAGGCTATCATTGAGTAATTCCAACTTCGGTACCATGAAACTATAACTATAGTTCCATGTTACCTACATTGAAGTTACTCAGTAATGACCTCTTGTTACCAAATGAATTATAATTTATCTACACAGGTATAGCTACAACTTAATGTGTAACACTTTCAGGGGTGTGCAAAACATTGTGAAAACTTTCTGCATAATATTTTTTGTTCTCTATTTCTGTTATTTTAAATATTGTTTCTCATATTTACTCTCCGCAGATGAATCCATAAAAAGAGCCCGGCAGGCACTGAAAACTCATCTGAAGAAGAAGTTTGAATGCGTATCTGAAGCTTTAGCAAAGAAGGACCACCGAACCCTCCTCAGTGAGATCTATACAGAGCTCCACATCACAGCGGGGGGAAGTGGAGGAGTCAATAATGAACATGAGGTCAGACACATTGAGACAGCATCCAAGAGACAAACCACAGAGGAGACTGCAATCCTCTGTAATGACATCTTTAAGCCTTTACCTGGACAAGAGAAACCCATCAGAACTGTGCTTACAAAGGGCATCGCTGGCATTGGGAAAACAGTCTCTATGCAGAAGTTCATTCTGGACTGGGCAGAAGGAAAAGCCAATCAGGATGTTGATTTCATCTTCACTCTTCCTTTCCGAGATCTGAATCTGAAAAAGGAGAGAGAATTGAGTCTGATGCAACTTCTGCAGCACTACTTTCCACAATTGAAAGAGATCAAAAGTGTTGAAGGTGACAAAGTCAAAGTTGTGTTTATCTTTGATGGTCTGGATGAGTGTCGACTTCCTCTGGATTTCCAAAGCAATAAGATCTGCTGTGTTATAACAGAGTCATCATCAGTGGATGCGCTGCTGACCAACCTCATTAAGGGGAATCTGCTTCCCTCTGCTCGCCTCTGGATCACCTCCCGACCAGCAGCAGCCAATCAGATCCCTCCTGAGTGCGTCCACCAGGTGACAGAGGTACGAGGGTTCAATGACCCACAGAAGGAGGAGTACTTCAGGAAGAGTATCAGAGATGAGAACCTGGCCAGCAGAATTATCAAACACATAAAGTCATCCAGGAGTCTGTACATCATGTGTCACATACCACTCGTCTGCTGGATTTCTGTTACTGTTCTGGGGACAATGCTGAGTGAAACAGAGAGTGGAGATCTGCCCAAAACTCTGACTGAAATGTACACACACTTCCTGCTGATTCAGACTAGTGTGAAGAATCAGAAGTATCATGGCACCAATGGGACAAACCCAAAGAAAATGTCAGATACAGATAGAGAAATCATCCTGAAACTGGGGCGGCTGGCTTTTCTACAGCTAATAAAGGGCAATCTGATATTCTATGAAGAGAACCTGAGAGAGAGTGGCATTGATGTCAGTGAAGCTTCAGTGTACTCTGGGGTGTGCACAGAGATGTTTAAAGAGGAGTGTGGTTTGTATCAGGAGAAGGTCTACTGCTTTGTGCATCTGAGCATTCAGGAGTACCTGGCTGCCTTATTTGCGTTTCATTCGTGTGTAAATGAGAACAGAAATGTACTCAGAGCAGAAGAGTCAGAACCTCACAGTGACAGAGTGCAGCTATCTGAGGTACATGAGACTGCAGTGGATCAGGCCTTAAAGAGTAAGAATGGACACCTGGACCTTTTCCTCCGATTCCTTCTCGGCCTCTCTCTGGACTCCATTCAGACTCTCTTAGGAGGACTACTGACACAGACAAGAAGCAGATCATCTGTACCAGACACACAGACCGGAAGCAGACAACCTGTACCAGACCGACAGACACAGACAGAAAGCAGGTTAGAGTGCATTAGTAAAACAGTCCAGTACATTAAGAAGATGATCAAAAAGGAATCTTCAGCAGAGAGGACCATCAATCTGTTCCACTGTCTCAGTGAACTGAATGACAACTCTCTAGTGGAGGAAATCCAGAATTTCCTGAGATTAGGAAAACTCTCTCATAAGAAGCTGGAACCAGACCAATGCTCAGCTCTGGCCTTTGTGTTACTGATGTCAGAGGAGGCCCTGGATGAGTTTGACTTGAAGACCTACAACACATCAGCAGCAGGTCGTCAGAGACTGCTACCAGTAGTTAGGAACTGCAGGAAGGCCATGTGAGTATTATGTCATTATTAAAGTAGATAACTGACAGCATGTTTTCATAAACACTTCATAGTTCAAATGAGAATAAAATACAATAAAATTGTCATGCATGTGAGAATTATGATTTTTGAGTCAAGCTGTTAACAGATTGTTCCATCATTTAATGAATACAGAAGTAGCGCCAAATGCAAAAACTTGCTTATCCAAAGCGTAAAATGTATGTTATTATATTTAATTTACATATTATCATGAAAGATACCAGTTATTGAATAAATTATGAATTCATCGATAGGCAAACCAATGTGATGGATCAAAACATACAACTCACAAACAGATTAAAATGAAGAGAGGATATAGTAAGTTACAGTATTAAGACAAAGAAACAGTATTCCATATCTAATTTAAAAACACAGGCTACACTACCGTAACATAGAATTAGGCAGATATGGAAAATAAATTACACAGTTATGAAAAAAATGAATGAAAGAGAATACAGAACCACAGCTTGTCTGTCTCACTGTGACCCAGGATGATAAAATAAGCAGCTAAAGAATCAATACCAGAGATCCAAGACTGTGATCAACAAAGACTTTGGCACAGCTGAGAAGCAAGACACATGAAACAAGATCAAAGACTCACTTTTGCTTAGCAGACCGACACTGTATGGTCTTTATTAACTAACATTTGTCCTTAACCTTGGACAACACAAGTAAACACAAGTGTTACACTTTTTCTCATCTATAGGATAAGAAAACGGGCTATTAGGGTCAGGATTAAATCTGTAGAGTTCAGTCCAGCAGGACGTCTAATTCTCAGATCTTAAGTGCTGCAGGTGGAGTGTGTAACAAAGACATTTTCCTCAGAGCATCACAGACCTTAAAATCCTCAATTTCACTCTTCATCATTGAACATGATTACTGTTGCAGTGATCATATGAGGTTTTATAGTATATTGCACTATTGAATCATGCACTAATATATAAATGCTTCTTTGCAGACTAAACCGCTGTGACCTCACAGATAAGTCCTGTGAAATTGTGGCCTCAGCTCTCCAGTCATCAAACTCACCCCTGAGAGATCTGGACCTCAGCTACAATAACCTGGGGGATTCAGGAGTCAACCTGCTCTGTGCTGGACTGAGGAGTCCTAACTGTAAACTGCAGAGACTGGACCTCAGCTACAACTACCTGGGAGATTTAGGAGTGGAGCTGCTCTGTGCTGCACTGATGAGTCCAAAGTGTAAACTACAGAGTCTGGGGTGAGTAGTGCTGTGTACTGTGTGACCTCAACTAAATAGAATTAGTGATTATGGCTCTATGCAGTGAAATATAAAAAGTGTTTTTACTTTGTTTACTGCTATGTCCACCAGCATTCTTTCTTCATCCAAATTATTCTCATCCCTCTCACTTCCTCCAAATTGCTGAGCACTACAGGGTCAGTCTCCGTGATGCATCTAACTTGAACAGCATCCACACAAAAGAGCACATAACGAGGACTAGCATTTTCAGCTAGGTCAGCCAGTCTCAAGCCTCTGACTATCTTTTGCCTGCATAGGAAATAACAGTATTCCTTATTTGGCTCAATTCTGAAAATATTACTAGATCTAGATTAATATTTTGTTTATACAAACCACCTACATCCAAACTATGATTTTATATCATAATGAAATTTCTGGGATGTACCATTCAAAAACTAACATGGCAGGGGGTACACCTTAACCTAAATCATAATACCTTTAAAGGTTCACATAAACTAATGTCATTCAATACAATTTGATACAAACACAGTTTTTAATCTATTTATTAATTACATTTAAATGTTTTTCATTGCCTACCTATTGCCAATTGGTGAAAACGCATCACAAGACTACATTTGTGAGGTTATCCACTAGGGGAGCCTAGCTTTTAGAAACTGGATATACCTACCAATGTAAGTGAGGTAGCTTGTTCAGGAGATTGAATGCAGCCCTACTGTATGTATACCACGGTACTTCAAGCTTTATCACACACCCTTTTATGTTTCCCCTGTGTTATTTTCCCTTCTGAAGTTATATTCCGTTATTCCGTTATTCTCCAGTTCCCGTTGAATGTCTTCCCTTTTTGATCCAAACAGCTGTATCAGTCGATGTCACGTCGCACGTAAAGATAGGCTAAGCTATTTTTTGAAGATTTAAATTTGGTTGAATAAATTTGCAAATTCAATAATTTGGTTAATCAATACTCTATTAACAACATGCAGGCCGTTAAATTTTTTATTTATTTTCAACATACCAAAGACCTCCCTTCAGACCCGTCAGTGGTTCTCTTTCTGTTCCTCATTTTCTGAAAACTAATACAGACCACTGTTTTTTTTGAGCTTTGATTTTGCTTTGTGTGGCTATGTGTTTGTATGACTTTCACTGTGTGTCACTGTGTCTTTCATATTATTACATGCATTGCATTGTATGTAGATGCTTAAGAGATGCCATGATGAAGTCTATCAAAACACTGTAGCTGGCCTACTGTATTCTGTCATTGTCAGCATATGATTTACGAGTAGCACACTCTCCTACTACTAGTACTTTCTATCATTGGCGGCATATTAAACACTGATACAGTTCAGTGGTCATCATGCTTAGCCTCACGTGACTCGCGCATTGAACGCGTTTTCATTTTATCTGAGTGAATATTTAAAAATGAATGACATGAATATTAACAGACCTTTTAATTTGTTTGTTAAAATTATATTATTTTGTAACTTCATGGTGTTGAAGATTTAATGTTTTTAAAATATAAAGATGTTTGTAGACTGAAGGTGAGGTAAAGTACACCATAGTGATGTTTCTTGTGTTAGCAAATTAAATATGTTTGCAATTAGATATGATATGAGCATCATATGAAAGGGTTCGGTAATGAAATGCTTGCAGGAGGCCCCCAACCTTGAGTTGAATTGGCTCCTTATTGTTAGTTATTTTTTTTGTTAGTAGAGCCAAGTGGTAACCCTTTTCTTTTGTGGATTAGTCAGAATACTTTATGAACTTAATTAATATAACCTCTTCCTTTTTTTGTGTGTACTGTGTACATCCCAGGAATGCATATACTGCACAAATAGTAAATTCCACATTTATCTGCTGCCAAGGTGCAGTGTCACAATCAGCGGTTAATTTCAATTATGTGTGTGTGTGTGTGTGTGTGTGTGTGCATGCTTGTGCGTGTGTGTCTATGTTTGTATGTTTGTGTGTTGATTGTATCTGTGTGTGCGTGCATGTTTGTGTGTTGTGTGTGTTTGTTGTTTGTGTGTGTGTACTCTCCACAGGCTGGGTTGGTGTAATCTCACAGAGGGCTGCTGTGATGTTCTGGCCTCAGTCCTGCGTTCTCCTCGCTCAGAGCTGAGAGATCTGGAGCTCAGAGACAATGAGCTGCAGGATTCAGGAGTGAGAGCGCTCTCTGCTGGACTGGAGGACCCACACTGTAAACTGCAGAGACTGGGGTGAGTACAAACACAAACCCCTTAAAACAAAAGGGCTCCAGTGTGACTAAATACAACACTAATGTTAATAATGACTACATATAGCACTAACATTACTAATGTTTTGAATGTTAATATAGACAAGAGTTATTATTCTTCACAGAATTGAAGCAACATTTTCCTGTTCTGCCTCTTGGTAGAAACACACATTTTATTTTAATCTGACATCAGTTGGACAAAACATCTTTTTGAGAACCGTCAAATCATTTCTATTCATACATTCTTCAAATTTATGAACATTAATTGAACCTGTTCAAATTAAATGAATCTGATAATCCTCTTAAATAATGACAATTAATTCCAGAACCCTCTTATAATTCAGCTGTAAGGTATGTAACACACTGCTATGTGTTTGACACACACAGCCCTGTTAGTTTATATTAATGTGTGTAAGGTGTGTAACATACTGCTATGTGTTTGACACACAGCCCTGTTAGTTTATATTGAGCTGTAGAAGGTGTGTAACACACTGCTGTGTGTTTGACACACATAGTTTATATTAATGTGTGTAAGGTGTGTAACACACTGCTATGTGTTTGACACACACAGCCCTGTTAGTTTATATTAATGTGTGTAAGGTGTGTAACTCCCTGCTGTGCGTTTGACACACACAGCCTTGTTAGTTTGTATTAATGTGTGTAAGGTGTGTAACACACTGCTATGTGTTTGACACACACAGCCCTGTTAGTTTATATTAATGTGTGTAAGGTGTGTAACACACTGCTATGTGTTTGACACACACAGCCCTGTTAGTTTATATTAATGTGTGTAAGGTGTGTTTGTCCTTCTCTCTGCAGGCTGTCAGGCTGTAGAGTCACACAGAGAGGCTGTGATTCTCTGGCTTCAGCTCTAAGTTCAAACCCCTCCCACCTGAGAGAGCTGGACCTGAGTTACAATCACCCAGGAGACTCAGGAGTGAGAGCGCTGTCTGCTGCTAAACTGGACACACTCAAACTGCTGTAAGTACAGAGGGTTTCCACTGCACCTCACACACCCACCCACACGCAAGCACACGCACGCTCACTCACTCACTCACTCTCTGTTCTGCTGTTCCTACAGTGTAGACCATGGAGGAGAGAACAGGACCAAACCAGGACACAGGAAATGTGAGTCTGTATTGACATAGAACACTGCTGTGTGTGTGTGTTTGTGTGTGTGTGTGTGAGAGAGTGAGACATTACAGAAAAGTCTCTTACACGCACACAAACACACACAAACAGATACACACGTACACAGACACACACAGGTAATCAGAGCTCTGTCTCAATCACACACATTATGAGGTGACTTTTAATAATGATAATTAATCTCATTGATGTCTCTGGTGTCCAGACGGCTGTCAGCTCACAGTGGATCCAAACACAGCGCGCAGATGGCTGCCTCAGGAGGACAGGGAGGTGACACACACGCTGGGGAGAAAGAAGTGAGTGCTGTTACTGGGAGGCTGAGTGGAATGAGTCTCAGGGGTGGGGAGAGGTTGCTATAGCAGTGACAGATAAAGGAATCAGCAGGAAAGGATGGCGTGAGTCTCAATTTGGAAAGAATAAAAAGTCCTGGAGTCTGGTGTGCAGTAAACGTGGTTATTTTGTCCATCACAATAAGAAACAAACGAACATACCTGTCCGCCCCTCCCCCTACCGCAGAGCAGGAGTGTGTGATGATGATGATGATGGTAGAGGTGTGTGTGTATACAGGGTAGGAGTGTGTGTGGACCATCCGGCTGGCAATCTGTCCTTCTACAGCGTCTCAGATTCTGACACACTGACCCTCCTGCACAGATTCCACACACACTTCACTCAACACACACCCCTCTGTGCTGTATTTAGAGTGTGGAACTCCTCTGTGTCCCTCTGCAAACTGGAGTAGAGACACACGCACTTACTCTTACACACGCGCACATACTCATACACACACACTGTCACACGCATATGCACACACAGACATGCATACACACACACGCGCACACACACACACACACACACACACTTACGCTGGAAACATACTTGAATAATCTCACACTACATGCAGGTGAAGTGGCTGTGTCCTGGGCGATATTGTTCACATGCTCGCCTGCTTACTTTCTGTCTGACTGGAGGTTTAAAAGGTATATCCACTAGGGGGCAGATCATGGGTTCCCTTCAGGTGATATCACCATCCTTCCTAGCTTCCTGGCGTCAGTCAGGTCACTAGGCGTAAAATGAATACTGCCCCCGTGGTTTATGCGGGTACTGCACCTTGCAGACGTGTAGCGTTCATTTTTGAGGACGTGCACAAAGGACGCTCTGAATGACCGCAGGATACGCATGACAGCCATTTTGTGTACGCGGCCACGTAATTTGAATCAAGTGTGTTTCCAGCCTTACTCTCACACACGCACGCACTCTCATACACACACGCACGCCCATACATCCTCACGCACGCACTCTCATACACACACGCACGCCCAAACATCCTCATGCACGCACTCTCATACACACACGCACGCCCATACACCCTCATGCACGCACTCTCATACACACACGCACACCCATACACCCTCATGCACGCACTCTCATACACACATGCACGCGCGCTCATACACACATGCACGACCATACACCCTCATGCACGCACACACACGCATATGCAACCACACACACACATACAGACATGCATACACACATGCGCACACACACACACTCTCTCTCACATGCTGGCACACGCACGCATATGCAACCACACACACACACATATGCATATGCACACACACAGACACACACTTATTCTCGCACACACACACTTATCTCACACACACATGCACAGACTGGCACACACTCACACACATACACAACTACACACATGCATACACACACACATGCATATTCCCCCACACGCAAACACACACACACAGTCACACCCACACACTCATATGCACCCACACATACACACACATGTACACTCTGTTCCCCACCTGCACACACATACTTACGCACTCACACACACACACACCTGCTCACACATACGCAGTCATGCACACAGACATGCACACATGCATGCATATGCACCCACAGACATCGACATTCACACACAGGCACACAAACTCACACACGTACACACACACACACCCACACGCATGCACACACTCACACACATACTGTAAACTCTCATACCCACCTAAACACACCCACACACATACATTTTGATGTGAGGTTTCAAAGTCTGTGAGAGTGATGTTAGCTGGGTAACATCATATTATCCCAGAGGTCAGACCCAATGTGAGCGGGGTTGTTGGGCATACAGATTTTATGGTTGTGCCAAACAATCCTGGTATAAGCATGTAGTTAATGTGATAACATGCATTATACATATGAATAATGCATGTGTTATCACAGTATTAACTGCATGCCTGTACCAGTTTCAACTCTATTGTATATTATATTTATTATATGTTTTATACATTTATTATTTTATATGTATTCCATTGAATATTCATATTGTCAGGTTTTTATTTGAATTGAAAATGATTTCTTTGTAACTATAGCATTTTAACATTGTGCCAACCATCCCTGTGTAGGGGCTGGTTGGCACAAGTGCACTACATGACCTTAATCATTGGTGACATAATATGAGAAAACATTTGTAGACATGAAAATAATTGTAGCTGAGACCTTAAGTTCACACATACGCAGTCATGCACACACGCATGCATATGCACCCATTTGAGTTTCCTTGTTTATTGTCATCTTTATTTAGTTTGAACCTGTTGCTATAATTTTCTGTATTTACAATGATTTTCAGTGATTAAACCCAAATTATAAAAAATATTTAATGTTTACTGTTGTGATTTACTGTTGTGTGATGTATTAAACCCAATTGATATCGTAGTAGTTATTTTATATTCTTCATGGGATTACGTAATGGCTCAGTATGAATAGATCAGAGTGGGGCTGGAATCTACACAGCTTGCTGGTTGTTGGGAAGCAGTCCCCACCCCTGAACCCGGCTTCTCCCAGACCAGAGTGGGAAACTAACACCAGGCAAATGCTGGTAAATTTGACCTGTGGTGGGTAAGTTTGTCTACTGCACCATTCATTTTTTCAGGTTACCACTCAAAATGCTACACTGAGGTCCTGTTCTATCTGGGCAATCCTTTTTTTTCCCACGACGAGAAGAGACTTTGTCGTTGCCTCCCTTCATCCCACAAGGCATGCTGGGCCGCAAGCCATCGAAGCCACCGGAAGAACGGGGAACACGGTGCGATAACCAATCGGATTAAAGATCCGACGAGTAAACCGTCTCTGATTTCAACGTTTGTTTCCCCAGTCCCCATGCCTCTGTTAAGGAGGAGCAGTTTATTATTGTTGTGTGGGGATTTCCAAAATACATGGAAATACATTTGATGAACGCCATTTTAAAAATGGAAAACACACCAACAAGTGGCTGACTGTGGGAGGCGAGAGTGATGTCAGGTGATCTCATCGGAGGATGTGTGGCTTTTAGGGTTAAGGGTGAAGCCACACTTTGCGGTGAAGCCGCCTGGCACCCCTCTCTGTCAACCTACATTTTTATGTGAGGTTTCAAAGTCTGTGAGAGCGATGTTAGCTGGGTAACATCATATTATCCCAGAGGTCAGACCCAATGCGAGCGGATTTGCTGGGCATACGGATGTTAGGGTTGTGCCAGCCAATCCTGGTATAAGCATGTAGTTAATGGGATAACATGCCTTCATAGAGACTGATTTCAGGGTTTTTTTTTTTTTTACCGCATTGCATAGGCCGCTCGATAAGAAGGGGCATTCGGTTGAGCTGTTCTCTGTGTTTGAAATGTCAGGGCATGAAGGTGGGGCTGGCATACCGGTGGGCCTGCAAAGGCATGAGCTCAGGCCGCAGGTATACAGAGTACAGACACAGACGCACGTGTCTCACAGACACAGCTGAGTGTAAGTGCAGGCTGCTATTTAAAAAGGCAACTGTAATGGTCATTTTAAAAATACTACAGGAGACACCCAACCCACTTCTTTAGAAGCTAAAGACTTTGATTCATAGGGAAATATAATTATTTATAAATTTGAAAAAGTAACCATTCGAATTTATCTCCTGGCTAAATTAAGAATTTCAACGGCAAGAAAACAGTGATCGGCCTTGCCTGTGACCTACCAAGTTCTGAAACTCGATTCACAAAGAAACGCTTGGAGACGTTGCCATCTAGCCCACAGTGCTACCATTTTAGGAGGACTTGGGAGGGATTGGTGTGTCCCAATTGGAAAAGTAATTTAGGAACACTCTTTGGAATGCATTGGTGCAACCCTCAATTTTTCAGCTCAAGAGCTCTTTGGAAAAAAAATGTTAGTGTGGAGCCCTGAAGTTAGGCTTCAGTTTATTGGCTCTAGGTTGACCAAACTGAAATGGTTAAACATACAACTTAGCATCTCCAAAATATCAATGACCCACCTCCATATTTGACAGTAGGTATGAGGTGCTTCTCCTGTATGCATTCCTCTCATACAGGACCTTTCCATATGTTTTACACCTTTTTATTATTGCCCTTACAGTGCTAAGTTGTATGTTTAACCGTTTGTCTTTTTTTTGTACCCATTACCAGACTTGTGACGGTTAATTACCATCGGTCTCTTCTGAATTGACAGTTACTTGGCTTTTCCCATGCTGATGGATGACAAAGGGATTTAGCATGCTTGTTACCTCATTTTTATTCTCTAGTGAAACTGGAAGTGATGGAATGACACAATATAGTTCCTTTAGACTGAGATGAACTAAATTAAGTAAAATTGTATTGCTAATTTCATTTTGTTTGATTTTACTTACAATAATTGTTAGGGGTGCCAATAATTATGGCACCTATGGTTTTCAGAAAAAATTAGATAATTTAAAAAAAAAAAACATTGAAGCATGAGAGTAAATGTATTGAAATAAAAGTATATAGTTTTCCCATATGTTTGAACATAACATATAGATTATTATCTGTGTCATTTATTATATGCAGCCTTTTTTCTTCATTTTTATTAAGGGTGCCAATAATTCTGGAGCCCACTGTAAAAGGTAAAACAATGATTAAACAGCATATTCTTCGACATGGCAGTGGGGGACTCATTATGAGGGTAGACACCATAGACTGTTTGCACATAAAAGAATCACGTACGGTGTGTTGCCTCCCTGGTGCCCAGGTAGGAGATCTCCTGAAACGTGTGGACAAGTTCAGAATACTTCAAGGTAACTAACTCAACTGAAATTTCATTGTCAGAAAAACTAAAATTGAGTTTTAAGTTTTTCCCTCAATGAAATGTAAGTATTCTGAATGAATGTTATCAGGCATAAGTTGAACTCAAAATTGAAGAATCTGTATTAAGCTGAAAACTTTAAAAAAATTGTGAAGCAAGTTGCCTATAAATATTGAATAATCTTAACTTTTTTTTACAGTGGGGGAAAAAATAACTCAAGAATTGAAGATGGTTTATTTATTTATTTTTATTTGCTGTTTATCTTCAAATGTGTTTTTAAATAGGAGATGTTCTTGGAGTTCCACGGACATGACATTTCAAAAGGCTTATTTGTGCGTGTAGCCAACAGATGGCACCATTGTATAGGAATACTTCAAGTCCCAACATAATATAATTCTCAGGATGTTGAATAGGTCTAGTATATGTATGCGTTCAAATTTAGCAAAGACCTACATGGATGAAATGTTTCTCTTCCAAATTACTAATTAAATACGATAACTGATGCAACTAATAAAAAGTACCAAAAAAAAAAAAAAAAACTCCGCCCATCTAACGCTCGAAGTAAACAGGAAAGAGACGAATGCGGTCCGAAAGAGAAACTGAACTCAGACAGCCATTTTAAAGATGCAGCAGAAAGAAGACCGTGAAAAGAAGAATTAAAGTGAACAAACCAACGGAGTGAACAGCCTGTTGTGGAGTGGAATAGTGGTAAGAAAACGTAAAGATAAAGGGGATGTGGGGAGGAATGGGAATCTGCAAGTATAATCGTATTAACACGCGTAATTCAGTAAGACCGAGAACTTCAATAAAATGGCGTGTTTAAGGCGTAGTCTAATAAGCGAAGAGTTCATACTGAATTCAAATTTATCATTTGGACCAAAAAGCAATAATTAAAAAAAAAAGTTTACTGATGTATTTTTGATGTTTCATGACTTTTTTTTTAACCCTAGTGTAACCTAGTATGACGGAAGTCATACTAGTATGACGGAAGTCACAGGCCCTGTCGCTTGATTAAAGAAGTAGGCTACATTTTGACAACCACAGTTGCCACTGTGAACTTGGCGACTTCGTTGCTAGATTTAACTGGTTTCCGTACCCCTTTAGCGACTGTATTTTAAAAAAGAGCGCTTATTGAGCGCACATCAGCAACTTGGAAAACTCTACAACGCTGCTCGGGTGGGTCTAATCTTTCCTGCGCTCGCTATCGCTCTGCAGCTAATTTAACAGCGGCTGGTTTGTGAGTGGAGAGAGAAGCTAATACCGAAAACGGGTGACAGTAATTGTGACACAAACTTTTGGAAAATATTTAATCTGAGAGATGTGTAATTTTGGTGGTTACACACCCCATTATATCATTAAATATATTCCACGTGTTGGACAATGAATATATACCTCAGCACTGGCAAGCTTTATATTCAACAGTCTTGATCATTGTTATCATGGGTGCAAAACATTTTGTAGGCGATAATATTGCACATGTTGAGGGCCATATTAAATTCAATATTTGTTCCTGTCGGCACTGTAAGATCTGGTGTATGTGTGTGCCTGAGACTGTGTTTTAGTGTGTCTGTGTGTGTTCATTGTGTTCTTCTTTTGTGTATTTACAGGTTGGCGGATTTGACTCACCACCTGTGGTTGAATCTGATCTGAAGTGTCCCGGTGTCCTGAGATAGGCAGCGCTGTTTCTAAAATGAGTTCCTCAGAGAAGAAGGAGACCGACGATGAAACCCACAGCCCTGCCAGAGAGAGGTACAAATGCATGAATCAGTGAGTTAGGGTGCTGTGCGTTAGAGCTGCAGTAAGAGAATATGTTTAACTGGAAGCTCTGTCTCCATGTGCTGAGTTAGAGCTGCAGTAAGAGGATGAGTTTAACTGGAAGCTCTGTCTCCATGTGCTGTGAGTTAGAGCTGCAGTAAGAGGATGAGTTTAACTGGAAGGTCTGTCTCCATGTTTTGTTCACAGGGCCCTGGAAGCGAGGGGAGGGTCACCTGAATCCAGTTGTCTGTCTATGAAGAGTGATAATTCAATGGTTCTACCACTCAATTTCAGAGGAGAGATCTCAGGTGATCAAAGGTAATTAAACCAGTTAATATTGTCCCAACTGTTTCATTGTACTTCAGGCTCCCTGGCAACCTTCAGGTATAGTGGGGTATTTTATTGTACATTGAGGTCCAGGTGGGTGTATTATATTGTAATAAAATGTCCTGTTTAACACGGATAGCTAGTCTTGGATCCAGTCACTGAGAAACACAGGAGGCAAAATGTAGAAGTGGCAAGGAACTTAAAGAAACACCAATCAAAAACAACAAATGTCTATGAAGAGTGATCTTTCAATGGGTCTTCCAGTCAACTTCAGAGGAGAGGTTCACAAGTGATCAAAGAGAGTGCAACAGGTTCATATTGACACTACTGTTTAATTGGAAGCTCTGTCTCCATGTGCTGTGAGTTAGAGGTGCAGTAAGAGGATGAGTTTAACTGGGAGCTCTGTCTCCATGTGCTGTGAGTTAGAGCTGCTATAAGAAGATACGTTTAACTGGAAGCTCTGTCTCCATGTGCTGTGAGTTAGAGCTGCAGTTAGAGGATGAGTTTAACTGTAAGCTCTGTCTCCATGTTTTGTTCACAGGGTCCGGATAGAGAGGGCAGCGTCACCTGTACCCAGTTGTCTGTCTAAGAAGAGTGATGAGTCAATGCATCATTCAGTCAACTTCAGAGGAGAGATCTCTGGTGATCAAAGGTAATTAAACCAGTTAATATAGTCCCAACTGTTTCATTGTACTTCAGGCTCCCTGGCAACTTTCAGGTTTTTATTGGGTGTATTTTAACATATTCAGGTGTAGGTATGGTGTACTATGACACATTCAGGTGTAGTTGGGTGTAGTATGACACATTTGGATGTATGTGTTGTGTACCATGTTGGTCTCCGGGCTGTTTAGATGGTGTTTTTCGTGTTGAATTACTGCAGGTATAAGTGAGCCTGGATCCATTCCCTGCAGTATCAGAGTTAAACTGCCTCTCTCTCCACCCCTCACTCTGCCCCTATATTCCAGCTGTTAACACAGCCCATACAGGAGCGACTTCATATTTCACAGGGGTTCATCAACCAGGAGTAAATTTCAACCACATTTTGTAGCTGTGTTTAACACCACTGTGTCTACACGAGACAGACAGTGCAGCTGTTTTAAAGTGATCATTCTGAAAAACAGATTGTTCCACAGCTGAACGGAACGTACTTATGTTGATCACAGTTAGAGCAGACACCACTACCCTGAACAAAGCCAGTTTGAACCAAAGCATCATGTGGCTCACAGTTCTGATCCCTAAGAGAGAAATACAGGAACTGCAAAATGAAGACAAATGCAAGAGAGAGAGAACTCAAATTCAGTGAGTGAATCTGATATGTTTGCACAGCAGGTGTTATTGAATAGATTAATATTGGAGATACAGGAACACCTCACCTGGGGAATGGAATCAAGTGTGTCATTTAGTTACGCACAAAATAAAAAGTTTGGGAATAATACGATCATCAGCAGTAGAGGTGAGGAAAAGATTCTATGATGGTTAGAGCGAAATGAAAGTGAAATATTGTCTCAAAGGCTTTGTCCTCTGCAGCGCCACACACTGGTGGGGTGCACCTGAGGAGCGGCTGCTGTCAGAGCAGGAAGTGCATCAGTCACTGCAGGCCCAGCTGATGGGAATAGATGCACAGAAACGGCTGAGCCTATAACATTTAACTATTTCTGTTTCAGCCACCTGGGAAAGAAAAAGTACTGTCAGAAACATCCTCCTTTACACAGTTCAGGATGAGTTTAATTGGAAACTCTGCCTCAATGTGTTGTGAGTTAGAGCTGCAATAAGAGGATGGGTTTAACTGGAAGCTCTGTCTCCATGTGCTGTGAGTTAGAGCTGCTGTAAGAAGATAAGTTTAACTGGAAGCTCTATCTCCATGTGCTGTGAGTTAGAGCTGCAGTAAGAGGATGAGTTTTACTGGACGATCTGTCTCCATGTGATGTGAGTTTGAGCTGCAGTAAGAGGATGAGTTTAATTGGAAGCTCTGTCTCCATGTGCTGTGAGTTAGAGCTGCAGTAAGTGGATGAGTTTAACTGGAAGGTCTGTCTCCATGTTTTGTTCACAGGGTCCGGGTAGAGAGGGCAGGGTCACCTGTACCCAGTTGTCTGTCTATGAAGAGTGATAATTCAATGGTTCTACCACTCAACTTCAGAGGAGAGATCTCAGGTGATCAAAGGTAATTAAACCAGTTAATATTGTCTCAACTGTTTCATTGTACTTCAGGCTCCCTGGCAACCTTCAGGTATAGTGGGGTATTTTATTGTACACTGAGGTCTAGGTGGGTGTATTATATTGTAATAAAATGTCCTGTTTAACACGGATAGCTAGTCTTGGATCCAGTCACCGAGAAACACAGGAGGCAAAATGTAGAAGTGGCAAGGAACTTAAAGAAACACCAATCAAAAACAACAAATGTCTATGAAGAGTGATCTTTCAATGGGTCTTCCAGTCAACTTCAGAGGAGAGGTTCACAAGTGATCAAAGAGAGTGCAACAGGTTCATATTGACACTACTGTTTAATTGGAAGCTCTGTCTCCATGTGCTGTGAGTTAGAGGTGCAGTAAGAGGATGAGTTTAACTGGGAGCTCTGTCTCCATGTGCTGTTGGTTAAAGCTGCAGTAAGAGGATGAGGTTAATTGGAATTTTTGTCTCATGATTTTTTCACAGGTTCCACTACTCACTGGAGTCCAGCCGTTTCGAAGAGAAGAGTTCAGAGAAACGGTCTTTCTTAAAACAGGTATGATATGTACTTCTTTATTTTCATGGTTTCTTCTGCGATTTTCTTGAGTGCTATATTTCTGTGAATGAGATAACATAACAACAGTAGTTGTGCTAATGTCAGTGTCTTTAAAGACCCAAACACAATGGCAGAGGCAGATTTCAAACAGAGTGTTTTAACCACTCAGTTTATATAGTTAGCATTAACCAAAAGTATTGCTCAGAAAAATTCAATTTTTCCAAAGGAATGAATTCATCCCAAGTAGTCTCTCTCCAAAATCATCTATCAAGAGCAAAAGCTGCACTTTAAATATGAGGCTATGGACCTGCTGCATGTTTGGTGTTTATCTTTATCCATCCCTCTGAGAAAACATTTGACCTCAGGCAGGGATATGATTGTTTTAATGGCTCTAATAAAGTGTTTATTTCACACTGTTACAGCACACCTCTTCATGTGTTTATTTCACTCTGATACAGCACACCTCTTCATGTGTTTATTTCACTCTGATACAGCACACCTCTTCATGTGTTTATTTCACTCTGATACAGCACACCTCTTCATGTGTTTATTTCACTCTGATACAGCGCACCTGTCCATGTGTTTATTTCACACTGATACAGCACACCTCTTCATGTGTTTATTTCACACTGATACAGCACACCTCTTCATGTTTTTATTTCACACTGATTCAGCACACCTCTTCATGTGTTTATTTCACACAGACACAGCACACCTCTTCATGTGTTTATTTCACTCTGATTCAGCACACCTCTTTGCATATTTCATTTAAAGTGATACTGCACATCTCTTCATGTGTTTGTTTAAGTCTCTCCTGTGCATGCTGATGAAGCTGAAGACTGGAAAGTTGAAACTGTTCCAGAGCCATCTGAGTCAAGATTGCCCAGAATGCTTTAATTGTCTTCCTGAAGATCCTTCTGTACTGGATAAGTTTATGAAGATGAAGGAATTGTTCGAGAGTCATCAAATTGCTGATTACCCAGAATGCACTCAGAGAGAGCAGGAGGATCCTGAGCTTCTGTACATAGTTAAGAAGACGTTAGAGACCTGTGGCAGTGAGAGGTCTCTGAAGATCACACTCCCCATCCTGAGGAGCATGAAGCAGAAGGTTCTCGACGACTCACTAGCGAGAGATAAGCAGCTCAGTAAGAGTTTATCTCATTACTACTGTGTCCATTAGAATGCTGAAATGAGTTTAGCAAACAAATCTAACAGTGAACAATGATCTGATTCATAGCATTCATACTTTCATAATAGTGTTTTACATCAACAGTTTTGCATATAGAAAACACCACACACAACATGGCCACAAAGGCATTTCAATTAAAATGCAGCATCCAGCAGTGATTATGGGGACAAGTAAATGCTCATGAGATGAAATGTCCCTGAAAGAGATTCAAACCAGGAACCAAAGTTCCTGGTTTGAGTTTTTATCCAGGATTAAACAGCACTGAGCATAAAAATTATAAGATGATTAAATTACTGCATGACCCATAAAGACCATGTTTACCATAAAGATACATCATATTATATAACTGAGAAAATGAATGTTAAAATGGAAATGAATCCTTTTTATGTTTTTATTGTTGTGTGTACAACATATTGTGAGGAGTGTGAAGCACTATTAGAGGTGTGTAGCACACTATTATAGGTGTGGTTAACGCTTTACATTAAATTGCAGTTATACCTGTGTAGTTAAATTGTAACTATTCTGGTAACAAGAGGCTATCATTGAGTAATTCCAACTTCGGTACCATGAAACAACAGTTGGCGATATTCTTAATGACGTGAATATTTTTTAAAATAATGTATTTACACTAATAGGCCATATCTTAATGATTGATAAGTAAACCTTGCCTGTTAATTTTGCGGAGAGATGTAACAGGGCTGGCCTTGCTTCACATGTGTAATCAAGAAAACCGCTATCAAGACACTATAGTTCCATGTTACCTACATTGGAGTTACTCAGTAATGACCTCTTGTTACCAAATGAATTATAATTTATCTACAAAGGTATAGCTACAACTTAATGTGTAACACTTTCAGGGGTGTGCAAAACATTGTGAAAACTTTCTGCATAATATTTTTTGTTCTCTATTTCTGTTATTTTAAACATTGGTTCTCATATTTCCTCTCCTCAGATGAATTCAAAGAAAGAGCCCAGCAGGCACTGAAAACTCATTTGAAGAAGAGGTTTGAATGCATATTTGAAGGTTTAGCAAAGCAGGACCACCAAAACCTCCTGAATGAGGTCTATACAGAGTTCTACATCACTGCGGGGGGATGTGGGGGGGTCAATGATGAACATGAGGTCAGACAAATTGAGACAGCATCCAAGAGACAAACCACACAGGAGACTGCAATCCACTGCAATGACATCTTTAAGCTTTTACCTGGACAAGAGAAACCCATCAGAACTGTGCTTACAAAGGGCATCGCTGGCATTGGGAAAACAGTCTCTGTGCAGAAGTTCATTCTGGACTGGGCAGAAGGAAAAGCCAATCAGGATGTTGATTTCATCTTCACTCTTCCTTTCCGAGATCTGAATCTGAAAAAGGAGAGAGAATTCAGTCTGATGCAACTTCTGCAGCACTACTTTCCACAATTGAAAGAGATCAAAAGTGTTGAAGGTGATGAAGTCAAAGTTGTGTTTATCTTTGATGGTCTGGATGAGTGTCGACTTCCTCTAGATTTCCAAAGCAATGAGATCTGCTGTGATATAACAGAGTCATCATCAGTGGATGTGCTGCTGACCAACCTCATTAAGGGGAATCTGCTTCCCTCTGCTCTCCTCTGGATCACCTCCCGACCAGCAGCAGCTAATCAGATCCCTCCTGAGTGCGTCCAGCAGGTGACAGAGATACGAGGATTCAATGACCCACAGAAGGAGGAATACTTCAGGAAGAAAATCAGAGATGGGAACCAGGCCAGCAGAATTATCTCACACATAAAGTCATCCAGGAGTCTCTACATCATGTGTCACATACCACTCGTCTGCTGGATTTCTGCTACTGTTCTGGAGACAATGTTGGGTGAAACAGAGAGTGGAGTTCTGCCTAGAACTCTGACTGAAATGTACACACACTTCCTGCTCATTCAGACTAATGTGAAGAATCAGAAGTATCATGGTGCCAATGAGATGAACCCAAAGAAAGTGTCAGAGTCAGATAGAGAAATCATCCTGAAACTGGGGCAGCTGGCTTTTCTACAGCTGGAAAAGGGCAATCTGATATTCTATGAAGAGGACCTGAGAGAGAGTGGCATTGATGTCAGTGAGGCTTCAGTGTACTCTGGGGTGTGCACAGAGATCTTTAAAGAGGAGTGTGGGTTGTACCAGGAGAAGGTCTACTGCTTTGTGCATCTGAGCATTCAGGAGTATCTGGCTGCCTTATTTGCGTTTCATTCATGTGTAAATGAGAATAGAAATGTACTCGGAGCAGAAGAGTCAAAACCTCACAGTGACAGAGTGCAGCTGTCTGAGGTACACAGGAGTGCAGTGGATCAGGCCTTAGAGAGTAAGAATGGACACCTGGACCTTTTCCTCCGATTCCTTCTCGGCCTCTCTCTGGAATCCATTCAGAATCTCTTAGGAGGAATACTGACACAGACAGGAAGCAGATCACCTGTACCAGACCCACAGACAGGAAGCAGACAACCTGTACCAGACCGGCAGACAGGAAGCAGATCACCTGTACCAGACCCACAGACACAGACAGAAAGCAGATCAGAGAGCATTGAGAAAACAGTCCAGTACATTAAAATGATGATCGAAGAGGAATCTTCAGCAGACAGGACCATCAATCTGTTCCACTGTCTCAATGAACTGAATGACAACTCTCTAGTGGAGGAAATCCAGAATTCACTGAGATCAGGAAAACTTTCTGATCAAGAGCTGGAACCAGACCAATGTTCAGCTCTGGCCTTTGTGTTACTTATGTCAGAGGAGGTCCTGGATGAGTTTGACTTGAGGACCTACAACACATCAGCAGCAGGTTATCTGAGACTGGTACCAGTAGTCAGGAACTGCAGGAAGGCCATGTGAGTATTATGTAATTATTAAAGTAGATAACTGACAGCATGTTTTCATGAACACTTCATAGTTAAAGCGAGAATATAATATAACAAAATGTCATGTCATGCAAGTGAGAATTATGATTTTTGAGTCTAGCTATTTTAACTGATTGTGCCCTCATTTAATGAATACAGAAGTAGCACCAAATGCAAAAACTTGCTTTTCCAACATGTAAAATGTATTTCATTAGATTTTATTTACAAATTATAATTAAAAATACTAGTTATTGAATAAATCATGAATTAATTGATAGGCAAACCAATGTAATGGATCAGTCATGGTCAAAACATATGACTCACGAACAGATTAAAATGAAGAGAGGATATAGTAAGTTACAGTATTAGGACACACACAGTGTTCACCATCTAATTTAAAACACAGGCCACACTGCTTTAACAAACACAAAATTAGACAGATATGGAAAATAAATTACACTATTGTGAAAAAAATGAATGAAAGAGAATACAGAACCACAGCCTGTCTGTCGCACAGTGACCCAGGAGGTAAAATAACCATCTAAAGAATCAAAACCAGAGATCCAAGACTGTGATCAAAGAAAAGACCAAGGCACAGCTGAGAAGCAAGACAAATGTAACAAGACCAGAGTCACACTTGCTTAACAGGTCAACACTTAAGGGTCTTTATTTGAGTAAGATTTGTCCTTTACTTTAAAGAAAACGGGCTATGAGGGTCAGAGAGAGTCCAGCAGGATGTCTAATTCTCAGGCAAATCATGCAATAATATATAAACTCTTCTTTGCAGTTTGGGTGGCTGTGAGCTCACAGAGAAGTCATGTGAAATTGTGGCCTCTGTTCTCCAGTCATCAAACTCACCCCTGAGAGATCTGGACCTCAGCTACAATAACCTGGGAGATTCAGGAGTGGAGCTGCTCTGTGCTGGACTGAGGAATCCCAACTGTAAACTGCAGAGACTGGGGTGAGTAGTGCTGTGTACTGTGTGACATTAATCAAATGGAATTAGTGATTATGGCTGTGTAACGGTTTGAACTTTGCTGCAGGGACGAAACAAATTTTTAAAACTTGTAACCTAGATCTTTATGTGTAAATGTGGGTTTACATATAAGAGCATTGACTGGGGGGATAAGCAGCAAGGCTGTATTCCCCGGAGAGCAGATTGTCTACTACTGTCAGGCATTCACCTTATGTTCTCTGACACTAAGACCTTTTATCTGAGGTGGTAAACATATCGTTGATCTAGGAATCTTGCAATTCATACACTTATGCCATGAAGAAGTAATTTATGAGCCAACGTGTACAACTATGTGCAATTGGAATGTAGATCCAGTGCAGTTTTAGCTAAATGCCCAACGCACAAGCACCAGAGAAATACAGGATATGAGCCCTGCTTACCCTGATGTTTCTGACAACAGAGTCTCAAATGAATCAGCCCATCAGACTTTAGTCCAGCAGGTTACAGAATTAGAAAAGGGGCTATTTGGGTCAAAATTACATCTGTAGAACTGTGAGAGTTCAGTCCAGCAGGATGTCTAATTCTCAGGTCCTAGGTGCTGCAGTTGGAGAGTTTTGCTCAGACGTCTTCCTCAGAAGATGAGTTGCATACCTTGAAATCTCAGTTTAGCTCTTCATCATAGAACACAACAATTGTTACATTACAGGCATCTAGGATATGGTTGTATCCAGAGTGACTTAAAAACAACTTTTGGCATTTTTACAGCTGGATATATACTGAAACAATTCAGGTAGAGTACCTTGGTCATGGGCGCAATAGCACAACAGCAGTGTTTTACCTGGGAACCAACCCTACAACCTTCAGGTTACAAGCCCAGTTCCCTACCTATTACACTACACTGCTGCCCAGAGCTGTAAACGTACCAGTGAGTCCAAAACAGGTCAATGTCACTAACACTAAAGAGTAATACATTCAGTTTTCAGCCAGCTGTGTAGGGCCAAAACCTGTTCAAAAACAGCCATATCCTGTGGGTATGGGGTATAGTGGGTATCAGTCTTGTTACAACTTGTTATATTTCAAATATCACATGCGTTTTTACCTAATATTGTTATACAATAATATATAAACTCTTCTTTGCAGACTGAACAGCTGTGAGCTCACAAAGAAGTCATGTGAAATTGTGGCCTCAGCTCTCCAGTCATCAAACTCACCCCTGAGAGATCTGGACCTCAGCTACAATAACCTGAGAGATTCAGGAGTGGAGCTGCTCTGTGCTGGACTGATGAGTCCAAACTGTAAAATCGGGAGACTGGGGTGAGTAGTGCTGTGTACTGTGTGACCTCAACTAAATGGAATTAGTGATTATGGCTCTGTGCAGTGAAATACAAAAAGTGCTTTTTCTTTGTTTTCTACTATGTCCACCAGAATTCTTTCTTTAGCACAACAAAGAATGAGTCTAGGGGTTGGCAGGTTTGTGGTTCCTGACTAGAATGTGATGTTTCAGGGGAGTCTTGTATTATCAAGTCATAAGTGATGATTAGATGCTGAATGCACTGAAAACGCTGTAGCTGGTTTACTCTATTCTGTCATTCTCAGTGTACACATTCTGCTACTGGTAGTACTTGCTATCATTGGTGGTATATGCAACACTTTGTTAGGTTTCACCCGCCTGGGGTGTGTCTGTACTTTAGACTGGCTAGCAGTTCCAGAAAGCAGCAAATATACAATCTGTTAGTCATGAAAAGACTGTTTATGATTACATACATTTAGATCCTTTGACATGCACATACAGTACAGCACCCAAAAAATACTTCCGGTAAAAGAATTCACTTGCATATCGCCAAAACAGACTTTGATTTGGCAATATCTCCCAAAATATTTAAAAAGAGAGGGTAATTCTGAGTGTAACCAATGGGGATAATGTGACACTATGACACATTTTCATTGACAGTCCCCTCATTATCATATGGATGAAAAACTACTGAAATAAATACAAAAAATATATATACAGAAATAAATTATTTTAAGAATAATGAAATAAATATATTCAGAATTGAATGAACCAAGAAATAAAAATGGAAATAAATGCAAATACCCATTTATGTCAGATTTTATATATTCATTTATTTCTGTGTACATTCATTTATTTTTACATTGTCTTGCATTTGTATTTATTTCATTCACTCATTCAGTAATTTATTTATTTATTTTTAATTTAGGCTTTTTGGTCCTCTGTATACCTGAAGTTGCAGTGAGTGGCCAGTAGATGCAATTAATTTGTCAGTGAGTGCGTAGCTAGTGTTGGGAATTTTGATTTATTAAAGTGAATCATTCGAGACAGTACATCAAAATGAAGTTGATTGAGTAATTTTCGCATACTTCACCATTAATAAAACACTCACTTGCCGAATATACTGTTCATGTAACTGAAATTATACACTTACAGCTGCTGGAAAAACGCAGGTGCTCACAACAATGCAGCGTTACACTGTTGTTATGCTGCATCATTTAGTATTGAACGTGTTTTCATTTTATCGGAGTGAATATTTTAAAATTTATGGCAAGAATATTAACAGACCTCTTAATTTGTTAGTGAAATTATATTATTATGTAACTTCAATATGATGAAGATTGGATGTGTTTAAAAAATAAAGATGTTTGTAGACCGTACTAGTGCTAGCGCTGTTTCTTGTGTTTGCAATTTAAATATGTTTGCAATCAGACTGTGTCCCATATGATATGAGCATAATATGGAAAGGGTTCGGGAATTAAATCCTTGCAGGTGGCCCCCAGCCTTGAATTGAATTGGCTCCTTATTTTTAGTTATTTTTTGTTAATAGAAAGTGGTAACCCTTTTCTTTTGTAGATTAGTCAGAATACTTTTTAAACTTAATTAATATGACCTCTTCCTGTTTTGTGTGTACTGTGTGTACTTCCCAGAAACGCATATACTGTACAAATAGGAAATTCCACATGTATCTGCTGCCAAGGTGCACAGTCTCACAATCAGCGGTTTATTTCAATTATGTGTGTGTGTGTGTGCATGTGCGTGTACGTGTGTGTGTGTGTGTGTTTGTGTGTGCTTGTGCATGTGTCTGTGTGCGTGTTTGTGTGTGTACGTTTGTGTGTGTGTACGCGTGTGTCTGTGCGTGCGTGTGCGTGGTCTCTCCGCAGGCTGGGTTGGTGTAATCTCACAGAGGGCTGCTGCGATGTTTTGGCCTCAGTCCTGCGTTCCCCTCACTCAGAGCTGAGAGATCTGGAGCTCAGAGACAACGAGCTGCAGGATTCAGGAGTGAGAGCGCTCTCTGCTGGCCTGGAGGACCCACACTGTAAACTGCAGAGACTGGGGTGAGTACAAACACAAACCCCCTCAAACAAAAAATGCTCCAATGTGACTAAATACAACACTAACTTTAATAATGACTAAATATAGCACTAATGTTACAAATGTTTTGAATGTTAAAATAGACAAAAGATTTATTTTTCTTCACAGAACTAAAGCAACATTTTCCTGTTCTTCCTCTTGGTAGAAACACACATTTTAAATCTGACGTCAGTTGGACAAAACATCATTTTGAGAAGCGTGAAATCATTTGTATTCATACATTCTTCAAAATTATGAAAACTAATTGAACCTGTTCAAATTTAATTAAACTGGTCATCCTCTTAAATAATGATAATTAATTCCAAAGCCCTGTTATTTTATATTCAACTGTAGCCCTGTTAGTTTATATTAATTTGTTGTAAGGTGTGTAACACACTGCTATGTGTTTGACACACACAGCCCTGTTTATATTAATGCATGTAAGGTGTGTAACACACTGCTATGTGTTTGACACACACAGCCCTGTTAGTTTATATTAATGTGTGTAAGGTGTGTAACACACTGCTATGTGTTTGACACACACAGCCCTGTTAATTTATATTAATGCGCTGTAAGGTGTGTAACACACTGCTGTGTGTTTGACACACACAGCTCTGTTAGTTTATATTAATGCGCTGTAAGGTGTGTAACACACTGCTATGTGTTTGATACACACAGCCCTGTTAGTTTATATTAATGTGTATAAGGTGTGTAACACACTGCTATGTGTTTGACACACACAGTCCTGTTCATTTATATTAGTGTGTGTAAGGTGTGTGTGTCCTTCTCTCTGCAGGCTGTCAGGCTGTAGAGTCACACAGAGAGGCTGTGATTCTCTGGCTTCAGCTCTGTGTTCAAACCCCTCACACCTGAGAGAGCTGGACCTGAGATACAATCACCCAGGAGACTCAGGAGTGAGAGCGCTGTCTGCTGCTAAACTGGACTCACTCACACTGCTGTAAGTACAGAGTGTTTCCACACTGCGCCTCACACACACACACACACACACACACACACACGCACACCTGAGAGAGCTGGACCTGAGATACATTCACCCAGGAGACTCAGGAGTGAGAGCACTGTCTGCTGCTAAACTGGACACACTCACACTGCTGTAAGTACAGAAAGATTCCACACTGCACCTCTCACACATAGACACACACACACCTGGGGGAGCTGGACCTGAGATACAATCACCCAGGAGACTGGAGTGAGAGCGCTGTCTGCTGCTAAACTGGACACACTCACACTGCTGTAAGTACAGAGAGTTTACACACTGCACCTCACACGCATACTCACTCACTCACTGTTCTGCTGTTCCTACAGTGTGGACCATGGAGGAGAGAACAGGACCAAACCAGGACCCAGGAAATGTGAGTCTGTATCGACACAGAACACTGCTGTGTGTGTGTGTGTGTGTGTGTGTGTGTGTGTGTGTGTGAAAGAGAGAGAGTGAGACATTACAGAAAAGTATCTTACACACACAAACACACACAGGTACTATCACAGCTCTTTCTCTCTCTTATAATGATGTGAATGTTAATAATGATTAATCTCATTAATGTCTCTGGTGTGCAGATGGCTGTCAGCTCACACTGGATCCAAACACAGCGCACAGATGGCTATCTCTGTCTGAGGGGAACAGGAAGGTGACACACACACCGGGGAGAAAGGAGCCATATCCTGATCATCCTGAGAGATTTGAGTACTCGCCCCAGGTTGTGTGCAGAGAGAGTGTGAGTGAGCGCTGTTACTGGGAGGCTGAGTGGAGTCTGTTTAAGGAGGGAAGGGTTTATATAGCAGTGACAGATAAAGGAATCAGCAGGAAAGGAGGGGGCAATAACTGTATATTTGGAATGAATAAATCCTCCTGGAGTCTGGAGTGCATTAGAGACAGTAACTTAGTCTATCACAGTGTTTATTCTATAGAGACACCTGTCCACCCCTCCCCCTACCGCAGACTAGCAGTGATTGATGATGATGCTGATGGTGGTGAAGGAGTGTGTGTGTACAGGGTAGGAGTGTATGTGGACCGTCCGGCCAGCACTCTGTCCTTCTACAGCATCTCTGACTCTGACACACTGACCCTAGTCCTCAGATTCCGCATACACTTCACTCAACACACACCCCTCTGTGCTGGATTTAACGTGTGGAAATCCTCTGTGTCCCTCTGCCAACTAGAGTAGAGACACACGCACTTACTCTTACACACGCGCACATACTCATACACACACACTGTCACACGCATATGCACACACAGACATGCATACACACACACACACACACACACACACACACACACACACACTTGTGCTGGAAACATACTTGAATAATCTTGTGCTACATGCACGTGAAGTGGCTGTGTCCCGGGCGATATTGTTCACGTGCCTGCCTGCTTACTTTCTGTCTGACTGGAGGTTAATAAGGTATATCCACTAGGGGGCAGATCATGGCTTTCAAATGATATCACCATCCTTCCTGGCTTCCTGGCGTCAGTCACGTCACTAGGCGTAAAATGAATACTGCCCCCGTGGTTTATGTGGGTATTGCACCTTGCAGACGTGTAGCATTCATTTTTGAGGACGTACACAAAGGACGCTCTGAATGACCGCAGGATACGCATGACAGCCATTTTGTGTACGCGGCCACATCATTTAAATCAAGTGTGTTTCCAGCCTTACTCTCGCACACGCACGCACTCTCATACACACGCACGCCCATACACCCTCATGCACGCACACACACGCATATGCAACCACACACTCGCATTTAAAAAAAAAAAAAAATTATTTTTTAATTTAATTTCTCCTGCAATGTGTTACTTGTTAATCATACTACTCTATGGGCCTGTGCAATTGCCCCTCAGGGACAAATAAAGTGATTTGATTGATTGATTGATAGATTGACACCCACGAGTGGCTTCGTAGGTTATATTCCTATTGGCACATATGATGATCTTTTTAATGGATGTATATTTAACTGCTTCGGTCCTATTGGAATTGTTCAAGTTATTTCATGTGTAATGTCATGTAATCACAGTAGTTAACTGATTCGTCCAAGCACTCTGCTGGAGTTAATAGAAGTTTTGTAATGGCCTCAAGGGGGCGCTGTTGTAGTAGAGTGGGCGATGCTATGTGGGACTTCCACTGTTTCTCTTCATTCCTGATGAAGAGCTTTTTAACAGCAGCAGAAGTCTGAAAGTCTCCTTTCTTTCCATATAATCCCAGGAATCAAAATATATTCTGATTGCCACCTCAAATCCTGAGGTGTGTAACACACACGCACACACAATCACTCACGCATGCATACGCACCCACACACACCAAAAACACTTAAACTCACACACTCTCTGACACACGCACACAAACACACACACACTCTCAAACCCACTCTCTTACAGTTTATCTTGTGTATGCCGTGAATTTCTTTCTTACTCTCTGACATGCGCACGCACACACACACATATTTAGACGCATTTGCATGTACAGCCAGCCTTCTTAACCAGTACCTAACCACACCCAAAACCTGACCCAGCCTTTATAGAATTGTAATTTCAGATGCACCCAATATTACCCTCAGTAGAGCTTAAACCTTGTATATGAGAATACCAATTAGCAGGTTCAGATTAATCTATTAGCTTGACGGGTATCTATTATTTATGTTTTTTTATGTGTCTATAACATACTAAGATCATATGTGGCGAAATACTGGCAAAAGAAGGCAGGGTCAAATGTAACTGAAGTCGTAATTCTGACTTTTGTATCTTTGTGTAAAAGAAGGCAGTGGCCTCTAGTTAACAGTGCATTTTATCTGTTATCAATGTGTAACATTCTGTGGGCAAATGCAGCTGATTGGGAGAATGCAGAATGATCACTGCAGTGTACTTATTTCATTTCATTGCTATAAACAATAATGAATTTGAGTTTCCATTTTTATTGTCATCTTTATTTAGTTTGAACCTGTTGCTCAGATTTTCTGTATTTACAATGATTTTCAGTGATTAAACCCGAATTATAAAAATATTTAATGTTTACTGTTGTGATTTACTGTTGTGTGATGTATTGAACCCAACTGATATCGTGGTAGTTATTTTATATTCTTCATGGGATTACGTAATGGCTCAGTATGAATAGATCAGGGTGGGGCTGGAATCTACACAGCTTGCTGTTTCTTGGGAAGCAGTCCCCACCTCTGAACCCGGCTTCTCCCAGACCAGGGTGGGAAACTAACGCCAGGATAATGCTGTTAAATTTTACCTGTGGTGGGTAAGTATGTCTACTGCACCATTCATTTTTTCAGGTTACCACCCAAAACACTGCACTGAGGTCCGTTTCTATTCTAAATTTGGTCTGTTCTTTCTTGTCTGGTAAAATGGTGAAAGTTCCTGGTGAATTTTGAGATGCACCCAGCCGCTGTGGCCATTGGACGAAAGTTGGCTTCCTGTCCGGCCCCAAACCCCTGCACTCCCCAGGCCCCGCCTGCCTTCCTGTATTAAATGAACCTGCCGGCTTGAACTGATTCCGCACTTTCTCCATGTCTGTCTGCCCTAGCTGTCAATCACACGGCAGCACTACATACGGTAATGTATTTATGGTGATGTAATGAGGTGATGTAATGATTTTGTGTGTTTAGTGCTACTGCAGAAACTGTTGCAGTTCTGTCCGTTATTTGAATGACGTCCCCACGCCGCCACTCTCATTTCACCTCGCCAACCTTACCTGCAAACTGCACGGCGGTAGTATGTAGACTGTCCTTTTCTTCATTTACCCTCAGAGCCTGTCTGATGCATCCAGCTTGCTTCATTTCTCATAGTCGTGACATACATCAGCCACTCACGTGCGCAATTTCTCAAGTCGCTCTCAGTGAAGAGTCGGTTTCAGTGCTTTGGAAATTTAATGCGATATTTAGCGGGTAAGTTATTCGATATTCAATGGATATGATATCTGTGTTAAATGAGTCTTTTCCTATAATTTGTGACATGGTTAGAGAACACATCTGGAGGGATTTTTGACCATTGCTCCATGTAGAACTTTTCAGAATCATTGATATCTCTGGGTTTGTGCTTATGGACCCCCGCTCTTCAGTTCAGACCACAGGTGTTTGATGGAATTTAAGTCTGGAGACTGAGATGGCCATTGGGAAAACATGGATGTTGATTTCACTTAAGCATTTCTGTTTAGATTTTGATGTATGCTTGGAGTCATTGTCCTGCTGGACAATCTACCTATGACCAAGTCCTAGCCTCTTAGCAAAGACAACCAAATGTTCTGCCAGAATTTCCTGGTACTTTGTTTAATTAATTGTGCCATTGATCTAAAATAGTTCCCCAGGACCACTGCCAGCAAAACATCTCCAAAATATCAATGACCCACCTCCATATTTGACAGTAGGTATGAGGTGCTTCTCCTGTATGCATTCCTCTTTTGCCGCCAAACATATTGATGGTGTGTATGGCCAAAATGTTCAATTTTGGTCTCATCTGATAATAGCACTCTCTTCCAGTCATAATTCCAATGAGGTTTGGCAAGCTCCAGATTCCTGGTTTTGTTTATTGTGCTCAGTAAGGGCTGTCTTCGTGCCACCCTTCCAAAGAGTTAGTTGGTATGGAGGTGCCATTTTATGTTTTTTTTAGACTTGTTGACCACAAGAAACAAACCAATCTCTGCAATTCTTAAACAGTGATCCTTGGGTTATTAATGGCCTCCCTCACCATCTTCCTCATCGTCCATGGGGACAACATGCACTTGCTTCCTCTTCCTGGCAAATTTGCAACCTTTCCATATGTTTTACGCCTTTTTATTATTGCCCTTACAGTGCTAAGTTGTATGTTTAACCGTTTGTCTTTTTTTGTACCCATTACCAGACTTGTGACTGTTAATTACCATTGGTCTCTTCTGAATTGACAGTTATTTGGCCTTTCCCATGCTGATGGACGACAAAGGGATTTTGTATGCTTGTTACCTCATTTTATTCTCTAGTGAAACTGGAAGTGATGGAATGACACAATATAGTTCCTTTAGCCTGAGATGAACTAAATTATATAAAATTGTACTGCCAATTTCATTTTGTTTGATTTTACTTACAATAATTGTTAGGTGTGCCAATAATTATGGCACCTATGGTTTTCAGAAAAAAATAGATAATTAAAAAAAAAAAACATTGAAGCATGAGAGTAAATGTATTGAAATGAAAGTATATAGTTTTCCCATATGTTTGAACATAACATATAGATTATTATCTGTGTCATTTATTATATGCAGGCTTTTTTCTTCATTTTTATTAAGGGTGCCCACTGTATAAGGTAAAACAATGATTAAACAGCATATTCTTCTACATGGCAGTGGGGGACTCATTATGAGGGTAGACACCATAGACTGTTTGCACAAAAAAGAATCACGTACGGTGTGTTGCCTCCCTGATGCCCAGGTAGGAGATCTCCTGAAACGTGTGGACAAGTTCAGAATACTCAATATTTCAAGGTAACTAACTCAACTGAAATTTCATTATCAGAAAAACTAAAATTGGGTTTTAAGTTTTTCCCTCAATGAAATGTAAGTATTCTGAATGAATGTTATCAGGCATAAGTTGAACTCAAAATTGAAAAATCTGTATTAAGCTGGAAAAAAAAAATTGTGAAGCAAGTTGCCTATAAATATTGAATAATCTTAACTTTTTTTACAGTGGGGGAAAAAATAACTCAAGAATTGGAGATGGTTTATTTATTTATTTTTATTTGCTGTTTATCTTCAAATGTGTTTTTAAATAGGAGATGTTCTTGGAGTTCGACGGACATGACATTTCAAAAGGCTTATTTGTGCGTGTAGCCAACAGATGGGACCATTGTATTGGAGTACTTTAAGTCCCAACATAATATAATTATCAGGATGTTGAATAGGTCTAGTATATGTATGCGTTCAAATTTAGCAAAGACCTACATGGATGAAATGTTTCTCTTCCGAATTACTAATTAAATACGATAACTGATGCAACTAATAAAAAGTACAAAAAAAAAAAAAAAAAAAAAACTCCGCCCATCTAACGCTCGAAGTAAACAGGAAAGAGACGAATGCGGTCCGAAAGAGAAACTGAACTCAGACAGCCATTTTAATGATGTAGCAGAAAGAAGACCGTGAAAAGAAGAATTAAATTGAACAAACCAACGGAAGTGAACTGCCTGTTGTGGAGTGGAATAGTGGTAAGAAAACGTAAAGATAAAGGGGATGTGGGGAGGAATGGGAATCTGCAAGTATAATCGTATTAACACGCGTAATTCAGTAAGACCGAGAACTTCAATAAAATTCAAATTTATCATTTGGACCAAAAAGCAATAATTAAAAAAAAAAAGTTTACTGATGTATTTTTGATGTTTCATGACTTTTTTTTTTAACCCTAGTGACGTAACCTAGTATGACGGAAGTCACAGACCCTGTCGCTTGATTAAAGAAGTAGGCTACATTTTGACAACCACAGTTGCCACTGTGAACTTGGCGACTTCGTCGCTAGATTTAACACACACCCCATTATATCATTAAATATATTCCACGTGTTGGACAATGAATATATACCTCAGCACTGGCAAGCTTTATATTCAACAGTCTTGATCATTGTTATCATGGGTGCAAAACATTTTGTAGGCGATAATATTGGATTTGACTGGTGTATGTGTGTGCCTGAGACTGTGTTTTAGTGTGTCTGTGTGTGTTCATTGTGTTCTTCTTTTGTGTATTTACAGGTTGGCGGATTTGACTCACCACCTGTGGTTGAATCTGATCTGAAGTGTCCCGGTGTCCTGAGATAGGCAGCGCAGTTTCTAAAATGAGTTCCTCAGAGAGGAAAGAGACCGACGATGAAACCCACAGCCCTGCCAGAGAGAGGTACAAATGCATGAATCAGTGAGTTAGGGTGCTGTGCGTTAGAGCTGCAGTAAGAGAATATGTTTAACTGGAAGCTCTGTCTCCATGTGCTGAGTTAGAGCTGCAGTAAGAGGATGAGTTTAACTGGAAGCTCTGTCTCCATGTGCTGTGAGTTAGAGCTGCAGTAAGAGGATGAGTTTAACTGGAAGCTCTGTCTCCATGTGCTGAGTTAGAGCTGCAGTAAGAGGATGAGTTTAACTGGAAGCTCTGTCTCCATGTGCTGTGAGTTAGAGCTGCAGTAAGTGGATGAGTTTAACTGGAAGGTCTGTCTCCATGTTTTGTTCACAGGGCCCTGGAAGCGAGGGGAGGGTCACCTGAATCCAGCTGTCAGTCTATGAAGAGCGATAATTCACTGGATCCTCCATTCACCTTGGGAGAACACGTCATCCATCTATCGTAATTAAACAATTTAATATTCTCACTTCTATTTAATTGTACTTCAGTCTCCTTGTTAACTGTCAGGTTTAAATTGGGTGTATTTTGATACATTAAGGTGTAGGTGGGGTTTAACTTGTAGGCTCAGGGCTGTTTAGATGGTGTTTTTCTTGTTGAATTTCTGCAGGTATAAGTGACCCTGGATCCATTCCCTGCAGTATCAGAGTTAAACTGCCTCTCTCTCCACCCCTCACTCTGCCCCTACTGTATATTCCAGCTGTTAACACAGCCCAAACAGGAGCAGCTTCATATTTCACAGGGGTTCATCAACCAGGAGTAAATTTCAACCACATTTTGTAGTTATGTTTAACACCATTGTGTCTACAAGAGACAAAAAGTGCAGCTGGTTTAAAGTGATCATTCTGAAAAACAGATTGCTCCACAGTTGAACTGAAATTACTTATGTTGGTCACAGTTAGAGCAGACACCACTACCCTGAACAAAGCCAGTTTGAACCAAAGCATCATGTGGCTCACAGTTCTGATCCCTAAGAGAAAAAAACTGAGGAAATGCAAAATGAAGACAAATGCAGGAGAGAGAGAACTCAAATTCAGTGAGTGAATATGATATGTTTCCACAGCAGGTGTTATAGAATAGGTTAATATTAGAGATACAGTAACACCTCACCTGGTGAATGGAATCAAGTGTGTCCTTCAGTTACACACAAAATAGAAACTTTGGGACTAAAAAGATCATCAGCAGGAGAGGTGGGGAAAAGATTCTCTGATGGTTAGAGCGAAATGAAAGAGAAATATTGGCTCGAAGGCGTTGTCCTGTGCAGCGTCACACACAGGTGGGGTGCACCTGAGGAGCGGCTGCTGTCAGAGCAGGAAGTGCATCAGTCACTGCAGGCCCAGCTGATGGGAGTAGATGCACAGAAATGACTGAGCCTGTAACATTTAATCATTTCTGTTTCAGCCACCTGGGAAAGCAAAACTACTGTCTGAAACATCCTCCTTTACACAGTTCAGGATGAGTTTAACTGGAAGCTCTGTCTCCATGTCCTGTGAGTTTGAGCTGCAGTAAGAGGATGAGTTTAACTGGAAGCTCTCTCCTTGTGCTGTGAGTTAGAGCTGCAGTAAGAGGATGAGTTTAACTGGAAGCTCTGTCTGCATGTGCTGTGAGTTAGAGCTGCAGTAAGAGGATGAGTTTAACTGGAAGCTCTGTCTGCATGTGCTGTGAGTTAAAGCTTCAGTAAGAGGATGAGTTTAACTGGAAGCTCTGTCTCCATGTGCTGTGAGTTAGAGCTGCAGTAAGAGGATGAGTTTAACTGGAAGCTCTGTCTGCATGTGCTGTGAGTTAGAGCTGCAGTAAGAGGATGAGTTTAACTGGAACCTCTGTCTGCATGTGCTGTGAGTTAAAGCTTCAGTAAGAGGATGAGTTTAACTGGAAGCTCTGTCTGCATGTGCTGTGAGTTAGAGCTGCAGTAAGAGGATGAGTTTAACTGGAAGCTCTGTCTGCATGTGCTGTGAGTTAGAGCTGCAGTAAGAGGATGAGTTTAACTGGAAGCTCTGTCTCCATGTGCTGTGAGTTAGAGCTGCAGTAAGAGGATGAGTTTAACTGGAAGCTCTGTCTCCATGTTTTGTTCACAGGCTCCGGGTAGAGAGGGCAGCGTCACCTGTACCCAGTTGTCTGTCTATGAGGAGTGATAATTCAATGTTTCTACCACTCAACTTCAGAGGAGAGACCTCTGGTGATGAAAGGTAATTAAACCAGTTGCTATTGTCCCTACTGTTTAATTGTACTTCAGGCTCCCTGGCAACTTTCAGGTTTTTATTGGGTGTATTTTAACATATTCAGGTGTAGGTATGGTGTTCTATGACACGTTTGGGTGTAGGCGGGTGTAGTATGACACATTATGATGTATGTGTTGTATACCATGTAGATCTCAGGGCTGTTTAGATGGTGTTTTTCTTGTTGAATTTCTGCAGGTATAAGTGACCCTGGATCCATTCCCTGCAGTATCAGAGTTAAAGTGCCTCTCTCTCCACCCCTCACTCTGCCCCTACTGTATATTCCAGCTGTTAACACAGCCCAAACAGGAGCAGCTTCATATTTCACAGGGGTTCATCAACCAGGAGTAAATTTCAACCACATTTTGTAGTTATGTTTAACACCATTGTGTCTACAAGAGACAAACAGTGCAGCTGGTTTAAAGTGATCATTCTGAAAAACAGGTTGCTCCACAGTTGAACTGAAATTACTTATGTTGGTCACAGTTAGAGCAGACACCTCTACCCTGAACAAAGCCAGTTAGAACCAAAGTATCATGCATCTCACAGTTCTGATCCCTAAGAGAGAAAAACAGGAAATGCAAAATGAAGACAAATGCGGGAGAGAGAGAACTCAAATTCAGTGAGTGAATCTGATATGTTTGCACAGCAGGTGTTATAGAATAGGTTAATATTAGAGATACAGTAACACCTCACCTGGGGTATGGAATGAAGTGTGTCCTTCAGTTACACACAAAATAAAAACTTTGGGAATAATACGATCATCAGCAATAGAGGTGAGGAAAAGATTCTAAGAAGGTTAGAGGAGGATGAAAGAGAATATTGGCTCGAACGCGTTGTCCTGTGCAGCGTCACACACAGGTGGGGTGCACCTGAGGAGCGGCTGCTGTCAGAGCAGGAAGTGCATCAGTCACTGCAGGCCCAGCTGATGGGAGTAGATGCACAGAAACGGCTGAGCCTGTAACATTTAATCATTTCTGTTTCAGCCACCTGGGAAAGCAAAACTACTGTCTGAAACATCCTCCTTTACACAGTTCAGGATGAGTTTAACTGGAAGCTCTGTCTCCATGTGCTGTGAGTTTGAGCTGCAGTAAGAGGATGAGTTTAACTGGAAGCTCTCTCCTTGTGCTGTGAGTTAGAGCTGCAGTAAGAGGATGAGTTTAACTGGAAGCTCTGTCTGCATGTGCTGTGAGTTAGAGCTGCAGTAAGAGGATGAGTTTAACTGGAAGCTCTGTCTCCATGTCCTGTGAGTTAGAGCTGCAGTAAGAGGATGAGTTTAACTGGAAGCTCTGTCTCCATGTTTTGTTCACAGGGTCCGGGTAGAGAGGGCAGCGTCACCTGTACCCAGTTGTCTGTCTATGAGGAGTGATAATTCAATGTTTCTACCACTCAACTTCAGAGGAGAGACCTCTGGTGATGAAAGGTAATTAAACCAGTTGCTATTGTCCCAACTGTTTAATTGTACTTCAGGCTCCCTGGCAACTTTCAGGTCTTTATTGGGTGTATTTTAACATATTCAGGTGTAGGTATGGTGTTCTATGACACGTTTGGGTGTAGGCGGGTGTAGTATGACACATTATGATGTATGTGTTGTATACCATGTAGATCTCAGGGCTGTTTAGATGGTGTTTTTCTTGTTGAATTTCTGCAGGTATAAGTGACCCTGGATCCATTCCCTGCAGTATCAGAGTTAAACTGCCTCTCTCTCCACCCCTCACTCTGCCCCTACTGTATATTCCAGCTGTTAACACAGCCCAAACAGGAGCAGCTTCATATTTCCCAGGGGTTCATCAACCAGGAGTAAATTTCAACCACATTTTGTAGTTATGTTTAACACCATTGTGTCTACAAGAGACAAACAGTGCAGCTGGTTTAAAGTGATCATTCTGAAAAACAGGTTGCTCCACAGTTGAACTGAAATTACTTATGTTGGTCACAGTAAGAGCAGACACCTCTACCCTGAACAAAGCCAGTTAGAACCAAAGTATCATGCATCTCACAGTTCTGATCCCTAAGAGAGAAAAACAGGAAATGCAAAATGAAGACAAATGCGGGAGAGAGAGAACTCAAATTCAGTGAGTGAATCTGATATGTTTGCACAGCAGGTGTTATAGAATAGGTTAATATTAGAGATACAGTAACACCTCACCTGGGGAATGGAATCAAGTGTGTCCTTCAGTTACACACAAAATAGAAATTTTTGGAATAATACGATCATCAGCAGGAGAGGTGAGGAAAAGATTCTCTGATGGTTAGAGCGAAATGAAAGAGAAATATTGGCTCGAAGGCGTTGTCCTGTGCAGCGTCACACACAGGTGGGGTGCACCTGAGGAGCGGCTGCTGTCAGAGCAGGAAGTGCATCAGTCACTGCAGGCCCAGCTGATGGGAGTAGATGCACAGAAACGGCTGAGCCTGTAACATTTAATCATTTCTGTTTCAGCCACCTGGGAAAGCAAAACTACTGTCTGAAACATCCTCCTTTACACAGTTCAGGATGAGTTTAACTGGAAGCTCTGTCTCCATGTGCTGTGAGTTTGAGCTGCAGTAAGAGGATGAGTTTAACTGGAAAGTGTCTCCATGTCCTGTGAGTTAGAGCTGCAGTAAGAGGATGAGTTTAACTGGAAGCTCTGTCTCCATGTCCTGTGAGTTAGAGCTGCAGTAAGAGGATGAGTTTAACTGGAAGCTCTGTCTCCATGTGCTGTGAGTTAGAGCTGCAGTAAGAGGATGAGTTTAATAGAAGCTCTGTCTCCATGTGCTGTGAGTTAGAGGTGCAGTAAGAGGATGAGTTTAACTGGAAGCTCTGTCTCCATGTGCTGTGAGTTAGAGCTGCAGTAAGAGGATGAGTTTAATGGAGCTCTGTCTCCATGTGCTGTGAGTTAGATGCAGTAAGAGTGATTGTAACTGAAGTTCTGTCTCCATGTCCTGTGATTTAGGTTCAGTAGAGGATGAGTTAATTGGAATTTGTGTCTCTTGATATTTTCACAGGTTCCGCTACTCACTGGAGTCCAGCCGTTTCAAAGAGAAGAGTTCAGAGAAACTGTCTTTCTTAAAACAGGTATGATATGTACTTCTTTATTTTCATGGTTTCTTGTGCGATTTTCCTGAGTGCTACATTTCTGTGAATGAGATAACCTAACAAAAGTAGTTGTGCTAATATCAATGTCTTTTAAGACCCAAACACAATGGCAGAGTTAGATTTCAAACACAGTGTTTTAACCACTCAGTTTATATAGTTAGCATTAACCAAAAGTATTGCTCAGAAAAATTCAATTTTTCTAAAGGAATAAATTCATCCCAAGTAGTCTCTCTCCAAAATAATCTATCAAGAGCAAAAGCTGCACTTAAAATATGAGGCTATGGACCTGCTGCATGTTTGGTGTTTATCTTTATCCATCCCTCTGAGAAAACATTTGACTTCAGGAACGGATATGATTGTTTTAATGGCTCTGATAAAGTGTTTATTTCACACTGATGCAGCACACCTCTTCATGTGTTTATTTCACACTGATACAGCACACCTCTTCATGTGTTTATTTCACACTGATACAGCACACCTCTTCATGTGTTTATTTCACACAGATACAGCACACCTCTTCATGTGTTTATTTCACACTGACACAGCACACCTCTTCATGTGTTTATTTCACACTGATACAGCACACCTCTTCATGTGTTTATTTCACACTGATACAGCACACCTCTTCATGTGTTTATTTCACACTGATACAGCACACCTCTTCATGTGTTTATTTCACACAGATACAGCACACCTCTTCATGTGTTTATTTCACACTGATACAGCACACCTCTTCATGTGTTTATTTCACACTGATACATCACACCTCTTCATGTGTTTTATTCACACTGATACAGCACACCTCTTCATGTGTTTATTTCACACAGATACAGCACACCTCTTCATGTGTTTATTTCACACAGATACAGCACACCTCTTCATGTGTTTATATCACTCTGATTCAGCACATATCTTCATGTGTTTATTTCACTCTGATTCAGCACGCCTCTTCGTGTGTTTATTTCACAGTGATACAGCACACCACTTCATGTGTTTATTTCACACTGATACAGCACACCTCTTCATGTGTTTATTTCACACTGACACAGCACACCTCTTCATGTGTTTATTTCACTCTGATACAGCACACCTCTTCATGTGTTTATTTCACAGTGATACAGCACACCTCTTCATGTGTTTATTTCACACTGATACAGCACACCTCTTCATGTGTTTATTTCACTCTGATTCAGCACACTTCTTCGTGTGTTTATTTCACTCTGATTCAGCACACTTCTTTATGTGTTTATTTCACACTGATACAGCACACCTCTTCATGTGTTTATTTCACAATGATACAGCACACTTCTTCATGTGTTTATTTCTCTCTGATTCAGCACACTTCTTCATGTGTTTATTTCACACTGATACAGCACAACTCTTCATGTGTTTATTTCACAGTGATTCAGCACACATCTTTGCGTATTTCATTTAAAGTGATACTGCACATCTCTTCATGTGTTTGTTTCAGTCTCTCCTGCGCACTCTGATGAAGCTGAAGAAGACTGGAAAGTTGGAACTGTTTCAGAGCCATCTGAGTCAAGATTGCCCAGAATGCTTCAATTGTCTTCCTGAAGATCCTTCTGTACTGGATAAGTTTATGAAGATGAAGGAATTGTTCAAGAGTCATCAAATTGCTGATTACCCAGAATGCACTGAGAGAGAGAAGGAGGATCCTGAGCCCCTGTACATAGTTGAGAAGATGCTGGAGACCTGTGGCAGTGAGGGGTCTCTGAAGATCACACGCCACATCCTGAGGAACATGAAGCAGAAGGATCTCGCTGACTCACGGGAGAGAGATGAGCAGCTCAGTAAGAGTTTATCTCATTACTACTGTGTCCATTAGAATGCTGAAATGAGTTCAGCAAACAAATCTAACAGTGAAAAATGATCTGATTCATAGCATTCATACTTTCATAATAGTTTTTTACATCAGCAGTTTTGCATATAGAAAACATCACACACAACATGGCCACAAAGGCATTTCAATTAAAATATATGATGATGATTTTGGGGCAAGCAAATGCTCATGAGATGAAATGTCCCTAAAAGAGATTCAAACCAGGAGCCTTGAGATCAAAAGCCAGTAACTAAACCACTGTCCCATCAGACTGACTGCCCTGAGTTTTTATCCAAGATTAAAGAGCACTGAGCATAAATATTAAAAGATGATTAAATTACTACATGATCCATGAAGGCCATATTCACCATAAAGACACATCATACTGTGTAACTAAGAAATTTAATGTCGAAATGGAAATTAATCCTTTTTTCATTGTTGTGTGTACAACACGTGAGAAGGGTAAAAAACACAGTTAGAGGTGTGTAACACACTACTAGAGGTGTGGCTAACACTTTACATTAAGTTGCAGTTATACCTGTGTAGTTAAATTGTAACTATTCTGGTAACAAGAGGCTATTACTGAGTAATTCTAATTTAGGTACCATGGAACAACAGTTGGCGATATTCTTAATTACACGTGAATATTTTTAAAATAATGTATTTATACTGGAAGGCCATATCTTCATGATATATAATAAATAAACCTTACCTAGTAATTTTGCACTGTGTCTTCATGATACAGAATGATTTCATATTAACAGAAGAGCTGTAACTGGGCTGGCCTTCTTTCACATGTGTAATC